>NC_082663.1:108810555-109126944 GCF_025265405.1 Mesoplodon densirostris | reverse complement strand
AGTGTATGTATGTCAATCCTACTCTCACCTTGCCCCAGCTTCGCCCTCCTTCCCCATGTCATCAAGTCCATTCTCTATGTCTACCTCTTTATTCTGGCCCTGCAACTAGGTTCATCAGTACCATTTTTTTAAAAATTTCATATGTATGTGTTAGCATACGGTATTTGTTTTTCTCTTTCTGACTTACTTCACTCTGTATGACAGACTCTAGGTCCATCCACCTCACTACAAATAACTGAATTTCATTTCTTTTTATGGCTAAGTAATATTCCATTGTATATATGTGCCACATCTTCTTTATCAATTCATCTTTCAATGGACATTTAGGTTGGTTCCATGTCCTGGCTATTGTAAATAGTGCTGCAATGATCATTGTGGTGCATGTCTCTTTTTGAATTATGGTTTTCTCAGGGATTTATGCCCAGTAGTGGGATTGCTGGGTCATATGGCAGTTCTATTTGTAGTTTTTAAAGGAACCTTCATGCTGTTTTCCATAGTGGTTGTATCAATTTACATTCCCACCAACAGTGTAGGAGGGTTCCCTTTTCACCACACCGTTTCCAGCATTTATTCTTTCTAGCTTTTTTGATAATGGCCATTCTGACCAGTGTGAGGTGATTGATACCTCACTGTAGTTTTGATTTGCATTTCTCAAATAATTAGTGATGTTGAGCATCTTTTCATGTGCCTCTTGGCCATCTGAATGTCTTCCGCCCATTTTTTAACTGGATTGTTTGTTTTTTTTCATATTGAGCTCTGTGAGCTGTTTGTATATTTTGGAGATTAATCCTTTGTCTGTTGTTTCATTTGCAAATATTTTCTCCCATTCTGAGAGTTGTCTTTTTGTCTTCTTTATGGTGTCCTTTGCTGTGCAAAAGCTTTTACGTTTAATTAAGGCCCATTTGTTTATTTTTGTTTTTATTTCTGTTACTCTAGGAGGTGGGTCAAAAAAGATCTTGCTGTGGTTTATGTCAAAGAGTGTTTTTCCTATGTTTTCCTCTAAAAGTTTTATAGTGGCTGGTCTTACATTTAAGTCTTTAATCCATTTGGAGTTTACTTTTGTGTATGGTGTTAGGGAGTGTTCTAATTTCATTCTTTTACTTGTAGCTGTTCAGTTTTCCCAGCACCACTTATTGGAGAGGCTGTCTTTTCTCTTGCCTCCTTTGTCATAAATTAGGTGCCCATGTGTGCGTGGGTTTATCTCTGGGAATTCTATCCTGTACCATTGATCTATATTTCTGTTTTACTGCCAGTACCATACTGTCTTGATTACTGTAGCTTTGGGGTATAGTTTGAAGTCGGGGAGCCTGATTCCTCCAACTCCGTTTTTCTTTCTCAAGATTGCTTTGGCTATTCGGGGTCTTTTGTGTTTCCATATGAATTGTAAGATTTTTTGTTCTAATTCTGTGAAGAATGCCATCGGTAGTTTGATAGGGATTGCATTGAATCTGTAGATTGCTTGGGTAGTATAGTCATTTTCACAATATTGATTCTTCCAATCCAAGAACATGGTATATTTCTCCATCTGTTTATGTCATCTTTGATTTCTTTCATCACTATTTTATAGTTTTCTGAGTATGAGTCTTTTGCCTCCTTAGGCAGATTTATTCCTAGGTATATTATTCTTTTTGTTGCAGTGGTAAACGGGAGTGTTTCCTTAAGTTCTCTTTCTGATTTTTTGTTGTTAGTGTATAGGAATGCCAGAGATTTCTGTGTATTAATTTTGTATCCTGCAACCTTACCAAATTCATTGATTAGTTCTAGTAGTTTTCTGGTAGCATTTTTAGGATTTTCTATGTATAGTATCATGTCTTTGGCAAATAGTGATAGTTTTACTTCTTTTCCAATTTGTATTCCTTTTATTTCTTTTTCTTCTCTGCTTTCTGTGGCTAGGACTTCCAAAACTATGTTGAATAAGAGTAGTGTGAGTGGATATCCTTGTCTTGTTCCTGATCCTAGTGGAAATGCTTTCAGTTTCTCACCATTGAGTATGATGCTTGCTGTGGGTTTGTCATATATGGCCTTTATTATGTTGAGGTAGGTTCCCTCAATGCCCATTTTCTGGAGAGTTTTTATCATAAATTGGTGTTGAATTTTGTCAAAAGCTTTTTCTGCATCTATTTAGATGATCATGTGGTTTTTAGTCCTTAATTTGTTAATGTGGTGTATCACATTGATTGATTTGCATATATTGAAGAATCCTTGCACCTTGGGATAAATCCCACTTGATCATGGTGTATGATCCTTTTAATATGCTATTGGATTCTATTTGCTAGTATTTTGTTCAGGATTTTTGCATCTATGTTCATCAGTGATATTGGTCTATAATTTTCTTTTTTGTGTGATATCTTTTTTCTTTTGGTATCAGGGTGATGGTAGCTTCATAGAATGAATTTGGGAGGGTTTCTCCCTCTGCAATTTTTTGGAAGAGTTTGAGAAGGATGGGCATTAGCTCTTCTCTAAATATTAGATAGAATTCACCTGTGAAGCCATCTGGTCCTGGACTTTTGTTTCTTGGAAGATTTTTAATTACAGTTTCAATTTCACTATTTGTGATAGGTCTGTTTATATTTTCTAATTCTTCCGGGTTCAGTCTTGGAAAATCATACCTTTCCAAGAATTTGTCCATTTCTTCATGGTTGTCCATTTTATTGGCATATAGTTGTTTGTAGTAGTCTCTTATAATCCTTTGTATTTCTGCAGCGTCAGTTGTGATTTCTCCTTTTTCATTTCTAATTTTATTGATTTGTGTCCTCTCTCTTTTTTTCTTGATGAGTCTGGCTAAGTGTTTATCAATTTTATTTTCTCAAAGAACCAGCTTTAGGTTTTATTGATCTTTGCTATTGTTTTCTTTGTTTCTATTTCATTTTTCTGCTCTGACCTTTATGATTTCTTTCCTTCTACTGACTTCGGGTTTTCTTTGTTCTTCTTTCTCTAGTTGTTTTAAGTGTAGGGTTAGATTAAGATTTTTCTTGTTTCTTGAGGTTAGATTGATTTGCTATAAACTTCCCTCTTAGAACTGCTTTTGCTGTGTCCCATAGGTTTTGGGTCATCGTGTTTTCTTTGTCATTTGTTTCTATGTATTTTTTTATTTCTTCTTCGATTTCTTCAATGATCTCTTGGTTATTTAGAAGCACACTGTTTAGCCTCCATATATTTGTGTTTTTTACAATTATTTTCCTGTAATTGATTTCCAAAGTCATAGCGTTGTGGTCAGAAAAGATGCTTGATATGATTTCAATTTTCTTAAATTTACCAAGGCTTGATTTGTGACCCAAGATGCAATCTATCCTGGAGAATGTCCCATGTGCATTTGAGAAGAAAGTGTATTCTGCCACTTTTGGGTGGAATGTTGTATAAATATCAATTAGATCTATCTGGTCTATTGTGTCATTTAATGCTTGTGTTTCCTTATTTATTTTCTGTTTGGATGATCTGTCCATTGGTGTAAGTGAGGTGTTAAAGTCCCCTACTATTTTTGTGTTACTGTCAATTTCTCCTTTCATGATTGTTAGCATTTGCCATATGTATTGAGGTGCTCCTATGTTGGGTGCATAAACATTTATAATTGTTATATCTTCTTCTTGGACTGATCCTTTGATCATTATGTAATGTCCCTCCTTATCTCTTGTAACAGTCTTTATTTTAAAGTCTATTTTATCTGATATGAGTATTGCTACTCCAGCTTTCTTTTGATTTCCATTTGCATGGAGTATCTTTTTCCATCCCTTCACTTTCAGTCTGTATGTGTCCCTAGGTCTGAAGTGGGTCTTTTGTAGACAGCATATATATGGGTCTTGTTTTTGTATCCATTCAGCCAGCCTGTGTCTTTTGGTTGTGGCACTTAATCCATTTACATTCAAGGTTATTATCAACATGTATGTTCCTATCACCATTTTCTTAATTGTTTGGGTTTGTTTTCGTGGGTCTTCTTTTTCTCTTGTGTTTCCCACTTAGAGAAGTTTCTTTAGCATTTTTGTAAAGCTGGTTTAGTCATGCTGAATTCTCTTAGCTTTTGGCTGTCTGAAAAGCTTTTGACTTCTCCATCAAATATGAATGAGATCCTTGCTGGGTAGAGTAATCTTGGTTATAGGTTTTTCTCTTCCATCACTTTAAGTATATCCTGCCACTCCCTTCTGGCCTGCAGAGTTTCCACTGAAAAATTAGCTGATAACCTTATAGGGATTCCTTTGTATGTTATTTTTTATTTTTCCCTTGCTGTTTTTAATATTTTTCTTTGAATTTAATTTTTGTTAGTTTGATTAATATGTGTCTTGGTGTGTTTTTCCTAGGGTTTATCTTGTATGGGACTCTCTGTGCTTCCTGGACTGAGTGACTATTTCCTTTTCCATGTTAGGGAAGTTTTCCACTATAATTTCTTCAAATATTTTCTCAGACCCTTTCTTTTTCTTTTCTTTTTCTGGGACTCCTATAATTCAAATGTTGGTGTGTTTAGTGTTGTCCCAAGGGTCTCCGAGATTGTTTTCAATTCTTTTCATTCTTTTTTCTTTATTGTGCTCCTTGGCAGTTATTTCCACCATTTTGTCTTCCAGCTCACTTATTCATTCTTCTGCCTCGGTTATTCTGTTATTGATCCCTTCTCATGTATTTTTCATTTCAGTTATTTTGTGGTTCATCTCTGTTTGATTGTTCTTTAGTCCTTCTAGATCTTTGTTAAACATCTCTCGCATTTTCTCAATTCGTGCTTCCATTCTATTGCTGAGATTCTGGATCATCTTCACTATCATTACTCTGAATTTTTTTCAGGTAGATTGCCTATTTCCTGTTCATTTATTTTGTCTTGTAGGTTATTACCTTGCTCCTTCATGTGTGACATATTTTTTTGCCATATCATTTTTTTTTTATGAGTGAGATTGTGTTCTTGTTTTACTGGTTGTTTGGCCTAAGGCTTCCAACACTGGAGTTTGTTAGGTATTGGGTAGAGCTGGGTCTTGGTGCTGAGATGAGGAACTCTGTGAGACCTCACTCCAATGAATATTCCCTGGGGTCTGAGGTTCTCTGTTAGTCCCATGGTTCAGACTCAGAGCTCCCACCACAGAAGCTTCTGCCTGACCCCGTGCTCACAAATCAAGATCCCACAAGCTGTGTGGCGTGGCAAAAAAAAAAAAAAAAAAAAAAAAAAAAAAAAGAACAGTAACAAAGTAAAAAATAAAATTAGACTAGGAAACTAACAGATATGTTAGAAAGAAGGTAAAAATAAAAATATAGATGAATCAACAACCGGAAGGTACGTCAGTATCACAGTAGTAAAAACGAGGATCAGGGAAAAGGAAAAAAAAAAAAAGGATGGGGGGAAAGGCCTTGGCTGTGGAGAGCGGGGCCTAAGCAAGGTGAGGTTTGGGTGGTGGGCGGGGCCAATGCCCAGGATCCACAGGGCTGAAAAAGGCCCTGGGGGCTGTGGGAGGTGAGGCTTAGGCTCAAGGAACAGAAGGGGCCCAGGCTTGTCCCCCACCCCTGGTCTCAGAGGGCAGGGGACCTCACCTGGGAGCCCAGCAGGCTTCCTGGGCTTGAGTGGGTGGAGCAAATGCCCTCCTCTCCTCTCCTGCTCCTCTGGTCTGGGGCCTGAGAGGGCCCCTCCCGCCTGCCTCTCCTGATCTCCCTGGCCTCCCTCCTATGCCCCCAGGACCAATGAGGGGAGTGGGGCCTTGGAGGGCAGGGAACCAGCCTGGGATCTCAGCATGCTCCCTGGGCCTGAGTGGGTGGGGCAGTCACCCTCCACTCCTCTCTCACTCCTCCTGGATGGCCCCTCCCACCTGCCTGTCCTGATCTCCCTAGCCTCAGGGACGCTGATCTCCCTAGCCTCAGGGACACTGATCTTGCCTGGCCTCCACTTCTCCTCCCCCCTCAGTCCCCTTACGTTCTACCGGTTCACTGTGGTGTTCCTCCCATCTCCTTGGAGGTTAGAGTCCCCCACCAGTGGCCGGCAGGCGCCCTAGTTGTGGGGAGATGCTAACTCCGTATTTTCCCACACCACCATCTTTACTCCTCCCCCGTATGTATTTTTAGCATAGTCTTCAAAGTCTAAGCGTTCCATTTAGAGATACTCAAGTATATCTGGGTAAGAAGAGTAATAAGTACACAACCATCACGTATATATAAGAATAGTGTATAATAAACTTCCCATTTAAGTGGTTGGATACTAGCATATCTTAAGCTGCTGTAAATGATTTTTAGGAGAACAATGAAAAAAATGTTTGGAAAACACATCCCAGCGTAAGATATAGAGACTGGAGAGAAAGTAGCAAAAGGCAAAGAACGGACATGTTTTGAATGTCTACTATGCACAAAGAACTACAGAGACAAATTTTCATAATGAAAAGAAATACATAAAATAAATTATTTTTTTTTCAGTCTCCATAGTTTCTTTACCAACTTCTAGCATTCTTTCAAGTCAGGCTTAATTTCTGTCAAGCCTTCAGTTTATGAGATAAAACCAATCTGCTACATTGCATTTATAGCCTGAATCTATAGTCCTATCCATTCCTTTCTCATTCTGTACGTCTATCTGTTTGGAGAATTTATACTAGGAAACCAGGAATTGACTACACCATTTCCTAGGACATAAAATGTATTCCCAAACATACACATAAATGTATTGACTCAAAAACAAAGCCATATAGCTAAATGATGAGATTCTAAATATTATAGATTTAGGTTCCCCAAAGTGTCTTAAATGCTTCCAATGTTATTTAATAAGCAAAAGGGTAAATCTACAGTTTAATGATTACACACATAGATTATGACATGCAAAAGGTCATAATTCCTCGATAAACCTTAAACAGGCTCTCCATTTTTATAAAGAAAAAATTTCCTTTTGTATTGCGGGGAAAGGGAGCCCAGTGAATTAAAATCAGCACTCAGGATTCTCTCGTTAACTCCAGACCATTTGTTCAGCCCCTGGCCTCTGTTAGCCTCTACAAGGGTTTTAGTGGCTCTAAGGGAAGTTTATTCAACTGCTTCTCATCATATCCACCCACGCAGATTTACATGCAAAGAGCTCAGGATGTCCAAAAACGTGGACTTTGAAAACAGAGAGGAAGAGAGAAAGGGGGGAAAAGAGCAAGAGAAACATTTTTGAAATGTGTGCTTCTAACCCATTTGTAATAACTGCAGTCTTTACACAGGCCATTTTATTGAAATTATTAGCTGTTAGAAGTTTTGTCGTCATCACTGGAGTATGTTGAGCTCACCAGGACACCTCATGCTTTTCAAAGCAAAAGAGAGAGGCAGGAAATAACTGCTAGTCCATTTTTTTTTAATTTCCTGAAATGTGATGATAAATTAAGGTGACTGTATGTACAAAAGGGGTCCCCAGTGAGAACTGATCTCTTAGAACACTCTTCATAGTGGTGCTTCTGTGTCATCCACCCTGGAGGGACTCTTGGAACCATTTGTTTGCATTCCCACTCCCATCTCAGCCCAATCTTAAATCAACTATTCTATTCTATTCCGGTGTTTTGAAGTGATGGGGTTCTTCATGGTCAGCCTGGGTCTACTTATTCATTGCCCAGAAGGGAAAAAAAGCACAAAACAAATAAAATTTAAGAGAAAATGAACAAAATTAAAAGAGGTTGGAACAGAATGTTTTATCCTCACAGTGCCTGCTTTGTTCATAGATTTCTTTTGAGAGAAACTGTTAACTCTCCGGTTCCTGCCAAAGGAAGTATTTTATAAAACCCTTTATACAAAAGTGGTAATGTTCTGACCATGTATGTGGACCCTCTGGTAGGAATCGCTGGGCCAAGGTTGGTATATGACAGAGAGGAAACCAACCTACAGGTGGACAAGCAATTTGTGAGGTAGCCTAGCCTTAGAGCTTCACTCAACAGCTATCACAATGAACCTCTCCCAGGAATTAGAATTGGGAACTCAGAGTCAGGGAGTCTGAAACCCAAAGCTGGATAGGAAACTGAAGAGAAAAGATATACAGAAGAAGTAGAAATGGAAAGAATATCTGATTCTTGTTAACTACTAAAAGAGTGCCAAATAATAATAATAATAATAATAATAATAATAATAGGCAAACAATAATAATCATTATTATAATTATTTATTGAAGAAGCAGCACTAGGTTTCTGAATGGTCCTCCATTTGTTAAAATGTTTCTTGGATGCCAGTCCTCCTCTGAGCATGTGCAGGCTTACCTTGCTCTGCAAAGCCTGACCACCATGACTGAAAAATCTATTTTTTTCTCTGTGAATCTGTATTACAGGTTACTCCCTGACTTGAATTAGTCTTAGTGGTTTCTGTTATTTGCAACCAAACAATCTGACTAACACCAGGGGTCAGTAAAGATATTGTAATTTGAATCAGTAAGACTTTGTAGATTTAAAGTAAAGTGAAATAGATGATTAAGAACCTAGTCCACATAACTATGGGACAACAAAAAACTTTACAATATATTCATGTATCTAAAATTTCAGTTTTCTCTTTTACTTTTGATGATTTATCTAACTGTTCATACTAGAAATCTGAGTGTTGTCCTTCACACTCCTTTCCTCTCACTTTCCACAGTCACCCAAACTGGATGATTCTGCCTTCAAATTATATCTTTTTAAAAACATTTATTTATTTAATTTATTTATTTCTGGCTGTGTTGGGTCTTCATTGCTGTGTGTGGGCTTTCCCTGGTTGCGGCAAGTGGGGGCTACTCTGTTGCAGTGCTCAGGCTTCTCACTGTGGTGACTTCTCTTGTTGCAGAGCATGGGCTCTAGGTGTGCAGGCTTCAGTAGTTGTGGCTCACAGGCTCAGTACTTGTGGCTCGCAGGCTCTAGAGCACAGGCTCAGTAGTTGTGGTGCATGGGTTTCGTTGCTCCGTGGCATGTGGGATCTTCCTGGACCAGGGCTCGAACCCGTGTCCCCTGCATTGGCAGTTGGATTCTTAACCACTGCGCCACCAGAGAAGCCCCTCAAATTATATCTTAAAGCTTCTACCGTATCTCAGATCCTTCACCTTGACACTAGTAATGCTGACTTCAACTATGGAAACTGCCTTCCAGCTGACCACCATGATGTTTCTTACAGGAACTATTTCTTCTCTCCGATACATTCAAATCAGTCATTTGTTTACAACTCTTCACTGTCATCTTGTTTCTTTTAGGTTAAGGGCAAAATCCCTTAGCATAATCTTCCAGACTCAGCAATCCAGCCCCTGCACAACTACTCCAGTCTTGGACTCCAAACTGCCCTATTTTTTCTCCCCAATTATAGATTGTTCTCTTTTCAACCTCCAAGTCTTTTTCCCAGCCTACCCCTTACTGAAACATTTCCTCCCATCCCACTACCTCCACTCCCACTCCACTCGCCTGGCTTAATTCTTTTTTTTTTTTTTCTTAATTCTTAATCTTACTGTCAATTTTAAAGTCCCTGTTTAAAATTCACTTCTTCAGAGAAACTTTTCCTGACACTGCATTAAAGATCATGCTCTTCTGTTACATGATTTCAAGACAACCCATGTTATTCATCCATAGCACTTATTACATTTTTGACTATACAGTCATTTGAGACCCTAAATCATTTTGCCTTGTGGGATCACCTTTCCTTTAATATCTATAAATAGAATTTAGTTCCTGACTTTTAACATTATGTAAAAATTGTTAGATATCTCACATATGTTTGAAATGGTTGAATGTAAAATATCAGCTATATAATATCAAAATTGACTTTCTGGGGCTTGGGGGACCTTAATAATGCTTTGTTTCATAATGAATAATGTGATTTTATAGATTTTGTGAAATTTTTAAGAGTTTTAAAATTTTAATTCTTTGAATTTTTTTCATAATATCATGCATGTAAGAACAGGTCAAGAAGGAGAAAGGGACCTGGGAAGGATTTCAAATGTTCATAAATTTGGAAGTGTCTCATATTAATTGTCCTTTTCCTATATATGCATAGTAAATATATGTGTGTATAGAAAATGCCACCCTGAGGATAGACAAATCTCACTTCCTCATTAACAAGACTCTAAATAAGAATTGTGAGACAGATCAAAAGATCACTGGAGAGGGACAACCATTTGATGCTAAGTAGGGAAAGACAGGCTTTCTGAGTGGCAAACAAAAGCATCATCTAACTACAAGCACGGAGAGGCATATAGTTCTGAAAGGCACTGATGCCCAGCACAAGCAGTTTAAGTACTCAAATAGAAGGTGCCATCCTCCAGTATAATCAACTCCAAATGAAAGTTATTGATAGGTTCATGAGAGCATCTCCTTGGAGAGAAATGCCTTTTCAAATGCAGCTGAACAAAGTCTAGCACAGTAGTTGACTACCAGTTTGGGAGACAAATGATATATATATTAAGGCAGAAAAAAAGGAGTTTAAATATTTAACAAAAATCGATTATACTTGGATATGAAGCAACGGTGTCTGAAAGACTGTTACTATAACTGGGCTCGGATTTGGAAAAGTGAACTCCATGTTTCAATAGTAAGATCCTTTTCCATTCCATTGTATAGTGTGCTCTAGAATTTCTAACTAGCTAATTTTCCTCCTGAGTATTTCCCAGCATCTCACCATGCTGTTTGCTGGATGTCTCTCTCGCTCCATCTCCTTTTCTCTCTTGGATCCCTGAACAGCGCTTTTCCAATGTGCCTCAGAAAATTCAAAGCTTTCCCGACTTTAATACGTTAAGCAATTTATTTCTAACTTTTGGCCGACCTAGTTTATCTCAGCCACATCCTATGGACACTCTTTGACAGCCATCAAGACAGTTTCCTAAATAAGACCACTTATCTCCCAAAAAGTAACAAGCTTTCTATCAACATTTATATTTTTGTCACTATACTTATATGGTTCTTTGCTTCTTTTTTTTTTTAATTAGTTTATTTTTGGCTGCATTGGGTCTTGGTTGCTGCGCACCGGCTTTCTCTAGTTGCAGTGAGTGGAGGCTACTCTTCGTTGCGGTGCACGGGTTTCTCATTGCAGTGGCTTCTCTTGTTACGGAGCACGGGCTTCAGTAGTTGTTGTATGTGGGCTCAGTAGTTGAGACTCGCGGGCTCTAGAGCACAGGCTCAGTAGTTGTGGCGCACGGGCTTAGTTACTCTGTGGCATGTGGGGTCTTCCTGCACCAGGGCTCAAACCCGTGTCCCCTGCATTGGCAGGTGGATTCTTAACCACTGCACAACCAGGGAAGCCCTGTTCTTTGCTTTTTAAACCTCTCTTTTCTCCACTAACCTATAAGTTCTGTGAAGGTAATAGCCACATCTGTTTTCTTCTTTTCTGAATCTCTAGCACTTAGCATGGCAAGAATAAAATAAGAGCCCAATATACATTTCTTTGATGAATAAATAAATGTGTTGGTAGTTCTTCTTGGCACAGATTGAAAAGTATTGATGACACCTTCCTGAGGAAACCCCTCAAACATTTTTAATGTATGAGTACCAGTCTGGAATGACAATGTTCCTTTTGATTGTAGAATATATGGGGATGATGCTTAGGGCTACACTGAGAACGGGAACATGGCTGGTCTGCAGACCTGGATTTGGCTCCTTGAAATCTCCTGTAGCCTCATCCACTGCCTGCATCCAGGGACAGAGTCAAAGGTAGCAGAATGATAGTAGGAAAGCTAGATAAGCCGAGAAGAAGCTCACACTGAGGTAGGAGAGGTCCACAGAGATGTAATAAACACTCCCAGATAATGATATGCACAGTTGTCCTTCGTCATAACTAGATGTCAGGATTGCCAGCCATCTCACAGCACTCCTTCACTGGCCAGTTTATCAACTAACACAACACACTGCTGCAAATGTGAAAGTTCAGTAGCATCATCTCCGTTTTACATATAAAGAAACAAGGCTTGGAGTTAAAAAACTTAACAAATACCTAGCTGATAACTAGGGGAACCAGAATCTGAGGTCTGGTGGGTCTGACCTTTTTCCTTCCCCTCCATGCTCTTGATTATATTTCCACCATGGTCAGAAATATGGAGAGGAAAAAAATCAATGCTTAAAAATGAAGATGCTGATTTTTTTAAAAAACAGCATATGTTTGACCTAGAGAAATATCACCAAGTATTTCCCTTAAACTAGTCTAAGTAGCTTTACTGTAAAGAGGTTTCTGATCCAAAAGTTAGTCCACAATCAAACAAATGGAGAAAACTGTTGGCTAAACTGTCATGTATTCTTTTTTTTTTTTTTTAAACTTCAATCATTCTTTGGCAGACTAGTCCTTCGTTTTATTAATTAATTTATTTATTTTTGCTGTGTTGGGTCTTCGCTTCTGCGCGAGGGCTTTCTCTAGTTGCGGCGAGCGGGGGCCACTCTTCATCGCGGTGCGCGGGCCTCTCACTGTCGTGGCCTCTCTTGTTGTGGAGCACAGGCTCCAGATGCGCAGGCTCAGCAGTTGTGGCTCACGGGCCCAGCTACTCCGTGGCATGTGGGATCCTCCCAGACCAGGGCTCGAACCCGTGTCCCCTGCATTAGCAGGCAGATTCCCAACCACTGCGCCACCAAGGAAGACCACTGTCATGTATTCTTGTTGCTTATTGAAATGTTTTGCAAACTAGAACTGCAGCTCCCCTGAGAAGGTTTCTCTTCAAGTTATCTTCTTAACACTGAAGATATTATGGGTTTAAAATGAAGTATGCATTGTTTCTTAAATTAGAAAACCAAAAATGCTGGAAAGATTTATTTAAATTTTGGTCTGAACACACAAAATGAAATAGAAGGTTGAAACTATTCTGTAACTAATTTTAAAATAAATATTAATTTATATATAGCCTTTCCTCAATTATTTAAATATTTAGATAAAAGTGGTTTGTTTTTAACTATACTAGAGATTTTCCCAGGTGCCCATTTAATCAGTGGAAATGAGGATGCTTTTAAAAAGTAAACTGTCTTAATAAACATGCTTTTAAATAAGAACAAGTGATTAAAGTGTAACATGTTTTGTGGCTGGTATATTATTGTATCTATTTGCATCCAGAACTGTCACATAAGTTTCTTCCATATTAAGAAATGATCTCTCATGTGTATAGTTCTGGTTTGTTTTTAATTCTGTCCAAGTTTTGTAAACATGTCATTTACCTTGCTTCAAATGTCACTGGTATAATGATAGAAAATGTCTAATATTGGCAATTATAACTTTAGGCTCAAACAGGAATAACACATTACTTCCAACAAGCCAGACCCTTGTATTTCATTTCACGTGGGCAGTATTTCCTCTCTTCTGTTTTCCCTGGACACTTGCCTGCTTTCACAATACCATGCACCACACATCCTGTTTATTAGTTTAAAGGAGTTTAACAAGAGGATTTATTTTATGTTTTTCTCTGTCCACCAAAGCCAATTTGCTACTCTTATAAAAAGCGCGTGTTAACTCTGTTTCTCACATGACACTGTCTGTAACGTTGCAGATGATGTTCAGTCACCTTACTTACTATCATCTATGCTGATTTTCCTTTCATGATTATTGCCCAGTAGCAATTTAATTGTCAATTTGATTCAGAACTTAAAAAATTGTTCTATCCACTTTTTGAGAATTCAAAATATTTTTCTTTTGTACATTTTGTTCATCATGCTCCTCAAAAGAACCCAGTTGCATCCAATTCTGTTGCAATATATTAATTTGTCTCCACTACAGGGACCCCTACTTTAGATTTATGACTTTTAGCAAAGTGGAGGGAACATATCTTACTTTAACATAATTTAACATAGTCCCTAGCACGACTGCTTGAACAAACTAAATACCATTACACTGATGTTCTATTTACAGAAAAGGTCTTATTATTTAGCATTTATGTAAACTACTTGCTTAGTTCCCTTAGAGACCCACAATTCAAACTAAAAATATGCCCTATCATTTCCCCTGATGTGACCACTAATGAGTCTCTCTCTGATGGTCCCAACATGCCTTGGTGTAAAGAGCACAGAACTAGAAGTGCTAGCCCTTGTGACACTGTACATGGCTAATGCACTTCCCTGGAGCATGGTTATATATTTTTTTTCTTTCTTAGAGCCCGTCACACTCTCTGAACAGTGGTATGCAGAGACATATTGGGAACACTGTTAAATTCTTCATCCAGTGTCTTTATCTTTTCAAATGTGTCACAACAATAATTCTTGGCCCAAGGCCATGTCCCCAAGAAGCAAATAATCTCTCTTACTCAAAATATAAGTCTTGTCTTCAGATTCTTCAACTTCCCCACTTCATACTGGAAGAATAGCTTCATTTGGCTCGCCACACGGAATGTTGTTTTCCTGGCTCCAAATATCATGAATGCTAAATTCAATTACATAATGAACCATATGATGTGGATACTGCTGGAGCACTATGTGGGTCAGTGGGACTAAGCACAAATTAAATAATCAAAACCACAGTTAGTGTGGAATACTCATTTGGGCTTGCTAGGGAGGCAGGCATGGGGGCTCAGATACTATTAGAGTGAATCATGGTGACTCTATTCTGATCTTATAAATACACTCTTGTATAGTGCAAGGAAGAATGATATACTCAGTTTACTTTGGATGCAAAGGACACAGAGGGAAGCAAGAAAACAGGAAATCATTAGCAGACACTCCCACACCAAACCTCCTTATAGACTACTGGCCTCTGGCTCAGGTGCTCATCCCTGGATGAATCAGCTTTTACCATAAAGGCAGGGTTAAAAGTAACTCTTCATGGTGATCACAGATATGAAGGAACATTGTAACACAGAAGTAACTTGGTATAGTAGCTGTATACATAGAATCAGTCTGTCTATGTTCAAATTCTACATTTAGCAATTACCACCTGTGTAATTTTGGGCAAAATATCTAACCTGTCTAAATGTGAAGTTCCTTTTCTGCACAATGAAAGTAAAATTAATACTACTTCCCTCGAAGTGTTCTTATGAAGATATTCAGATAAGGCACTTAAATAGTTGGCTTTTAGTAAGTAGTCAGATTTAAGTGGTTGTTGTTATTGTTACTATTCAGATCTTCATGAATAGCCTATTTCTATGTGGGTGTAGAAACCGTCTCACTTAGGGTGACCAACCATCCTGGTTTATTGGAGGATAAAAGGGTTCTAGGGCATTGAATTTGGAGTGCTAAACCTGGGAAGTCCTGGGCAAACAGCATGACATGGTCACCCTAACTCAGAAGTAATCATGATACTACAAAAGTCACAGGCCTTTTTGTTTTTTTCCAATTAAAGTACTATCTCTATGACTTGTATTCTTTGCACTGTTTAGCAAAAACGGAGTTGGAAATGTAATTACTAACAAATACAACTAGCTGGGAAGAAGTGGAAACTAAAGTATTCACAGAATAGTCTTAAAAAAATCCATGAAGGCAGAGACCTTTTTCAATGGAGAGTACTCTTTAAGAAAGAGATAGTGACTGATACTATTTTTTCCTCTACTTATTAAATTTTTTTACAATTGTCCTTTTGTTTCATTGTTAATAGAATGGTTGCTAAGACAATCCCTTCTAGATGGAAACAGAAATAAGATGTTGATGGGGCTGCTATTACTCTCTGCTACTAAGCCATCTGCAGGGAGAACTATTTCATGATTATCTTTCTCCTGTGGGTGCTCATAGGACTAAAAGAAAAAAGATATTAGCTGCTCTGGAGTGGAAGGCGGGAGTGAGAAAAGGAAGGGCTGTGAGAGACATTTGTTTCAGGCTGATCTTTGGAGAAATCGGGGTACTTCGTTTTTTGTTTTGTGTCATTTTTTTTCATACGACTATATTTTATGCATTATTAAAGCATTTGTTAGGATTACGACATCTTCAAAAGGCGATTTCATGAAAAGATTTGGACATACAATGTAAAGAATGTCTTTTTTCTGTATTCATCAAAATGAAAGATTTCCTGGCCTCTGTCTCTCCAGTCAGCCATCAGCAGTTGGAAAGGCCCTTGAATCCCCTGTATTCATTTCTGATGTCACCTAAGATATAAACCACAACAGTTACCTCTTCATGGTTTGAGAACAGAACTCACTTACAAAGCTAGAAAGAGATTGAGTTCCTTCTTGCAGATGGCCAAATGCCATTTTTCATGCCTAAACAACTCTACTTCCTTTATCAGTATGTCAGATACTGATGTGTTAATGAAACTGAAAATAACTCTTGTACAATGAATTATCTTTCTTGATGGGTATGTGACAGTTTCATTTAAAAATATTTAAAAAAAAAATTTAGCAAGTAATTATAGTAACAATTATAATTATATACAGACCATGTAGCAGACACTAGGCTAATTACTTTTTATGTATTATCTCATTTATTTCTTACATCTATGTATTTATTCCTTACATCTTTTTCCAGAGAGATGAGGAAATTTAGGCTCATATAGGAAAAGCAATTTGCCCAGGTCTCACTATATAGCAGAATCTGTCTTTGAACTCAAATTTGACTGTCTCTAATACCATCATCTTACCCACACATTACATTTTCTTGCTAGTTAAAAGCATCTGTACTAGATACAATCAGACATGCACATGAATAAAAAACATAGTGTCCTCTATAAGAGTAAAATCTTTTAGTAAGGCAAAACACAGACTCAGGAAAAAAACCTGACTTTGGACAAAGAGCTTAATTTTACTGAGACTGTAGTACCCTCACAAATGAGAATACTAATTTGCAATGCACAAGTTTGTTGTTAGGATGTAATGAGAATGCATGTAAATTAAAAGAGATGTTCAATGCCTGTACCAGAGCTAGTTGTGTCTCCCCTCCCCTGTCCCACCACATGGTCAATTCATGCAGGTTTAGAGCTCCTTCCTGTCTCACATGCAGATTCCCAGGGCTCTTTAGCTTTCTGGCTGTGCTGAGGAACACCCTCTGGAAAAAAGGTCTTATGGAAATTGGACAATGGCAGAGTAAAGACTTTAGGTGCTCACTGGATCTCCACTCCCAGAAGAAAAAGGAGACATAGGAGTGGTAAAATGGTGAGGTTGTTGATCCAGAAGGATCTCACTCACATGAAGACAGGGCAAGACTTGACTGCAGACCACTTCGATCTTGAACTTTTCTGTGGTGCTCCTGTCCTCCATCTTGGCTCACTCTCCTCACCCCTTGGGCAAGGACACTGACTTTAAGACCTTGTTCCCAATTACGTGGTTCCCAGCACACAGATTGCTTTCTCTCTGGTTTCTACCTCCAACTTTCCCTGCACAATCCCTTTTACTCTCTACTCACCTCTCTCTTTTCTTTTCCTCTCAAATAATTGCCTTCAATGACCTACCAGAATGTCCTTAATAACTCCTTAAAATATGGGCTCAAATCGTGAATATCAGGAAAATAGTTCCCTTTTCCCATATCCTACCATACTTTCCAATGCCCTTTCCACTTACCCCATTCTTCTCCATTTATCCATCAAGTAAAACCCAAATGTCACATGTCTGAAAATTTCCCAAGTCTACCAAAGCAGAAAAAAAAAAAATCTCTTCTTCCACTGGGATCTAAAAGCTTTTAAAGTAAAATTTCATCACAGTACTTATCATTTCTTATTATAATTATTTGCTTATATGTCTTGGTCTTTAAGAGAATGTAAGTTCCCTAAAAAATTAACCATGCCATAGTTAACTATGTGTTGGCAGGGTCTGCCAGGGGAAAAGCTAGGGACTAACCTTTTTTATTGCTGTCTCTTTGTTCCTATGCTGATTGGTCTTAGAATAAGAGCAGAAATGCATATAGGAAATTTAAGAGTCTCAAATGAAAATTTTGTCTAGAATTGTCTAGAGAATAAAAATCAGCAGTAAGAGAATAATTAGGTAAATAAACTTTGATATACCCATTCTATGAAATACTATAATATGGAGCTATACATACATATATACGTATACTATATATGTATATATACATATACATATAAATTGATGTCAAAAGTTACCTTATGTATAATTCAGTAGAAAAAGCAGTCACAGAATATCTTTTGATCATGATATAAATTATGTAAATTATGTAATTTTAAAAATCTAGGGGCTTCCCTGGTGGCGCAGTGGTTAAGAATCCACCTGCTAATGCAGGGGACACGGGTTCGAGCCCTGGTACAGGAAGATCCCACATGCCGCGGAGCAACTAAGCCCATGCGCTACAACTACTGAGCCTGCGCTCTAGAACCCACGAGCCATAACTACTGAGCCCGTGTGCTGCTACTACTGAAGTCCGCTTGCCTAGAGCCTGTACTCTTCAACAAGAGAAGCCACCACAATGAGAAGCCCACGCACTGCAATGAAGAGTAGCCCCCACTCACCACAACTAGAGAAAGCCTGTGTGCAGCAACAAAGACCCAACATAGCCAAAAATAAAATAAATTAATTAAAAAAGAAAATCCAGGTAGGTGCAAGAAGGGGGAATAAAAAAAATCTGAATAACTCTCTATGCATGTAAGTTAGTTATGTTATAAAAAGATTTTTGAGGCACACAATATGTAAAGATGTAATTTTGTGACACCAACAACTAAAAGAGGTGGGGTGGAGCTGTAAAGGAGCAGGGTTTTTGTATGTTATTGAAGTTAAGCTTATATATATTCAAAATTATAGTGTTATAACTTTAGAATGTTAAATGTAGTCCCCATAGTAACCACAAAGAAAATAGCTATAGAATATACACAAAAGGAAATGAGAAAGGAATTTGAATGTTTTGCTACATAAAATCAAATCGACTAAACACATAAGAAGATAGTAATGCAGGAAATGAGGAACAAAAAACTACAAGATGTATGAAAAGTAAATAGCAAAATGATAGAAATAAGTCCCTCCTTATCAGTTATTACTTTAAATGTAAATGGATTAAACTGTCTAATCAAAACACAAAGATTGGCAGAATGGGAAAAAAGCAAACAAACATGATCCAACTATATACCCTCTTCAAGAGACTCATCTTAGTTCCAAAGATACAAATAGGTTGAAAGTGAACGTATAGAAAAAGATATTGCATGCAAATAATAACCAAAAGAGAGCAGGGTTGGTTAAACTAATACCAGTCAAAATAAACTTTGAAACAAAAAAGTTTACAAGAGACAAAGAAGGGCATTATATATTTTAAAAGTTTCAATACAGCAAGAAGATATACCATATGCAAACATTTATCAATACTATAACAGATCACGAAAATATAAGAAAAAAATTGACATAAATGACGGGAGAAATAGACAGTTCTACAATAAGAGTTGGAGACTTCAATACACCACTCTCAACAATAGAACAACCAGACAAAAGGTAAGTAAGGAAAAAGAGGACCTGAATGACACAATAAACCACATAGATCTAACAGATACATACAGAACACTTTATCCAACAACAACAGAAAATGCATTCTTCTTAAGTGCACATGGGATATTTTCCAGGATAAACCATTTAGGCCACAAATTAAGTCTCAATAGATTCTAAAGGTAGATATCATACAAAGAATCTTCTCAGACCATGGAGGATGAAGTTAGCAGTCAATAACAAAAGGAAAACGGGAAAATTCACAAAACTGTAGAAATTAAACAACACACTTTAAAACAACAAATAGATCAAAGAAGGAACCATAAGGGAAATTAGAAAATACTTAGAGTTAAATGAAAACAATAACACAACACACCAAAACTTAGGGAATGCAGTCAAAGTGATGTTAACGGAAATTTATAACTATAAATGCTTACATTAAAAAACGAAAAAGAGGCCTTCCCTGGTGGCGCAGTGGTTAAGAATATGCCTGCTAATGCAGGGGACAAGGTTTCGAGCCCTGGTATTGGAGGATCCCACATGCTGCGGAGCAACTAGGCCCGTGAGCCACAACTACTGAGCCTGCGCGTCTGGAGCCTGTGCTCCACAATAAGAGAGGCCGCGATAGTGAGAGGTCCGTGCACCGCGATGAAGAGTGGCCCCCTCTTGCCACAACTAGAGAAAGCCCTCGCACAGAAATGAAGACCCAACACAGCAAAAATAAATAAATAAATTAATAAACTCCTACCCCCAACATCTTCTTTAAAACAAACAAAAAAAAAAATGAAAAAAAATTTTAATCAAAAACCTAACTTTACAACCTAAGGAACTAGAAGAAGAAAAACTAAACCCCAGACTGACAGGGGAAAGGAAATAAAGATTAGAGCAGAGATAAATGAAACAAAGAATAGAAAAACAATAGCAAAAAGAACTGAAACCAAAAGTTGATTCTTTGAAAAGATCAACAAAATTGAGAAAATTTAGTTAGATGGACTAAGAGAAAAGAGAAGATTCAAAATATTAAAATCAGAAATGAAAGTGAGGACATTATTATTAATTCTATGAAAATAAAAAGGATTATGAGAGTGCTATAAAAATTTGTATACCAATAAATTGGATCAATTAGATTACACAGACAAATTCCTAGAAACACAAAACCTTCTAAGACTAAATCACAAAGAAATAGAAAATCTAAATAGATCTATAACTAGTAAGGAGACTGAATCAGTAATAAAAGTCTCCCAACAACAACAAAAATGCCATAAACAACAAAAAAACCCTGAACCTGATGGCTTCACTGGTGAATTCTACCAAACATCTAAACAAGAACCAATCCTCAACTTTTCCCAAAAAGTGAAGAGGAGGGAACACTTCCTAACTCATTCTTTGAAGCTAGTATTTCTCTGATACCAAAGACAGACAAAGACACTACAAGAAAAGAAGGCTACAGACTAATAACCCTAATAAACATTGATGCAAAAATCCTCAACAAAATACTAGCAAACTGAATTTAACAGCATATTAAAAGGATTAGTCATCATGATCAAACGAGATTTATATGTAGAATGCAAGGATGTTTCAACATACAAAATTAGGTCAATGTAATACACCACATCGATACTGCAGAATGAAAGAAAAAAGCCACACAATCATCTCAATCTATATAGAAAAACATCTGGCAAAATTCAATATTCCTTATGGTAAAAATACCTAACAAACTAGGAATAGAGGTAAACTATCTCAACATAATAAAAACCATACATGAAAAACCCACAGTAAATATCATACTCAATGGTGAAAGACTGAAAGTTTTTCTTCTAAGATTAGGAACAAGGAGAGGATGCCCATTCTTGCCAGTTCTTTTCAACATACTACTAGAAGTTCTAGCCAGAATAATTAGACAAGAATAAGAAATAAAATGCATCCAAATTGCAAAGGAAGAAGTAAAATTATCTCTGTCTGCGGGTGATATGATCTTATATGTAGAAAATTCCTTAAAGAAATTGTTGAAACAATCAATGAATTCAGCAAAGTAGCAGATCCAAAGTTGACACACAAAAAACAGTTGCATTTCTATACACTATCAATGAACAATCTAAAAAGGAAATTAAGAAATCAACTCTATTTACAACAGCATCAAAAAGAATAAAATACTTAGGAATTAACTTAGCCAAGGAGGTGAAATATTTGTACAATGAAAACTACAAAGCATTGCTGAATGAATTATAAAGAAAATATAAATAAATAGAAACACATCGCATATTCATGGATTGGAAAACTTAAAATTGTTAAGATGTCAATACTACTCTAAGTGATCTACAGATTCAGTGCAATCCCTACCAAAATCCCAGTGCAGTTTTTTTTTGCAGAAACAGAAAAACCCATTCTACAGTTCATATGGAATCTCAAGGGACCCTGAATAGCTAAAACAATCTTGAAAAAGGAAAACAAAACTGGAGGACTGACACTTCCTTATTTCAACACTTACTATAAAGCTGTAGCAATCAAAGCAGTGTGGTACTGGCATAAAGACAGATCTATAGACCAATGGAATAAAATAGACAGCCCAGAAATAAACCTTCACATTTATGATTAAATAATTTTTGACAAGGGTGCCAAGTCCATTCAATGGTAAAAAGACAGTGTTTTCAACAAATGCTGCCGGGAACACTGGATATCCACATGCAAAAAAATGAAACTGATCCCTTACTTAACACCACATACAAAAATTAACTCAAAACAGATAAAAGACCTAAATGTAAAACCTAAAGATATAAAACTCTTAAATCTTAATGCAAAACCTTTATGACATTGGATTTGGAAGTGATTTCTTGCATATGACACCAAGGGCACAGGCAACAAAAGAAAAAATATATAAACTGGACTTCATGAAAAATTTTAAATTTTGAGTATCAAAAGACACTAGCAACAGAGTAAAAAGGCAACCCCCAGAATAGGAGAAAATATTTGCAAATCCTATATCTGATAAAGGATTAATATCTAGAATATGTTCTCTATGACCCCAAAATTCAACAACAATAAAACAAACAACCTTATTAAAAATGGGCAAAGGACTTACATAGACATTTCTCCAAAAAAGATATACAAATGGCCAATAAGTACATTGAAAAATTGCTTAACATCACTAATCATTAGGGAAATTCAAATCAAAACCATAACACCACCACCCATCAGAAGGGCTGCTATCAAAAAAAAAAAAAAAAAGAAAGAAAGAAAGAAAAGAAAACAGAAAAAGTAAGTGTTGGTGAGAACATGGAGAAATTGGAAACCTCATGCACTGTTGGTGGGAATATAAAATGGTACAGACACTGTGGGAAGCAGTATGGCAGTTCCTAGAAGAATTAAATGTAGAATTATTATATGAGCCATCAATTTCACTTCTGGATGTGTACACAAAAGAATTGAAAGCAGGACCTTGAAGAGATATCTGTATCTCTAGGTTTCATAGCATCATTATTCAAAAAGAGCTAAAATGAGGAAGTGATGCAAATGTCCATCAATGGATGAATGGATAAGCAAATGTGGAATATACAAACAATAATATTCAGCCTTAAAAAGGAAGGAAATTCTGACACATGATACAACATGGATGAATCTTGAAGACATTGTGCTAAGTGAAATAAGTCCATCACAAAAAGGTAAATACTGTATGAGTCCATTTATACAGGGTACTTAACAGTTGTCAAAAATCACAGAGACAGAAAGTAGAATGGTGGTGCCCATGGGGTAGGGGAAGAGGGGAATGAGGAGTCATTGTTTAATGGGTATAGAGTTGCAGTTTTACCAGATGAAAAGAGTTCTGGTGATGGATGGTGGTGATGGTAGCAAATTACTATGTATTTAATGCCACTGAATTGTATACTTGAAAACGGTTAAGATGGTAAATTTTATGTATTTGTATTTTATCATATTAGAAAACAAGAATTTGAAAATTTAAGGTCGACCTTTCCCAATCTGTCACAAATACTTTCTCATACATCCTTCCATATCTGTGCAGTAAATACAAGCAAATGGTGATAGTTTCCCATTTCATAAATGAGTAAAGCACATTACATTCTTAACAGTCATCTCTGTAGGTTGGTATCACATGTGTATCACCAGAAATTAAAATTTGAAACTCTGAATGTCATGTTCATATCAGCCATGGCCCCCAGAATTTCATGTATTCATCCATGTATCTGTCAAGTATTTTTTGAATGCTTAGTATATGCCAAGCATACACTGAAAGGACAGCAGTGAACAATACACAGCACTACTTTCATAGACCACTTCCCAGTGGGGAAGAGAGGTATCAAGTCTTTAAAAATAAACAAGTATATAAAATTAGGTAGTGTAATTGAGAAAAAATATTCCAAGACTAAGAAATATAAAGTAGCTGAGAGTACTATTTGAGATAGAACGGTTGAAGATGACTTCTCTGGTATTTAGAGTGGTATAAAATATATTGGGGGAGGGGTGGCATATGACTAAGAATAACATTCCAAGTGGAAGAAATAGCAGTAAAATTCCAGAAACAAGAACATGATGATTATGCTCAAAGAACAGCTAAGAATTTCGTGTGATTGATGTTGAAGGGGAGGAGTGGGAGATGACATCAGAAAGGCAGTAGGAGGCTGGTTCCTATGATGGAAAGTGCTATTGTGATGTCTAGGTTAAGGTGTGTGGTCACAAATATAGAAGAGGCACAAAACAAGGTGGTCTGTTTTTCTTCCACCATATTCCCCAATGAGTTTTTCCCAGCAGATAGATGGACCCACAGGGTAGATTGTTGAGGTTATATGCAAAGAGTACAATATAAAATTGGGTTAAGGGTAAAAATGAGGACGTAATGGAGGTGGTCAACAGTGAAACGTTAAGATCAGTGGATTGGAAATCCTGGTGAAGTTGAAATATTGTTGGATTTGTTTTTAACTAGGAAATATAGGAGATGGTTGTCAAGGAACAAAATGTTTACAATTGAGTTTTGGAGGGGGGTACTATTATTTACAATAGCAACTTCTAGGATATGATAGAGGAAAGTCCGGACTTAAGAGTCGGGTTTGTAGTTTGATTTAAGGATCCTGAGGGTAATATCAGGGATGTGAGAAGTGCATATTTATGGCTTAGGAAAATCAAAGGGATTTGAGATGAAAAAAAAACCCCAGCAATCACAAAATGGTAGTCTGAAGGGTTGAGGGTAGAATGAGGGCCATGTAGCCTAGGATCTGGCAGGGCCACCACAGATTGGGTCAAAGTCACTATCAGATCACTTCCATGGGAAGATTTTTTCACTTGTAACACCTGAACACTAGGCAGAGGAGAAAACCATGATTTGCTGTGGCTAATGGTTGTCTCTGTAAGTAGAGAACTGATATAGTTTCAAAATGGGAACAGCACAAAATACACAAAGATACTGATCACCTAAAAGGAAAGAGGAGAGGTAGCACACTCAGGGTGCTAGAAAGAACTTGAAAATTGACTGTTTACGGCAAATCTGGCAGCCATCAACAATGTCAGTGACCTTCCCCATGTTGCAAAGAAGTGCTTCTGGTTGGTGCTCCACACATGGTTGTTAGAGCTTTCAATTGGAGGTGTTTTGTTTTTTGTTTTTTTTTTCTGTAACCCTTTTCAGCAGTGGTGATCCAATACTGACGAATTAGACAACATAAAAATAATAGTTGATGTATAAGGCATCAAGCACTAGACTAAAAACTTAATATTCACTATGTTTTTTTTAATGGTAGCCAAAAGAGGTGGAGAGTACGTCACTTCCCATTGTATAGACAGGGAAGCTGAGGTTGAGAGATATTATGTAATTTGCCCTGTTCATGTAACTATTCAGAGGTGGAACTTAAACATGAATTATAATATGCTTGACTCCAAAACCTGTGCTCTATACCCCTATTCTTTACTGCTAAACTCTTCATAAAATAAGGTAAAGGCAATTAAGAGTACAAAAGATCATAAAGCAAGAACTGGAGTATTCATTAAGCAAAATTTGCGCATCCTTTGGGCTTGATAATAAAGACAAGGTATGTGGTCCCTAGGAAATTACAAGGCAATTTGGTCTAAAATAACTCTTCAAAATTTTAACAGTATTTTAAAAAATCGAAATGAACATTATAAGAGGATTATCTTATAAGGCAATTTTGGCTGGCAATGTAGGCATTGCTCTCAGGTCTCCTCAGATATCGGGAACATGTATTCCATCAACAACAGCTACACAGGATATATGGCAAAAAGATTTGGACAATTCATTAAATGCAAAGCTTTGGCAGCACATATGGGGAAGTGTTTTTAAATCAGTTTGGGAAATAAGACTGCAACAAATTCAGCTTAATATTCTTCCCAGAACCTGCCGGTCCCTATCCAGATAGGGTTATAGACAGATACTTCATTTTGGAAATGCTGAAAATGCAGAGCTCTTATTCTTTGTTACCTCAGTTTGGTTTTGATCTTCACTTAAGCCAGTAAGTCTAATTCCTTTTTATCATCATTCCTTTTATCATCTTTGGGTGAGTAATTCTAGAACATAGCACATTATCAATAAAACAATAATACATACTTTATTTTAGGCTTTGCAACCAATATTTTGAACAGGGAATAAACAATGCCCAAGCTGAGGCCACTAAGAAAACTGCCAGGACAGAATTACTGACTGAAGGGGTATTAGGTGGAGTTTAAATCACTGTTTTTATAAGGCAGAGTCTGGACTCCTCACTAGTTTTTGACCAATATCATTTGCCAAAGAATCAACTTTACTTCATGTTTTGCCTCCAAATTTTACTTCATGTTATATGGGAGATTTTTATTATGTAAATTATACAAGCTACTCTACGTTTGCCAGGAACTCTTTGTCACCCTCTTTACAGAAGAGCCAGCTTAATGTTGGTCAAATTTTAACAGGAGAAAAATGAGAGAGAAAAACATTGCTACATCTCAGGTCACTGGGGTAAGGAGAATTTGGGGACAACAGAAGACTGGCTGGGCCCAACACTAGCAGGCAGACCAGCTCTGCTGAGTACTGAACTCATTAACTCCTCTCACTTTTGCCCTCTGACCCAGCCTGGCCCAAAGGAGTTCCAGCAAAATCTAAGGAACGTCAGGTGATGCCTCCTTTACTCAGGGACCAGCAGAAGCACTGGCCACAAGCCACACCAGTCTACTTTGGCATGGCGAATGGTCTGGTCACGGGACTGAACATCACTCACAAAGTTCTTGGAAGGGAGAGACATTTCTTCTGGCTGGCCCGTCTGGGGAAGCCATTTGCCCTGCTGCCCTTCTAGATAGAATTGGAGGCTACCCGGGCTCTAGTCTCATGGGAATTGCAGTAAGAAACCGCCACTGGTGCTGTCATGCGAGCTATGTGCATGCAGAGTGCTGCACGTCCCTGCCATTATGTGGTAATATTCCATTGGCTCCCTGGGCAGGAATCTGTCCCTGTGTGTCATACACCATCATGAACCATGAAGAAGAGATGGATCAGAAGGTGAAGGTGGCACCAAGGGCATGGGATCTTAGAAAAGAAACTTCAAAACCACCAGCATGACAACACAGATATTGAGTTCTTAGCTTGGGACAAGCTTTGTGCTAAGTGCTTTGTATCAATTACCTAACTGAAGCCTCATAATAACCTTAAAAGGTAGGTATTATGAGGCCCATTTGACAGCCCCATCAGTCACGTGTTAAAGTTAGCAAGCTTTTGAAAAACAGCTTGACTTAAATCTGGCTGATGAGATTTCTCCTCTGTTAACCAAAATTCTATTTGCTGGAGTTCTGCTCAGACATCTCAGGATTTCCAGGAGCACAGCCTCTGTGTAAGCCAGCTGGCCCCAGAGGCAGCCAACATTCTTTGGGCTGCACACCCGTGATGGGAAGCTGGAGTCCAGCCCTCCGCACAGCTGGCTTATAAGCAAGGCTCTATTTCCCCCCACTGTCCCGGAACTCCTACTGTCTGCAGGTTCACGATGCTCAGGCCTTTTGTTAAATCTGGCTGGACTGTAAAGGAGAAGGGTACTTTGCACTTCTACCAGGCCAGTTATCTATAAGTTTTAAAGACTATACAAAGTACATCAGCAAACCACCATTTCCACCTAGTAGAGGTATTTAAACCATTTTGGAACTATCAATAAGTAATCAGCAACGCAGATTTGGTCACTTGTCTGAGGGTTTTCACAATCACTTCATTACTTAACAAACTGAAGCACTGATGGCCTTTACTGAGGGGGTTGATGGCAGAACCATTCATTTCTAGACATCATACAAGCTTTAACAAAGCAATGTTTCTTCTGTTTACCATGTCAAAATCTAGTGCTTTTATGTGGTATGATGCAACCTATATCTACTTTTCATGCTGATTAAATAACTTGTACTGGGAACAGAGAAGACAGCAATAGCTGTAGCCTAATGCCTACAACCTGCAAAGTTTCCTCCCATTATTAACTTTGAATGAAAATAAACATATTAATCTCATTTTAGATGCACATGGGTCAGGGATCTCTACAAAAAAAGCTTGATATTCACCATCAACCCCCAGAATGTTAGGAAACCAACCCTGAAGCTGAACTGCCTGGGTTTACATCTTAACTCTATCTCTTACCACCTTTGTGTCTTGGACAAGTTACTCAACCTCTCTATACCTCAGTTTCCCAATTCATAAATAGGGGCAATAAAACAATTCCTAATTCATAGGTTTGTTGGCAAGGATCAAATGACTTAATGTAACAAAATTGCTTAGAACAGTAACTGGCATACAGCAAACTCTATGTAAGTGTTGGCGACTATTATAATAATGAATTTTAATGTCATAAATCTGTACATGAAGTAAACCATACGGTAGCTTTAGTACTGTTCATTCCCTTTCCACATGATTCCAAGAAAGCATTTTATTTCCATGTGGATATTCTCATGTACAACTGAACCAAGGACAAAAATCACTTACCCAAGTGAATAAATGCATACTCTTGTGTTATTTGTATAGATTATCTTTTCAAGAGCAGGATGTGAATTTACATTCTGGAGAAAATGTTGTGATCCATCATAGTTTAATATCCAATTTAAATGAACTTATTAATATTCATTTGTTTACATCTTTCTTAGCTTGATAAATCTATGTCTAATTTCCCATATATCTTTTTCCTTTTAAGATACCTTTCTCGATTTTCCAGACATCTCTTCCCTATGTTTTTAGTTTGTTTTAAACCAGATTTTTTTTCTTTTGCTTCTCTTCTCAAAGCTCACCACTTTATATTACCATTAACATGCGTTTTTTCTTGATTCATCACAACCTCATATTCAATAATCTTTCTCCTTTTTCAAATTTCAATTCCCATTTCAGGCTTCATAATCCTACTTCCTTTCCCTTTCCCTCTTCATATTGTCTGGCTCCTTTCCACTGGATTTCAGTCATACTTTGTTTCTCTACTAGGAACTTTGTCCCTTGATAACTTTGACATAAATCTCTAAAACTTTAATTTCTATTAGCGATCATTATACACATCCCCCCTTTCCATAAGCCCCTGAAAAAAAAAAAAGCCTCCATCTTGGCCTCTACTTGTTGTGTAACACTCTGAAACCATCTTAGGGAAAATTGACATTTTAAGGACAATTCAACCAATAGCTAAGCTCCTCCACTTTCCTAAATACAGCATTGGGAATACTCCCATTAGAGCCATATAAATCCCAGTCTTTAATGAGGAGTTTCCTTATTCATTTCAAATAGACACAGACAAGTACAGTAAATTCCTGAGTGAAATGGGACTGACAGATAAATAGTACCCAGGAGGATGAACCAAAAAACCCTCTGGCCTCCACATATTCTGGCCAACCTGTTCAGCGTTTCTGAACAGTTCTAGAGCCATCAATGGGTCAGCACAGTTAGCAGAGCAGACTGCCAGAGAGCCAGATGTTGCTGTTGGAAATACACCAGCAACACCTCGAGCACACAGCCATGGGGCTACAGAGGAGAGACTAGATGGCAAATAAATTTTATCCCTTTATTAGTCATTCAAATGACAATCTACAAAATAGTGTCATATTGGGCTTTTTTTCTCCTTGGAGAATCTGCATTAGACAAGGGAGATTAGGAAAAAAGAGAGGTAAAATTCTTGACAAAATGAGAAAGAGACTGAGGCAGAAAGAGACCAACTTCTACTATGCAAAGAACATGCTTTTTTGTTCACTCCTAGAATGAAATACATCGTGTTCCATATTTGAGTTCAATAACGGTACGGAGCCAATGCAGCTCCAGTCTCTACTGGGAACATTTTCCTTGGCATCAGGCTGCACATTTTGGATTAAACACTGCTCTCCTGAACTGACAAAGAACTTAGGTAATGTCTTTTTTGTGAGAACTTTACAAATGTATTGGCAATGAAGCTGATCACACTTCAAAAGCTAGTAATCTAGTAATCACAAAAGAATCGACATTATACACAACTGGAAAGAACACCTCTGTGTTAAGCTTTACCCTACCCACTCTTTTAAGGTATTTCCATCTGTTGAAACCATTTTCTGGTACTTAGAAATACAAACTAGCAGTTTAGAACACTTACTGAAGAAAAATGATGTGTCTGACTCATAGCACAAGATTTGTGTCAAAGGCAGACTGTGCTGTGAAATTAGGTACTGGGACAGCACAAACCACAGTGAATTTCCCTTAAGGATGGCAGGGGTCTCTTTCCACTTCCTCACTTGCCACCACACCAGGTCTCTTCTCTCTGTCATGTGGTGGAATACCTCTCCAGATAATAGCAAGTGTCACTGAAGAGGAATATTCCCCTCAGCACCATCCCTACCACCTTCATGGTGACCACACCATCATCACTACCTGCAGCACCCACACTCCATCTGTCTCCACTACCCTCACCACTAGGCCACGGCCACCCTCACCACCACCACCAGCAGCTTCACCACCGCAGCTTCCACCCTTCCTACTACCATCACCACCAGCAGTTTTCAGGACTTTTTTTTCTCCTTTTCATTTTATTTTGTAGGCACTTCTAATGCCCAGGTCCAATTTTATTTTCTATAACCATCTACCCCAGCCAGAAATGACTATAACTATCTGTGTTACTCTTAGCTGCCTTGTGTTAATGTTATGATACTACAAGCTCTTGGATATTTTTTCTTCACATATTTTTTTTATTTCATCATTCCTTCAGAGCATAATGACTTTCTTACCCATAAGAGATATTCCACAAGAAAGTGATAAAAATGAAATGAATAAAATAGAAAAAAATCACCCTATGTCTCTCTTCCATTCTCTACTCCCTGTTAGCAAACCTAAAAGTAATCAAATGGTGACATATTGAGCAATGGGAGGGAAACTAGGGATATGATTATACAAATATTAGGACTTTAGCCAACAAATAACCCTAGACTTGGTTGTATTTATTTATATAACTTCTGGCTCTTTCCCCTATTATTAAGTTCTGAGGATCTCTAGCTAAAAAAAGTCTGAAAAATGACATCTACCCTCACTGCTAACAGATGGGACAGTGGGAGTAGTGCAAATTGATAGCAACAAATTCTTGCTCAGGCTTCAGCCACTCACGCTAGCAGAGACTTCCTCAGGGGAAGGACAAAAATAGAATTATAATAGCTCACGTTTACTCATATAGCATGTATCAGAAGATTCTGGGACAAATTAAAAGGTTATTAGGAAAGTTACAGAGTTATTTTTCCCAGGGAACCTATGGCTTTGTTATCTATCTATCTATCTATCTATCTATCTATCATCTATCTATCTATTTTCATAAAACCTTTTCTTTGCATGCAATATACATGGAAGGGGAAAAAATTGATGATTTCTAAAGTCCCTTACTACCTTGCTGCAACTCTAGGATTTTCTATCTTTTGTGGACAGGATCTGTTTTTACAAACCCCTTGAAATATGAATCACAATTCTAGCTGCAGAAAAGAAACATTCCTGAAAGTACTTTATCTCAGCCGTGGCCTCAAGGCTGCCCTTGCAAGGTTTGTGAAATCCAATGGGATTATGGGGGCAAGATGGAGAGAGACTGTCAGCATCTCTCACATGAGATAATAGCAATAATTCTAAAAATGCTTTTGTCCTGTTGCAACAACTGTCATCAGAGAGGCTCACATTTTCCTCGAAGCAGCAGCATCTTTACAGACACGAATCACTCCAGAGAGCAGAAGCGTAAGGCACAGAAGGTTTATATGTTATAGCCTGAATAGCTTAATCACTGAGGATGTATAGTTTGATGGTCGCCTGGTTTCAGGGATTAAGGAGAAGGTTATTTGTTCCACTGCCAACTCTTTCCTAATAAACTTCTCCAACTGGGGTTCATCTAATCATTATCTGTTCAAACTGTTAAGATTAATTTCTTACCCTAGGCAATCAGAAAATAAGTCTTGCGATGTGATTCTTGGTTAATGTTGTGCCAGAAACATCAGGATCTAATGAATGGAGTTCTGGCCTGAAGGCCAAACTGATCTGATTCTTCTGCCAAGTCCATCCTTGACTTACACAACCACTGTTCTTGATGAAATGGGCTCAGCCGTGAGTGTCTTAGATCCTTGAGTAAGAATTAAACTGCTCTGACTTGCAATTCCTTATCTCTAAAATGAAGGGATTTCTTATGTTATCTTGAAGCTATAATGTCCCCATAGACCTTCCCTACCAGGGAGGGATGGAAGAAACCTGTGAGTTAAACCCTCTTGTCCCAGCCACAGTATAGTGAAGGCATATGACATAACATTTTTTCATTCAATAAGTATTTATTAAGTTTCTACAATGTGCCTGGCATTGTGCTAAGTACCAGGTATACAGTGGTGATCAAGCACAGATGTATACTTGCCTTGTGAAACCTGTTGAATAAAATCTAGTGTGGGAGCCATATATTAATAAAATAACCACACAAATAAAGGTATTGTTACAACTTTGAGAAATACAAGGAAGAAGGAAAACATGATGCCAGGTGGAATTTGGGTACCTTCCAGCCTCACATATACTCAGACCAAATGTGATAGTGGGGCTGGCTGAGCCGGAAAGGAATGAAAGAAAGGGAAAAGAATGGGAATAAGAGCTTGCCATGGTTCGTGGAGGGTCTAAGGCAATCGAGCCACAGGCAATGCTGTGTCACTCTTGATGGATATGCAGAGGCACAAAATCTAAATTACAGCATCACAGGAACTACTGAATTCATTTTCATGGATGGTGAGGTATGAAGTGCCGTCTAGTTAGTACACCTGTCAGAAAAGAGGGGACCCACTGTGCCATCATACACCAAGTAGCATCACCTAACCACAAAACGTTGTGTCTAATACACCACTAGGTAGGACAGAAGCCCTAAGAATCTAGAACCACTAGCAATCTGAGAACACCAAGGTTAGTTGCTATTTGTTTCTCTGTGTGATTTGTGGTGTGTAGAACATATGAAAAATAGCATTGCCTTTCCTAGAATTATCTTTATTCAGAATCTCATTGCTAGCTTTTGTTGTTGTTGCAGTTTCATACTATCTGAGGATGGTAAGACAAATAATTTTTATAAAAGATTATGGTTTTTCTACTTTATCAATAACCCATGATATATACAACAAATAGTCGTTGACCCAAAATGCAAAAACCAAAGTCTGTTAAGCCATCAATCTGCTTGCCCCTCCGTCAGCTGGCAGATGTGGACATGCCTGAGGACATTACCATTGGCTCCAGATCATGGAAAACACTAAAAATTGGTTCCCTAAGTTTTCCAAAATTTTTACTGGGTTCACAGTCCCACATGTATTATTTTGCCTGGATTTCACACACCATCTTCCCTGTTCTTTCCCCTCCCTCCTGCCCTCCAAATGGTCTGTAACTGTCCATCAATCCATAGAAGGACAGGAATGCAAAAGAGACACCAAGTACCTTTTCTGCTCTCATTTCTAAGGATCTGGGCTAATAGCACATCAGGAGCAAAAAGTTGTATCTACCACCACAACTCCCATTGCACTGCCCCTAACTCAGATCTCTTTGTTCTTTCCCCCTTTAATGTCTGGCTCGACTCCTATCCAGTCCCAATTCCCTCCACTCATGCCTTAGTCCACCTTTTCTTGGCATGATTTCTAGCTGCAGCTGCCAAATCTAACTTTGTTGGCCCTTGCTGAAGGCTGCCTCTGCTTCCCTGGTGCCCGCCTGCTGCTCCTTCATCCACCATGCCTGTGCTGTCTCTCTCCTCTGACCCTTCTTCACCTCCTTTACCGGATGCCAGGACTTCAATCCACAACAGTTCAACTTTTTTACACTTTTCGGGGATTCAAAAGATGTTTCTACTCTCTTGCTCCATAAATTTTCTGCCTTTTTAAAAAGTTGCACTGCTTATGGAAGAAAGATATTATTAAAACATTAAAACAAATGAAAAATATACAAAACAGAACTTTAAAAATAAGCAAAAATCATACCCCTCGGGATAAATCAAGGTTTCACACATTGATGAACATTCTTTAGACATCTCTCTCTCTTTCACTGCATAAATGCTCACATGATTTATAATAATAATTTTACTTGTATGGGAGCATGCAGAACAGGATGATTAATAACCTGCATGCTTCACTGTCTGCACACCAGTAAATCAAGATCTGTAGCAACCTGACAAATGACTGCACAGGACTTCTTATTTGTGTGTGTGTGTATGTGTGTGTGTGTGTATGTTTAATTACTGAAGGGAACCTGGATTGTTTGTGACTCTTCAATGTAGCCATCCAGGATATTGTCGAGGGTAGGGCTGCTGCTTGGTGAATCATTTTGGGCTTCCTTTTTTCAGTAACTCCTTTGTATTCTAAAGCTGCACACTTGCTTATCTGGCTTTCCACTGAAATGGAGCCAGTGGAAGGAAGAAGCATGTCCCCACAAAAATGTCCACGTCCTAATCCCCAGACCTGTGAATATGGCAAAAGGGACTTGGCAGATATGATTAAGGCAAGGATATTGATATGTCCCCTCCTCAAGAGGTCTCCATCTCATATGCTGGATTATTTGTGGGCACAAAGTGTAATCACAAAATTGCTTATAAGGCAAAGAGGGAGGGAGATGCAATGGAAGGAGATGTAACAGAGAAGGAGATGTAATGACAGATACAGAGGTCAGAGAGACAGAGAGATTTGAATACGCTCCCTTGCTGGCTTTGAAGGTGGAGGAGGGAACATAAACCAAGAAATGCAAGCAGAAGCTGGAAAAGGCAAGGAAACATTCTCCTTAGAACTTCCAGAAAAAAAAAAGTTCTGCTAACACCTTGATTTTAGGAGTTATGATTTCTAGAACTATAAGATCATAAATTTGTGTTGTTTTAAGCCTCTTATTTTCTGCTATTTGTTGCAGCAGCAATAGGAAACTAATACAGAGCCAATCTTCAATTTCTCCTGTTAATACTCTCCTAAGAGATTTAGTGAAACCATTCTGGAAACGCTCACCCAAGAATAAAGCATTTGATCATGAACCTGAAATTCTTCCTCACAAAGAGACTATTTGTCTCTTGGAGTTCTACAGACCATTAGCCTAGGAGTAACCTTAATTTTGGGAAAATGCTCTCTCCAAGAGGTCAGTGAGGAAGTGATCCCCAGCCTCTGGAGTATATCAGATGAAGTTACCAGGTCAGCCCAGGACAGATGTAATATCCCAGCAACACTCACATGAGTGGTGTCAGTGGGGCCTCAGGTCTGCTTGACTCCTATCTTCCCCCAAGGACAGTAGGAAGAAGGACTCTGTTTGACATTATTGTTCTCTTCAAAATCTTGGTACAAATTAAAACTTTTCAGTGCTTGGCTTCACACATTTTTTTGATAGGGTAAAAGTAAGAGTCAAAGGTTCAAACATTTGAAAGAGTAAGAGGAATTAGCAATACTGGGGCTACCACTGGAGTATATCAACTACAACAGTTTGGCTATGTAATCCATCCCCTAAATTTAAAAAGTTGAGGCAAAACAATCACTCACCCTGTGAGGAGAACTTCAGCCTGCTGCACAGATGGGGACCACAGTGAACCATTGTATTATATCAGCTTCCAGGTTCTCTCTTTGCAAGCAACTGATACAGATGCTGGCTAACTTAAGAGCACAGAGATTTTATTGCAAGGATATGAAGTAACTCTTGAAATCCATGAGCAGCTGAAGATCATGGCTTGGAAAGATTGGCAACCAGGGTAGCTCTGGAGACTTAAGCAGCAGGAACTAACAGACTCATTAGGGCACTGCCCTTGGGATGGAAAAGCTATAAGAATTAAAGTCTTGGGGAAGAGTCACATGTTCAGCCCTAAGAAAGGTGTGGAGGGAAGATCCTCAAAATAGGCTCCCAAAGGGAGCTCAGAGACCCTATGAAGCTGGTTGTTTCTGTTATTGACACTCTCTTACTTAGGAGGAAGCTGAGTTCTTAAGAAGTAAAGTAGCTTGACCCAGGTAATAGAGCTGGCAAATAGTCATATCAGGATTTCTCTAGTCTGATTCTAGAGGCTAATACTTAACCTCTATACCATGAGGCCTCTCTGCATTTCCCAAAAAAAATATGGGGTACTGATATCGGAGGAATGTGAAATGGCTATAGTTGGCAAAAACCACAGTGGGAGCCAAACTACCATTAGCATTTACTGGACATTAATTTACTATGTGTCATAAAGTAATATATAAGAAGTTAAGTATGGAGAGATGGATCCCCTACCTTTGCACAGACAATACTACTACCATATGAATCAATGCACTGAGATGTGAGCTCCATAGGACAAGGAGTTTGATGTCTTATCCAACACTATATCTTGAGCATCTAGAACGTGGTCTAGGGTCTGATATATAGTAAGTGGTCAATAAATATTTGTTGAATAAATGAATACAGTAAATATATCTAAAATATATTTAAATAATTTTTATAAACAGATTTAAACACAACAATCATAGGATGTATGTGTGAGAGAGGTGCTCAGTGAAAAGGTGAGAAGACAGGAGAATTCATGGGAAGCTTCCTAGAGTAGGAGACTTCCTAGAGTAGGATGTTAGAGTTGGTAATAACAACCAGCAGGCAGGTGGTAGGGAGAAAAATATAGCAATCTTCACTTCTAGTTTATTTGGACGGCTTTTCTAGTAAAAGAGATCTAATTAAAAAGATTATTACTTTAACAATGCTTTACAGGCAGTTGGAAAGGAACCAAAGATAAACGTTTGAGTGTTTTCAGTGTGACTATAGAGTCTAAAGAGATTCCCAAATCTGAGCATTTTGATAGGAAAGGAAGACGATGAAAGAGGAGTATGAAAGGTACATTTTAAGATCTGATTTTTTCTGTTTTTTTTTCACCAATGAAATAGGTTAGGGTATGGAGGAGAAGATTACAATGTTTCCCTTTGTAGGAGATATAACTGAATATTTCTGATTTCAACAGTTTGAAAAATCAATGACTACAAAAAAAACCCTCCTGCAGAAATCATGTCCCTTTACCTCTTTATGGGGTACAGGTCTAACATTTAGCCAGTGTGCATGTAAAAGTCATTCAGGTCCTCCCAGTCATCCAAGGCCAGTGTCTGTCCCACGAGGTAGGTGCCCATATAGCACCAACTGTCAAATATTTTTTAAGAAAGCCCCATGGTGGTGTTCAACATAGAGAAGTGGTGTTGAAACCACAGTAGAGATGCTTTTCATGAAGAGAATACTGATTTATGAACAGGAAGCAAAGGGTTGAGATGAACAGATCCTTCTTTGGGTGACAGTTGTCTTCAAGGACAAGTATTAAAACTCACTTTATTTAATTTTCATATGGGGGTGGGGGAGGGATGGATTGGGAGTTTGGGATTAAAAGATGAAAGCTATTATATATAGGATGGATAAACAACAAGATCCTACACTATAGCACAGGGAACTACATTCAATATCCTGTGATAAACTATAATGGAAAAGAATATGGAAAGGAATATACACATGTATAAATGAGTCACTTTGCTATATAGCAGAAAACTAACACAACATTGTAAATCAACTATATTTCAATAAACTTTAAAAAATAAAATAAATAATTTTCCTAGATTTCTTAGAAGAGGAATTCCCTAGGATAATCTCTATAATTATGAATTCCATCCACATACTATAAGTAGCTAGTAGCCAGACAAATGAGTTAAAACTAAAGAGAGTCTTAGGAACTTATGTGAGCGAAAAGTCAAGCAAGATCTATTCTCTTATCAATCACAACCTAGAAAAGGGATCTGAAACCACTGGGGAAATACTCTGAGATCACACACTCAACATGCAGACTGAAAGGTCAGCCATGTGTTCTACATAAACAAAACTAGGAGAAAGAGGGCAACCACTCCCAGAAGACTAAAACATTTAGAATGGGTAAATCTGAAAAAGCAGAAGCTAAAGAAAAAACATGTCAAAATCTACAAAATTGCCTACAGAACTCATGAAACAGAATTGTTACTACAAAATGACTAAAAGAGAGAGGCATTTGGGGCATGGATAAAATAAATATAAAACTAACCTTAAAATTTTTCTTTCTACAGCTTTGATAAGTATATGAAATTTACACTACTAAGGGGTCTCTTGAAGACAAAGGGTGGCCTTATTTGCTATGTGCTCATTTCCTGCCAGGGAATCTAGAAGTAGCAGATGCTCATTAAACCCTTCTTAAGTAGATAGATAAATGGGTCAATAAAATAAATAACTATGAGTGTTCATCATTTTGAGTTCCAAGTTTCTTTAAAATTTTGTGTATGAGAGAGATTTCACAGATGAGAGGATAAGCCTCTTGAAGATGCTGACAAAAATATCATACAGTCTCCTCTCATGGTGAGCTTCTTGCTTCCCCAGTACAATCTACTTCTTATATTCTCAGCTATGCATACTCTAACCTCTGATTTTTAAAATAAGCTATTAAGAAATGCGATCCACTAAGCCAGGTTTAGGGGCCATTCTACCGTTCATGGTTAGAGACTGGACTTTTCTCACCTCCCAGGATTTCAAGATAGAGACGATCTGCCTTGCAAAGCCTAAGACACTGACTATCCAGCCATTTTCAAAAAAAGCTTGCCATCCCCTTCTGTAATGACATAACTGCCATTGTAGCATGAAAGCAGCTGTAGATAATACACAAATGGATACGCTCAGTGGTATTTGACCTTGTGGAGCTCAGGCATAGAGGAAAGGTCCTTGACTCTACTTCAGGAGTTCAAGGAAGGCTGCATGGAATAGTGTTATGTGCAGTGTGTCTGTAAGGAAAAGTAGGAGCTGGCAAAGCAGAGGACCCCAGGGGAGGGCATTCCAGCAGGGGCAGCAGTGCAGAAACAGAGGTGAGAGAAGACTGGGGCAGTCAGCGGCTTCAAGCCATGTGGTGTGAAGATTTGTTGCATGTGGAGAGTATTAACAGACGGGGCTGGAAAGATTAGCTCCATTCAGTCAGGATGTGTCTACTCTGTTCACCTCCTTCCCTGGCGCCTGGCACAGAGCCTGTCAGGTAGCAGAGGCTCCATAAACATTGGTTCAGTGGGAATGAAAGATAGGCAGGGTCTAGATCAAGAAGTAAATCAAATTTTAGTTTTTTTTTTTAAGGACAAGACAAAGGGAAAGCTAAGAGTGGCATACCACTGAAACATTGGGACACAGCCACTTATGACCCATGACCATGAGCAATTTCCTTAACCTCTCTGGGTCTCTGAACCTCCATTTTCTTGAATGTAAAGCTGCAGTGGTGATGCTTACCTCACAGTATTGTTGTGAGGACGACATGCATCGTGATTCAGTAAACGGCCTGGTACGAGGCCTGGCACCTGGAGGCAGTGATTATTGTGAGTCTGTGTTGCTGCTGAGTTTGGCAGCATCTCAATGTTTGATATTATACCTCATCTGGCGGGGAAAACTGAAACAGAGCTGAAGCTTGTGACGGTGAAAGCAGTGAGCTGAGATTCTGTTCTGGCGTCGGCTGGGATTGTTTGTTCAGTCCTAACAGCTAGCACGAGTCCTCCTCTGGGACCCTGAAAAATCACTAGCCACACAGGAACCAAAAGGCAGGCAGAAACCTGAGCAGCCAGGAGGGAGGCAGAGGCGGCCTTTGTGTAGAAAACATTTGTTCCCTTAAAGAAATAGGATGTTTGAAAAGAAAACATGCAACATCGGAGACACAGACTCCAGCACATTCATTTCGGTTACCACTCCCTCCAGATGGACTGGAGGATCAAGCCAGCTACATGATATATTCCTTTGCCAGGAACAAAACTCACTACAGAGAATGCTGTGTTCTCACACAAAATAATTTTTGTGTTACATTGAACTAAAGTCATGTCCAATTGCCATGTTCCAGAAAGCAAGGAACCACCTTAATTCCTTAAATTCATGATGCATCTACAAGTCATGAAACCCATAATCAATTTTTGGTTGTGGTGTGGTTTACTATGCCTAGAAGATGGCTCTGGAGTTTTCCCAGGCTTTAGGAATGCAGAAGGAAATGAGTTGGATGCACCCCTTTCACACTTTTTAAACCGCTCTAGACTGGGATTGGGAAACTGTCTTACCATGGGAATAATCCATATCCACACTTAACCTGATGGGCCTCGCTGTATGGGGAGCCTGGAATAACACAGCCCAGAAGAGGAGACAAATAACATGGAAGGCAAAGGCAAAATCCAAAACGCAGAGTTCTTGGAACCACAAAAGAGATCCTGGGTCATCTTGTCCATCTTCCTGCAAAATTTTTCTTTTGTAAAGCAACTTTTCTTAAAAAATCAGCTCAAGTTTTGATGATCACCTTGCTCCCTGCTCAGCAAGCATTTCTTTCCCTCATTGCTTGCCTTTCTTACATCAGTAACTAAGCAGCTTCCTATGTAAAATATAATTCTTGATTAGGAGTTGGCTTTAATGGCTCCCATTGCAAATACTGGGTGATAATACTTTTTATTTACCTTATTTTTCTGTATAAATCTGTTCTTACAAATTTTTGGTCTTCCACTCAAATGCCCAAAATGATTATTTACTGTGCATCATTATTTAAACAAACTTCTCATCAATAATAAAAAAAAAGCTAGGGACTTAGTAAATATTTAATATTCTTAAAATATAAATCTCTCTATATATACACAGGTTTATGTTTATCAAATTTTTATATATTTTTTTAGAAATTTACAAGCTATATAACTTTTCCTTTAGTTTTTTTATACTCACATGAGATTAAGAGTTTAGTAGACCTTTGGTGTTTTAAGTTATTTTTACCCCTTTTCTGAGCATCTTCTCCAGGTATACTGGAGACAGCTACATGCAATTACATATCAGAAAGAAATTCCACAACACTGAATAAGAGTTCCCAAGACAGTGTCCTAGAATAGAGCAACAAGAGAAAAATATAAAAATGATTTGCTCATACTATTTATAAGTTAAATCTGCTTGGTAATAAGTTGGCTCTATGTAAGCCGGAACACCCGCACAAGTTTCTTCTAGAGAATGGTTAGGAGTGTGAAGCATAATGATTCTCTGGCCCACTGCCTTCTTCATAGCATTTTACTTTTGTTTATAAATTATTCTTCCCCAGTTTGGTCTCATTACAAAGATTGTTCCCATTTGAGAGGCAGTATAACCTACAGTCAAACACACAGACTCTAGAACCAGACTTGGGTTCTAATTCCTAATTGCTCTGTGCCTCACTAGCTGTGTGCCCCTAGGAAAGTCTTTGACCTCTCTGTGGCACAGCTAACTCATTGCTAAGAAGAGAACAGTAGTTGTAATCTCCTCATATTTACAAAACCCCTTAATAATTGCATGGTCTATAGTAAATGTTCACTGAATGTTAGGTAGGATTTACTTTGTCTTCTTCTGCTACTTCCCTTTCCACAAAATCCTTCTTCTCCAAGTTTGTAAGAACTGACTTATCGATAATCTCAATATTATTACAATCTAGAAATACTATCTTATAGGCCAACAGTTAAAGGGCCATTGACCCAGTGTTTTGTGATGATTTGGGAGTAGTATGATCACAGTCAGGTGAAGCTGCCATCATGCCATCATCGCCATGGTACAATAACTAAACAGAGACCATCATAGAATAATGTCTGTCTTTGTAAAACATCAGCATTTATTCGGTGAGGCCACTGAGGATGGTCTAGGTGAAAATATAACACCAAAATTTCTTGTGGGATGTACATTTTACAGCGCTCAATTCTCTCTCTCTTTCTCTCACATACACACAGACACACACAGATTTATATTATAAATATAATAAATATATATTTGTATTTATGCTGAGACAAATATATGAATACTCTTACTTCCACAACTGAATAATAATTAATTTTAATAATTTTAATTTTAATTCTAATAATAATTATACAGATAATAAATAAAAGAGAAGCTTGTCTCATGCGGGAAAATAAATATCATCTAGTCAGTTCACAAATACGGGCTCTAACAGTGCTTATAAACTCCTCCCCACGTTCCTCAGCATTTTCTAGAATCTTCTCTAAACATCGACAGGCTCAGTCCATAAAACAGGCATTGCTAGAGGTCATTTTCTTAGTTGGCACAGCAGAGATTAACTTACCCTATTAAAAATATTCACACATGTATGTAGGGTTTTCTATATGAAACACAGCTTTCAGTTCTTGGCATAAAATTCTAAAATGCTCACAAGATGGAAATGTCCCTGACATGTTTCTATTTCTGCATTATTCCCTCAGATGAATTTATTTTTGGTTCTTGGTGATTTCCTCAAGTCTGACATAACTCTTGGTGTTAAATGTCTCTGGTATATGCCTCTTTCCTTCCCTCATTCTGTGTTACTCCATTTTTTCCAGTCATTTTCTTTACTATTCTCTGTTCTTCCATTACTTTCCAAACTTAATGTCATCTTGGTCACTTTTTACTTTCTCTTTCTAAACAATCAGTGTATAAAACAATTATTTTATATTATTTCTTAAACATGTTGTATTAAAATGTATTTCTTAATAGGACACTTTTGCATAAAAAATACCAACAACTCTGATTTAGTTAATTTAGTTTTTAAAACTAAAGTTGAATATTTACTTAAAGGAAACCAATAGTTATCTTTTTCTCTCAGACTGAGAGGCCCTAAGAGTCCCTTAGAATATGTTAATACCCTTATTAAAATTTGTATTTAATTAAATAAGTACTGCATGGCAGCATGTTTTGGACATCTTTACCTCATACTTTTAAATGAGCTTTTATTATTCCAAACTACAGATAAACCATATTTATTTAATTATTTCCCCATGATGAATGGTTAGCTCTTTCCATTTTTTAATCTGTGAACAAAAGAGACTCAATAACTATCCTTATTTATATACATCCTTCCTCAAATATGAAAGTTTCTCTGTAAGACAGGTCTAATAAGCAATGTCACTAGTTTAAGGGGCAAATGCATTTTCAATATTAAAGTGAGAAGTGCCTTTCTAAGATGGACCTGATTACATAAATATTAAAATTTTCTAAGTTGAAAATGACCATAAGGTATTACAGAAAAGGTAGACTGTTCTTCCTATTTAATAAGATTTTTATCAGAAAAATCAGAAAAAAATTAAAATTTTTTTTGTCCTCACCATCTGGGGAAATGATAGTTTTTTCCTTTACCATGATTATGATCAATTATAATAATTGTATCCTATTTGTTGATTGGTTGTTGCTGGATATTATTTGCTAATGTTTTATTTAGGATGTTTGCACAAATATTCATAAAAGAAGTGAGTCTTTAATTTTCCTTTTTTTATATCCCCTTCATCAGGTTTCAGTATCATTGCTATGCTGACTTTCTTCATAAAAAGAATTGAGAGCTGTTTTTCAGAATAGTTTAAATAAGATTTGAGTCATCCATTCCACAGTGCACTCACCTGTTAACATTTTGTTCTTATGCTTTGGAAGAAAGGATGGCACTCTAAAAACATTCTCCATTTCATTAAGTATTTCTACCTTTTATGAGAGTTGATCTTGGTTTTTTTAGAAAATCAAACATTTCTTCCAAGTTTTCAATTTTGTGTATGTGTAGAGCTAAATAAAGTATTTCCTAAAACTTAACAGTATTTTCTCTATTCTTTCCCCATTTTATCTCCTAATTTTATGTTTGCTTTCTTTTCTCCTTGATTAGATTAACTATCTGTCATATGTATTAATTTTGTTTTATCTCTGTTTATTTCTAATTCTGACTATTTTGTATTTTTGTCAAACTTCAGATATTTAATGTCTTATTAATGCTTGCAAATCTTTTCCTTATTCTATAATTCCTAGAGTTAGAAAAGTTAGAATCGTTTCTAAATCTATGAATTTTCCTTTGGGCATGATACTATGTAGTGTCTTCTTTTTGTTATTTTGAAGATACTGTGAAACTTTGTTCTTAATTTAATAAAATTCAAAATGGTTTAAGGCAAAATTTTTACAAGTGGTGAGACTTTTGATATTTTATTATTTATTTCTGGTTTTATTCCATTAAGGGAAGAGAATATTTTTGAATGTATTATATACAGCTTCTACTTTCTTAGAATATTTTGGTTATCTTTTGAAGTTTAATGTGACATTTAGAAATATTTTATGGCTACTGCCATAGAAGGGGTATGTGTCTGTGTGTGTGTGTGTGCACGTGCGTGCATGCATGTGTGTGCATACAGGTGTGTTTGAAAAAGACCAAGAGATCTACCATATTAATTATTCAGTTCCTGAGCTATCCTTAATTATTTTTGTCTTCCTAATCTGCTGAAAGATTTGTATTAAAGCTTCCAGCTTTCAGTCTACAATAATAATAATCTCTCCTTGAACAAGGTGTCCTGCATTTTCATTTTTCACTTGACACTGCAAATAATGTAGCTGACCTTCATACCTTACAATATATCGGAAGAAAATGGCTGCATATCTGGGAGTAGAATTGCTAGGTCAGAGAGTAGGCATATATTCAGCTCTAGTAGGTACTAGCAAATTATTCTCAATGCAGTTGTACCAATTTACAATTCCTCTAGCAATATGGGAGAATTCATCTGGCAACTCTTACCAACTCTTATTTATTTATTTATTTACTTACTTTTATTTGTTTGTTTGTTTGTTTGTTTATGGCTGTGTTGGGTCTTCGTTGCTGTGCGTGGGCTTTCTCTAGTTGCAGCGAGTGGGAGCTACTCTTCGTTGAGGTGCGTGGGCTTCTCATTGCGGTGACTTCTCTTGTTATGGAGCACGAGCTCTAGGCGCATGGGCTTCAGTAGTTGTGGCATGCAGCCTCAGTAGTTGTGGCACACAGGCTTAATTGCTCCACGGCATGTTGGATCTTCTCAGACCAGGGCTTGAACCCATGTCCCCTGCATTGGCAGGTGGATTCTTAACCACTGTGCCATCAGGGAAGTCCCTTACCAACTCTTTAAATATTCTTTCTTTTTATTTTATTTATTCTGCTCAGTTAATTTGCATTTCTCTGATGACTAAGAAATTTGAGCATCTTTTCATGTTTATTGGCAATTTGGGTATCCTCTTTGGTGAAGTGCCAGATAAAGTCACTGTGCCCATTTGTTTATTGGGTTGCTTTTCTTCTGTTTCTTATTATTTATAGAAGTTCTTTATTTACACTATAGTCTAAAATAGTTATTTACTTTTACAATTTTCCTATTATTCTAGAAACTTAAAATACCTTAACTCTATCTTTCCCTTTGCATTATTGTGACAGCATTTTCATTCACATATTGTAAACCTCATAAAACATTGTTATCACTGTCATTGTTTTGTACAGTCAATAGGCACTCAATATTCATTTCTCTTATACACCTATTTATTCTTTCCATTGCTCTTTATTCCATTTGGTGTTTTAAAATTTCCCTCTGTGATTATTTTCCTTCTGCTTGAATAACTATTATTTAGATCTTCTAGAAGCAAATTATCTTGCTTTTGTTTCTGAAAATATCTTCATTCACTTTCAAAAGATATTTTTGCTGGGTATTTAAATAACAGCTGAAAGTTATTTTCTTCCAGTTCTTTAAGAATGCCATTTTGTTGTGCTCTGGCTCTCATTATTTCTGTTGCAAAGTCAGTGAGAAATCTTACTGCTGCTTCTCTTCCTCCTTATTTTCACATGTCTTCTCTGAGGAGAGCCAATTCCCACCAGCTGCTTATAGCCTCATGAAACCTGATGATTTCTCACTCTTAGAACCCCACTCCTATCAAATATTTCCCAAAAAAGGCAAATCTCCCTCAAAAGAAATTGTCATGTCAGCTGCTTAAGGAAATGTAATTTTCCCCATATCATTGTACATGTTTCATCCTCTTTGAAATTAATCTTTTTCTCACTTTTCCTTTGCACATTTGAGGGACTCTCCTTTTCTTTGAATTTGAACCATATTTTGGAGTTAGTTAATTCTTATTTTATTTAAGAGAGGTAAGTGCTTTCATTTCACAGTATCATTGATTTTTAAACATCTAAGAACATTTTAACTCTGTTATTGAATATTGATTCTGTTCTATTTTGTATTAATTTTTAAAATTGTCTTTAATATCTGACCTCTAAAGTCTTCTCATCTTTCTTAACTTCTCCCACGTTCTGTTTCTAATGTCTAATTTGGATTTTTCATTAGCAGAATTTAATCTCTTCTGTCCATTTTTGTAGCTATAATTTACATTCCCTCTCTAAATGGCCAATAATTCTTACCTAAAACTCAATATATGCAGTCTGTTTTAAAGACTGGTTATGTAATTTCTGAATTTTTCTTTATACTCTACAACTTTCTCAATAGACTGATACAATTTAATTATGCATAGTTTTCCTCTTTCTTATGTTTCCTTGTAAGTTACTAAACATTAGAGGCCTAGTCTCATGAGAAACTTTTTTTTTTCAAGTTGGGGTATACACATACATAGTAAAATTCACAGTTTTGACAAATGTATACATCCATATATATATTCATGTAACTAACACCCCAATTGAGATATAGAAGATTTTCATGTCCCTAGAAAGTTCTTGTTCCCCTTTCTAGTCAATCTTTTCCTTACCAGAAGCAACCACTATTCTGATTTCTATCCCTATAGATTCATTTTTGCATGTTCTTGAACTTGATATAAATAGAATCACATTGTATGCAAACCTTTGTATTTGGCTTCTTTAACTAAAAATATTTATGACAGCAACTGATTTTGTTGTGTTTATCAGTAATTTGTCTTCATTGCTGAGCAGTACTCAAGCATATGAATATATCATGATTTATCTGTTCAGTTTCCTGTTGACGGACATTTGGGTTGCTTTGGAGTTCAAATTAGATTTTATTGCTCTTGTGTAATATTTTTTTTCAATTACTTTGAGTGTGGGGGAAATATATAGAAATGTGTACTAAATTTTGGAATATTTTTAATCTTGTCAATTGCTTAAGAAAAGTCTGTAGGTTTTCCTGTTTTCTTCTTTTGATAATTTCATGAAATTTTAATTTTAAATAATGATAGTCTCCAGAAATTTTTCTTACTCTGTCATCTTATCTGAACAATTAATGTCACATGAAATAAATATATCTTAAGTAAGCACTAAGGGCTTTAGAACTTGGAAGTTTTAAATGCAGTAAAAAGTGTTAAGAATAATTAAAACAAAATTGCACAATTAACTACATATAGCTATTATGTGGGTTATTTTCCAATTTTATTGAGATATAATTTAGATTCAATAAAATGCACTGATTTGAAGGCACAGTTTACTTGATTTTGGTAATTGTATAGAGGTATGTAACTATTGCCCAAATGAAGATATAGAATAGATCCCACACCCTAAAAAGTCTCCTTTTGGCACTCTGAAGTCAACCTCCTTCCATGACCCCCACTTACATGACTTCTGTAACTATAGATCAGCTTTTTCATATAAATGGAATCATGTAGTATGTATATTGTGTTTGTTATAATTACTTTAGCATAATTTTTTTTACAACTTTATTGTGACTTATTTTACATGTTATAAAATTCACTCATTTCAAGGGTACAATTTAATGATTTTTAATAAATTTACTGAGTTGTGTAACCATCACCATAAATCAGTTTTAGAATATTTTCATCACCCCAGTAAGATCCTTCATGCCCATTGCCTGTTCATCCCAACCCCACCTTCTGTCCCACACAACCACTAAACCACTTTCTATCTCTATAGATGTCTCTTTCATGGACATTTCACATCAACTGAATCGTAAAATGTACAGTCTCTTGTCTGTAGCGCCATTCACTTAGAATACTGTTTTTTAGATTCATCCATGCTGTTCAGTGTATTAATACTTTGCTCCTTTTTACTACTCAGGTTTCACTTATTTTATCAAAATGTACAGTATTGCTTAACTTGCTTATCCATTCATCTTTTGATTGACACTTGGGTTGTTCAGTTTGGGGCTATTATGAATAATGCTTTCATAAATACATTCAAGCAGGTTTGAGAAATATGTTTATATTTTTGGGGGTAAATACCTAGGAGTGAGACTGCTGGACCATTTGGTAATTATATGTATAATTCGTAATATGCTGCTTTACCAGTTTCAAAAGTGGCTGTACAATTTTGCATTCCTCAAGCAACGTGTAAGAGGTCTAGTTGCCCCATACATTTAGCAACACTTAGTATTCTTTTTTTAAACTTTACACTCCAGTGGGTGTGCAATTGGATCTATATAGCTACAGAGATATATGTCTATACTAATGCAATCCCAATCAGAATCCTAGATGGCTTTTTAAAGAAACTAATAAGCTGATTATAAAATGTATATGAAAAGGCAAAGGGAGATTGGTTCAAGACAGTGGAGTAGAAGGATGTGCACACACTGCCTCTTGTGAGAACACCAGAATCACAACTAACTGCTGAACAATCATCGACAGGAGGACACTGGAACTCACCAAAACAGATGCCCCACACCCAAAGAAAGGGGAGAAGCCACAGTGAGATGGTAGGAGGGGGTGCAATCACAATAAAATCAAATCCCATGGCTACTGGGTGGGTGACTCACAAACTGGAAAACACTTATACCACAGAGGACTAGCCACTGGAGTGAAGGTTCTGAGCCTCAGGTCAGGCTTCCAAACTAGGGGGTCTGGCAACGGGAGGAAGAATTCCTAGAGAATCAGACTTTGAAGATGGGCAGGATTTGATTGCAGGACTTTGACAGGACTGGGGGAAGTGGAGACTCCACTCTTGGAGGGCACGCACAAAGTAGTGTGCGCATCAGAACCCAGGGAGGGAGCAGTGACCCCACTGGAGACTGAACTGGACCTACCTGCTAGTGTTGGAGTGTCTTCTGCAGAGGTGGGGGTTGGCTGTGGCTCACCACAGGGACAAGGACACTGGCAGGAGAAGTTCTGGGAAGCATTCCTTGGCATGAGCCCTCCCAGAGTCTGCCATTAGCCCCACCAAAAGGCTGGGTAGGCTCCAGTATTGGGTTTCCTCAGGCCAAACAACCAACATGGAGGGAACACAGCCCCACCCATCAGCAGACAACTGGATTAAAGTTTTACTGAGCTCTGCCCACCAGAGCAACACCCAGCTCTACCCACCACCAGTCCCTCCCATCAGGAAGGTTGCACAAACCTCAGATAGCCTCATCCACCAGAGGGCAGACAGCAGAAGCAAGAAGAACTACAATCCTGCAGCCTGTGGAACAAAAAGCATATTCACAGAAAGAAAAACAAAATGAAAAGGCAGAGGACTATGTACCAGATAAAGGAACAAGATAAAACCCCAGAAAAACAACTAAATGAAGTAGAGATAGGCAACCTTCCAGAAAAAGAATTCAGAATAATGATAGTGAAGATGATCCAGGACCTCAGAAAAAGAATGGAGGCAAAGATCAAGAAGATGCAATAAATGCTTAACAAAGACCTAGAAGAATTAAAGAAGAAACACTTAGAAGAATTAAAGAACAAACAAACAGAGATGAACAATACAATAACTGAAAAGAAAAATACACTAGAAGGAATCAATAGCAGAATAACTGAGGCAGAAGAAAGGATAAGTAACCTAGAAGACAGAATGGTGGAAATCACTGCCACAGAACAGAATAAAGAAAAAAGAATAAAAAGAAATGAAGACAGCCTAAGAGACCACTGGGACAACATTAAATGCAACAATATTCACATTATAGGGGTCCCAGAAGGAGAAGAGAGAGAGAAAGGACCCGAGAAAATATTTGAAGAGATTATAGTCAAACACTTCCCTAACATGGAAAGGAAATAGCCACCGAAGCCCAGGAAGAACAGAGAGTCCCAGGCAGGATAAACCCAAGGAGAAACAGGCTGAGACAATAATCAAATTCACATAATAGTAATCAAATTGACAAAAATTAAAGAAAAAGAAAAATTATTAAAAGCAACAGAGAAAAATGATAAATAACATACAAGGGAACTCCCATAAGGATAACAGCAGAATTTCCAGCAGAAATTCTAAAAGCCAGAAGGGAGTAGCATGATATATTTAAAATGATGAAAGGTAAGAACATATAACCAAGAGTACTCTAACTGGCAAGGATCTCATTCAGATTTGACAGAGAACTCAAAAGCTTTAAAGACAAGCAAAAGCTAAGAGAATTCGGCACCACCAAACCAGCTCTACAACAAATGCTAAAGGAACTTCTCTAAGTGGGAAACACAAGAGAAGAAAAGGACCTACAAACACAAACCCAAAACAATTAAGAAAATGGTCATAGGAACATACATATCAATAAATACCTTAAACGTGAATGGAATAAATGCTCAACCAAAAGACACAGGCTCGCTGAATGGATACAAAAACAAGACCCATCTATATGCTGTCTACAAGAGACCCACTTCAGACCTAGGAACACATACAGACTGAAAGTGAGGGGATGGAAAAAGATACTCCATGCAAATGGAAATCAAAAGAAAGCTGGAGTAGCAATACTCATATCAGATAAAATAGACTTTAAAATAAAGAATCTTACAGAGACAAGGAAGGACACTACATAATGATCAAGTGATCAATCCAAGAAGAAGATAGAACAATTATAAATTTATATGTACCCAACATAGGAGCACCTCAATACATAAGGCAAATGCTAACAGCTATAAAAGAGGAAATGGATAGTAATATAGTAATAGTGGGGGACTTTAACACCTCACTTACATCCATGGACAGATCACCCAGACAGAAAATTAATAAAGAAACACAAGTTTTAAATGACACAATAGACAAGATAGATTTAATTGATATATATATAGGACATTCCATCCAAAAACAGCAGATTACACTTTCTTCTCAAGTGCACATGAAACATTCTCTAGGATAGATCACATCTTGGGTCACACATCAAGCCTCAGTAAATTTAAGAAAATTGAAATCATATCAAGCACATTTCTGAACACAATGCTATGAGATAAGAAATAAATTACAGGGAAAAAAAATGTAAAAAACACAGACACATGGAGGATAAACAATAGCTTACTAAATAACCAAGATATCACTGAAAAAATAAAAGAGGAAATCAAATAATACCTAGAGACAAATGACAATGAAAACATGAAGGCCCAAAATCTATGGGATGCAGCAAAGGCTGTTCTAAGAGGGAAGTTTATAGCAATACAATCCTACCTCAGGAAACAAGAAAATTCTCAAATAAACAATCTAACCTTACATCTAAAGGAACTAGAGAAAGAAGAACAAACAAAACCCAAAGTTAGCAGACGGAGAGAAATCATAAAGATCAGAGCAGAAATAAATGAAATAGAAACAAAGAAAACAACAGCAAAAATCAATAAAACTAAAAGGTTGTTGTCTGAGAAGATAAACAAAATTGATAAATCTTTAGCCAGACTCATCAAGAAAAAGAGGGAGAGGACACAAATCAATAAAATTAGAAATGAAAAAGGAGAAGTTACAACAGACACCACAGAAATACAAAGCATCATAAGAGACTACTACAAGCAATTCTATGCCAATAAATGGACAATCTGGAAGAAAAGGACAAATTTTTAGAAAGGTATAACCTTCCAAGACTGAACCAGGAAGAAATAGAAAATATGAACAGACCAATCACAAGTAGTGAAATTGAAACTGTGATTAAAAATCTTCCAACAAACAAAAGTCCAGGACCAGATGGCTTCACAGGTGAATTCTATCTAACATTTAGAGAAGAGCTAACATTCATCCTCCTCAAACTCTTCAAAATAATTGCAGAGGAAGAACACTCGCAAACTCATTCTACAAAACCACCATGCCCTGATACCAAAACCAGACAGAGATACTACAAAAAAAAAAAAAAAAACTACAGACCAATATCACTGATGAATGTAGATGCAAAAATCTTCAACAAAATACTAGCAAACAGAATCCAATGACACAGTAAAAGGATCATACACCATGATCAAGGGGGATTTATCCCAAGGATGCAAGGATTCTTCAATATACGCAAATCAGTCAATGTGATACATCATATTAACAAATTGACGAATAAAAGCCATATGATCGTCTCAATAGATGCAGAAAAAGCTCTTGACAAAATTCAACATCCATTTATGACAAAAACTCTTCAGAAAGTGGGCATAGAGGGAACTTACCTCAACATAATAAAGGTCATATATGACAAACCCAGAGCAAACATAATTCTCAATGGTGAAAAACTGAAAGCATTTCCTCTAAGATCAGGAACAAGACAAGGATGTCCACTCATGCCACTATTATTCAACATAGTTTTGGAAGTCCTAGCCATGTCAATCAGAGAAGAAAAAGAAATACAAATTGGAAAAGAAGAAGTAAAACTGTCACTGTTTGCAGATGACATGATACTATACATAGAGAATCCTAAAGATGCCAGCAGAAAACTGCTAGAGCTAATCAATGAATTTGGTAAAGTTGCAGGATACAAAATTAATGCAGATAAATCCCTTGCATTCCTATACTCTATCACCTAAAGAGCAGAAAGAGAAATTAAGGAAACAATCTCATTCACCATTGCAACAAAAGGAATAAAATACCTAGGAATAAACCTAGCTAAGGAGGTAAAAGACCTGTACTCAGAAAACTATAAGACACTGATGAAAGAAATCAAAGGTGACACAAACAGGTGGAGAAATATACCATGTTCTTGGATTGGAAGAATCAATATTGTGAAAATGACTATACTATCCAAAGCAATCTACAGATTCAATGCAATCCCTATCAAATTACCAATGGCATTTTTTTACAGAACTAGAACAAAAAATCTTAAAATTTGTATGGAGACACAAAAGACCCCAAATAGTCAAAGCAGTCTTGAGGGAAAAAAAACAGAGCTGGAGGAATCAGACTTCTTGACTTCAGACTATACCACAAAGCTACAATAATCAAGACAATATGGTACTGGCAAAAAACCCCAGAAATATAGATCAATGGAACAAGATAGAAAGCCCAGAGATAAACCCATGTACCTATGGACAACTGATCTATGACAAAGGAGGCAAGGTTATACCATGGAGAAAAGACAGTCTCTTTAATAAGTGGTGCTGGGAAAACTGGACAGCTACATGTAGAAGAATGAAATTAGAACACTCCCTAACACCATACACAAAAATAAGCTCAAAATGGATTAAAGACCTAAATGTAAGGCCAGACACTTTAAAACTCCTAGAGAAAAACGTAGGAAGAACATTCTTTGACACAAATCACAGCAAGATATCTTTTGACCCACCTCCTAGAGTAATGGAAATAAAAACAAAAATAAACAAATGGGACCTAATGAAACTTAAAAGCTTTTGCACCACAAAGGAAAACTATAAACAAGACAAAAGACAACCCTCGGAATGGGAGAAAATATTTGCAAACAAATCAATGGACAAAGGATTAATCTCCAAACTATATAAACAACTCATGCATCTCAATATTAAAAAAACAAACAACCCAATCGAAAAATGGGCAGAAGAGCTAAATAGACATCTCTCCAAAGAAGGCATACAGATGGCCAAGAAGCACATGAAAAGCTGCTCAACATCACTAATTATTAGAGAAATGCAAATCAAAACTACAGTGAGGTACTACCTCACACTGGCTAGAATGGGCATCATCAGAAAATCCACAAACCATAAGTGCTGGAGAGGGCGTGGAGAAAAGGGAATCATCTTGTACTGTTGGTTGGAATGTAAATTGATACAGCCACTATGGAGAACAGTATGCAAGTTCCTTAAAAAACTAAAAATAGAATTACTATATAACCCAGGAATCCCACTACTGGGCATATATCCAGAGAAAACCATAATTCAAAAAGACTCATGCACCCCAAAATTCACTGTAGCACTATTTTCAATAGCCAAGACATGGAAGCAACCTAAATGCCCATTGACAGATGAATGGATAAAGATGTGGTACATATATACAATGGAATATTACTCGGCCATGAAAAGGAAAGAAACTGGGTCATTTGTAGAGATGTGGATGGACCTAGAGACTGTCATACAGAGTGAAATCAGTCAGAAAGAGAAAAACAAATATCGTATATTAACGCATATACGTGGAATCTAGAAAAATGGTACCGGTTTGCAAGGCAGAAATAGAAATGCAGATGTAGAGAACAAATGTATGGACACCAAGGGGGGAAAGTGGTTGGGGGTGGTGGTGGGATGAATTGGGAGATGGGGATTGACATATATACACTAATATGTATAAAATAGATAACTAATAAGAACCTGCTGTATAAAAAATAAATAAATAAAATAAATTTTTTTTAAAAAGTCAAAGGAACTAGAGAAACTAAAACAATCTTGAAAAAGAAGGACAAAGTTGCAGGACATACAGTATCTGATTTCAAGACTTATACAGATTCACCACAAGACAGTGTGGTGTTGACCTAAGGATAGACATAGATTAATATAGACAGAATAGAGAGCCAGGAAAGAGACCCACACATTTATGGTTGTTGATTTTCAACATTAAAGATATTTGAATATTCATTTATTCATTCAGCAAATACTTACTGGACATCTCCTATACACCAGGGACTATGATAGCCACTGAGAATATGACCGTTTACAATGCATTCAAACATTTCTATCCTCATGTAGCTTACACAATGTTTGGGGGAGAAAAAAATAAAATAAATGAGAAAAATAAATACTATGTTAGGTAATCATAAGTCCTTTGGGGAAAATAAAAGCAGGAAAGGAGGATAAGGAGTAACAGGGATCTGTTTTAAATGCTGGGGCCTTTGTAGCAAGCCACCTACATATCATTCTAGGGAGAGGAAGCAGCAAGTGAAGATACCCTGAGGCAGGCCTTGAAGGAGTGAGTGCAGTGAGAGTGAGCAGAGGATAGAGTCAGGAGCCTTGGCTCAGGGATATAGCCTGGGCCGGATCTCATGGGATCTTGTAATAATTGCAAGGAATTTGGCTTTGATTGCCTGAGATAGGAAGCCATTGAAAGGAGAGTTGTTATCAGATGTTTTCAAAGAATCACTATGGCCGAGACAGTGAGAATAGAAGTGTAAGACAGAAGAAGGGAGGGCAAGTAAGAAGCGTGGCCTAATCGAAGATTAATCTGGAGTTACAGGAGATAGCACAGAGAGACTGTAGAGTGAAAGTTAAAAAAAAAAAAGAAGGTAACAAAAGACACAGATCAAAGGGTGGTAAAGAGAGAGATAAACTGATCACAATATTTTTGAAAAATTAAAAAGAAATCAAAGAGGACTGATTTTCCAAGCACAGCATGAGATGGTGTCGAATGCTTCAGAAAGGACAAGAAGCACTGAAGCTAGGAAAAGACCATTGAATTTTAAGCATATAGGTTTATTTGGTGAAATTCTGTTGCACACTCTTGGTACCATGGTGGGACCACAGTGGCTTTTCAACAAGTGGAGACATGGTACAAACCACTTGCTTAAGAAATGTGCAAGTGAAAGAAGTTAGAGGACAGTGGGGGAAAACAAAGGTTGATTTCAGGATAGGCTACACCACAAGGGTCTACAGGCTGAGAAAAAAGATCCAGTGGGCTGGGGGTAACTGAGGGTGACAGAGAGAAAGCTGAAGACTGGAAAAGCATTAGAGGGGATGGAGAATGGGGGAACTGCTAGGGACCAAGCTTCCAAGAGTCTCCTAGCCAATTCCAGAAATTGACTTAAAGGTGCTGTTCCTTTTTATATTTTTGCACCATTTGGCTTGTCCTCCTAAACTACTGTATTCACAAATGCACCAAGCCCACCCCAAGTTCTCCCAGGTCACATAATTCACGTCAACTAGGTTATCCCCATTTGCTTTACTCTTACTGCAAGCAGTCATTTGGCTTGGAAATCTAAATAGGATGCACAAATTTCAGGAAGATAGAAGACATTCTTGTAGAAAGAGTCTGTTAGATGCTGCCTGGGTGAGATTCTCTCTGGACAGGGCAGTGTAACTTAGCACTGTGAAAAGCCTTTGCCTAGCACTGTCTGAACACCTCATCTGTGAGCCATTGGAGGTGCTGTTTTGTTCCCTGATACACACCATCTGGGCCTTGCTGTGCAGGGCAGCTGGGTTTCTGTGCAGGCAGTAGGAGGCAGGCAGGAACAGCTGAGCAAGACTTGGGAATTTCACCCACACATACACATCCTTCGTTAATTTTTCCTTAAAGGCTCACACCCAGTTTCATTTCCACACACAAAGAGGTCCTTTGTATTTCATTATGACCGAGTCACAAAAGTAAATGTTTTCCTTTAAAAAGAAAGTGGGTGTTGATGACGGTTGTTCAGGTGGAATGTGAGTAAAGACTTTCCCCCAGCAGGCTGAACGCCAAAGGAAAATCTAATAATATTGAGCTCCCAGTTTGACGACAATGCTAAAGCATTTTAATTATTTTTTTATTTTGTTTTTTCTTTCTGATCTGTAAGAAATTTTGGAAATATTTTAAATTTAACCATGTCGGGTAGAAAGAATTCTCAAGTCTCTGAAGTGAGTTACACTACTGAATAGAAGAATATTATTCTCCATTCTCCTTTATTTCAAATGTGGATGCTCAACTGAAATTTTCAAATATGTTTTAATATCACTATAATATGTGGAATGCATGGGAACTAGAAGCCAGTGACCTAACCAGATACAGCTCAATGGGACCACAGCAGATCGGTTCATATAACTAAGTAAATTAAAACACACACTTTGGTTTCCTTTCCACCACTACACTTTTCTGGCTGACCACAGGAAGCATTAGGACCCTGCTTTTGCCAGTTGTGAAGCAGACAAATATTTGGAGTAAGCTAACTTGACTAACTTTCTACATTCTTCAACCCCACTGACAATATACCCCCATTCCAAAAGTTACTGTTTTCCCCGAAGGCCTCATGCTCTTCCCTCAGTCTTTCCTTCCATCAAAACTTCCTTTTGGGAAAGGATCTTAAGAATACTAATGTACACACAATCAGTAAGTCTCTAAGTGTTGCATGTCACAACAACTTCTGCAATGATAATGGAAAGTTTAAGCAATTTCAGATGGCAACTAGCACAAGCTTTCTTTTCTTGAGCAAAGACCTTCTAGTACCTTTGAAAAGCCACATCAGCATCTTCCTACTCCGAACAGTCTTAAGTATGGGAAGACTTGTAGACAGGCATTTCCATTTGAAAAAAAAAATCATTAATTCAATGAATATTTATTGAACTTTTTTTTTTTTCCTGTGGCTTCTACTTTATTTTTCCCGAGGCCCATACTTTATACCATGATCCAGCACGCACACACATACATACTCCAACTTCAGAAACACTATTTTCATTAAAAAGTACTTATCTCATACCTTGCAATGTGTTCTGATATTTTCTATTCTACTGAATTTTTTAAACGCTCATCTTATCTCACAACCAGATTCTATGATCCAGTTTTTAAAAGCAGTGTAGAATGTTTGGACCTGTATTAGGAATTCAGAAGGCACTTTCAACCTTCACTGTGGTTGCAGTTCAGAGTGGGAGATATTCTAGAAGTAAACAAATAATTTCAATTTGTGATATATAAAGGTAACCAGGATAGAACTCTGATAAAATAAAGACTGGTCAGAGAAGACCTCTTTGAAGAGGTAGTAAGGCAGTAAGCTGAGACCAAAAGGATGAAAAAGAGACAAACATACCAAGGGCAGGGGGAACAGCATTCCAGGGAGAGGCGACCACATTCCACCAGGCTGGAAGGAGCCTTTTGAAGAACTGGCAGGAGGCCAGTGTATCTCCCTGTAGTGAGAGAGGAAAGGGGGTTAGGAAATAAGGTTGGAAAGAGGCATAGCACGCAAAAAGGGTTTGTAGGCAATAGTGAAGAGTTTGTATTTAATTCTAAGTATAGTGGGGCTGAAGACTTTTTGAACTGTGATAAATCAGGTTATGCAGCTAAAGTTATTGTAAATCATTCTTTGATCTCCACTGTTGAAGATTCTATACCACATTTTCAGATCTTAGAAGTTCCACTGTATATATGTACCACATCTTTATCCATTCATCTGTCGATGGGCATTTAGAGAACTGATTGGTTTTCCAATGATTTGGAGGCAGCATGTACAAAGTAAGCTCATGCAGCCAAAGAATAAATGGAAGAATTCTCTTTGCGAATGGAAATGACAATAGTGGCAAAACATATATATTGTCCCCACTCAAATTCAAGTGGATTTGAGACAATTCTCATTGTAAAGGGACACGTTTTTTGGTTGTCTGTTTTGTTTTGGTTTTAATAGCTGCATAAAAATGTTCACATTGAATCTTTCCAATGTGGCACACAGTTGGCTACTCACAAATTTCCATCTCCCCAACCTGTGTATGGACAGCTGTGCCTAAAAAAATAGGTGAAAGATTACATTTGCCAGTTCTCTTGGTATTCCCATTTTACGGCTTTTGTGGGAATGCAGTTCAAGCTTGCCTGCTATTTTATTTAATATAAAATAGCCTCCTTGTAAATTCCAGCTGTTGACCATGTAATTAATCCCTGTATGGAAAAAATTTTGGCATTTGTTCCTGCAATACCTGAGCTTCATCCCAACAGAATTATATTCCTTAGCCCTTTCCATTACTCTACAGCTGTTCCTTAGAACCATTTTACATGCCACACAATTAATATACACCAGGACTCTGCTCCCAACTTCTGCATAGTTATTCAACCATGACTTTCATTTATTCTTCTAGTTACTGAAATCTAGCATTTTAAGTAACAAGCATCTTCTATGTTACTCCAGGAAAAGGTTACTGCTTAACTTGTTAACTGATTGCAGAGTATGGTCACTAGAATAAGCATGGTGTTTTGATCTTGATAACTATAACTGAGGTAAGAGACAGTCTTTGACGTTTATCTTTGGCCACAGGATTCTCTGTCTTTGACATTTATCCTTGGCCACAGGATTCTCTAAGTCCTTTTTAGCTTTCTGTGCTACACCTTACCCTTCTTAGTCATTCATCTTTGTGATCTCCTCTTTTAATAAATGCATGGAGACTTGTTTTCCTTTATTACAGCAAAATAAAAATGGCTGAGAATTTCAAGCACTACACTTACGGCGTATTTGCGTTTTTATAGGGGGCAAAGTTTTAAGAAAAAAGGAAAATTCACCTGCTTTTTGTCCAGAAGGTGACTAAACAAAGCTCTATAAAGTTAGCCTGGAACAGCTTCCGGGGAAGATGGCGGAAGAGTAAGACGCGGAGATCACCTTCCTCCCCACAGATACACCAGAAATACATCTACACGTGGAACAACTCCTACAGAACACCTACTGAACACTGGCAGAAGACCGCAGACCTCCCAAAAGGCAAGAAACTCCCCACGTACCTGGGTAGGGCTATAGAAAAAAGAATAAACAGAGACAAAAGGATAGGGACGGGACCTGCACCAGTGGGAGGAAGCCGTGAAGGAGGAAAGGTTTCCACACACTAGAAGCCCCTTCGTGGGCGGAGACTGCAGGTGGCAGAGGGGGGGAAGCTTTGGAGTCACAGAGGAGAGCACAGCAACAGGGGTGCGGAGGGCAAAGCACAGAGATTCCCGCACAGAGGATCTGTGCCGATCGGCACTCACCAGGCCGAGAGGCTTGTCTGCTCGCCCGCCAGGGTGGGCGGGGCTGGGAGCTGAGGCTCAGGCTTCGGTCAGAGCACAGAGAGAGGACTGGGGTTGGCAGCGTGAACACAGCCTGCAGGAGGTTAGTGTGCCACGGCTAGCCGGGAGGGAGTCCAGGGAAAAGTCTGGACCTGCCGAAGAGGCAGGAGACTTTTTCTTCCCTCTTTGTTTCCTGGTGCGCGAAGAGAGGGGATTAAGAGGGGATTAAAGGAGCTCCAGAGAGGGGCGCGAGCCGCGGCTAAAAGTGAGGACCCCAGAGACGGGCGTGGGACACTGGGGCTGCTGCTGCCGCCGCCAAGAGGCCTGTGTGCGAGCGCAGGTCACTGTCCATGCCCCCATTCCAGGGAGCCTGTGCAGGCCGCCACTGCTGGGGTCCCGGGATCCAGTGACGGCTTCCCCGGAAGAGCACACAGCACGCCTGGGGCTGGTGCAACGTCACGCAGGCCTCTGCTGCCGCAGGCTCGCCCCGCCCTACGTACCCCTCCCTCCCCCTGGCCTGAGTGAGCCAGAGTCCCTGAAGCGGCTGCTCCTTTAACCCCATCCTGTCTGAGCGACAAACGGACGCCCTCCGGCGACCTACACGCAGAGGTGGGGCCAAATCCAAAGCTGAGATCCGGGAGCTGTGAGAACAAAGAAGAGAAAGGGAAATCTCTCCCAGCAGCCTCAGAAGCAGCAGATTAAAGCTCCACAATCAACTTGATGTACCCTGCATCTGTGGAATACATGAATAGACAACGAATCATCCCAAATTGAGGAGGTGGACTTTGAGAGCAAGATTTATGATTTTTTTCCCCTTTTCCCCTTTTTGTGAGTGTGTATGTGTATGCTTCTGTGTGAGATTTGGTCTGTATAGCTTTGCTTCCACCATTTGTCCTAGGGTTCTATCCGTCCGTTTTTTGTTCTTTTTTTATTTAATTTTTTGTCTTAATAATAATTTTTTATTTTAATAACTTTATTTTATTTTATCTTACTTTATTTTATTTTACTTTATCTTCTTTCCTTCTTTCTTTCTTTCCTTCCTTCCCTCCTTTAGAAAACGAACCATCCCAAATTGAGGAGGTGTACTTTGAGAGCAAGATTTATGATTTTTTTCCCCTTTTCCCCTTTTTGTGAGTGTGTATGTGTATGCTTCTGTGTGAGATTATGTCTGTATAGCTTTGCTTCCACCATTTGTCCCAGGGTTCTATCTGTCCATTTTTGTTTGTTGGTTTTTCTTAATTATTTTTTATTTTAATGACTTTATTATATTTCATCATACTTTATTTTACTTTATCTTCTTTCTTTCTTTTTTCCTTCCTTCCCTCCTTCCTCCCTCCCTCCCTCCCTCCTTTTCTTTCTTTCTTTCTTCTTCTAATTCTTTCTTTCTACTTTTTCTCCTTTTTATTCTGAGCCGTGTGGATGAAAGGCTCTTGGTACTGCAGCCAGGAGTCAGTGCTGTGCCTCTGAGGTGGGAGAACCAACTTCAGGACACTGGTCCACAAGAGACCGCCCAGCTCCACATAATATCAAATGGGGAAAATCTCCCAGAGATCTCCATCTCAACACCAGCACCCAGCTTCACTCCACGACCAGCAAGCTACAGTGCTGGACACCCTATGCCAAACAACTAGCAAGACAGGAACACAACCCCATCCATTAGCACAGAGGCTGCCTAAAATCATAATAAGTCCACAGACACCCCCAACCATACCACCAGACGTGGACTAGCCCACCAGAAAGACAAGATCGAGCCTCAACCATCAGAACACAGGCACTAGTCCCCTCCACCACGAATCCTACACAACCCACTGAACCAACCTTAGCCACTGGGGACAGACACCAAAAACAACGGGAACTACGAACCTGCAGCCTGCAAAAAGGAGGCCCCAAACACAGTAAGATAAGCAAAATGGGAAGACAGAAAAACACACAGCAGGTGAAGGAGCAAGATAAAAACCCACTACACCTAACAAATGAAGAGGAAATAGGCAGTCTACCTGAAAAAGAATTCAGAATAATGATAGTAAAGATGATCCAAAATCTTGGAAATAGAATAGAGAAACTGCAAGAAACATTTAACAAGGACCTAGAAGAACTAAAGATGAAACAAACAATGATGAACATGACAACAAATGAAATTAAAAATACTCTAGATGGGATCAATAGCAGAATAACTGAGGCAGAAGAACGGATAAGTGACCTGGAAGATAAAATAGTGGAAATAACTACTGAAGAGCAGAAGAAAGAAAAAAGAATGAAATGAAGTGAGGACAGTCTCAGAGACGTCTGGGACAACATTAAACACACCAACATTTGAATTATAGGGGTTCCAGAAGAAGAAGAGAAAAACAAAGGGATTGAGAAAATATTTGAAGAGATTATAGTTGAAAACTTCCCTAATATGGGAAAGGAAATAGGTAATCAAGTCCAGGAGGCACAGAGAGTCCCATACAGAATAAATCCAAGGAAAATACACGAAGATACATATTAATCAAACTGTCAAAAATTAAATACAAAGAAAACATATTAAAAGCAGCAGGGGAAAAACAACAAATAACACACAAGGGAATCCCCATAAGGTTAACAGCTGATCATTCAGCAGAAACTCTGCAAGCCAGAAGGGACTGGCAGGACATAATTAAAGTGATGAAGGAGAAAAACCTGCAACCAAGATTACTCTACCCAGCAAGGATCTCATTCAGATTTGATGGAGAAATTAAAACGTTCACAGACAAGCAAAAGCTGAGAGAGTTCAGCACCACCAAACCAGCTTTACAACAAATGCTAAAGGAACTTATCTAGGCAAGAAACACAACAGAAGGGAAAGACCTACAATAACGAACCCATAACAATTAAGAAAACTGGAATAGAAATATACATATTGATAATTACCTTAAATGTAAATGGACTAAATGCTCCCACGAAAAGACACAGATTGGCTGAATGGATGAAAAAACAAGACCCATATATATGCTGTCTACAAGAGACCCACTTCAGACCTAGAGACCCATACAGACTGAAAGTAAGGGGATGGAGAAAGATATTCCATGCAAATGGAAACCAAAAGAAAGCTGGAGTAGAAACTCTCATATCAGACAAAATAGACTTTAAAATAAAGACTATTAGAAGAGACAAAGAAGGACACTACATAATGATCAAGGGACCAATCCAAGAAGAACCTATAACAATTGTAAATATTTATGCACCCAACATAGGAGCACCTCAATACATAAGGCAAATACTAACAGCCATAAAAGGGGAAATCGACAGTGACACATTCATAGTAGAGGACTTTAACACCCCACTTTCACCAATGGACAGATCATCCAAAATGAAAACAAATAAGGAAACACAAGCTTTAAATGATACATTAAACAAGATGAACTTAATTGATATTTATAGGACATTCCATCCAAGAACAACAGAATACACATTTTTCTCAAGTGCTCATGGAACATTCTCCAGGATAGATCATATCTTGGGTCACAAATCAAGCCTTGGTAAATTTAAGAAAATGGAAATTGTATCAAGTATCTTTTCCAACCACAATGCTATGAGACTAGATATCAATTACAGGAAAACATCTGTAAAAAATACAAACACATGGTGGCTAAACAATACACTACTTAATAACGAAGGGATCACTGAAGAAATCAAAGAGGAAATTAAAAAAAACCCTAGAAACAAATGACAATGGAGACACGACAACCCAAAATATACAGGATGCAGCAAAAGCAGTTCTAAGAGGGAAGTTTATAGCAATACAATCCCACCACAAGGAACAGGAAACATCTCGAATAAACAACCTGACCTTGCAACTGAAGTAATTAGAGAAAGAAGAACAAAAACACCCCAAAGTTAGCAGAAGGAAAGAAATAATAAAAATCAGATCAGAAATAAATGGAAAAGAAATGAAGGAAACGATAGCAAAGATCAATAAAACTAAAAGCTGGTTCTTTGAGAAGATAAACAAAATTGATAAACCATTAGCCAGAATCATCAAGAAAAGAAGGGAGAAGACTCAAATCAATAGAATTAGAAATGAAAAAGGAGAAGTAACAACTGACAATGCAGAAATACGAAAGATCATGAGAGATTACTACAAGCAACTCTATGCCAATAAAGTGGACAACCTGGAAGAAATGGACAAATTCTTAGAAATGCACAACCTGGCAAGACCGAATCAGGAAGAAATAGAAAATATGAACAGACCAATCACAAGCACTAAAATTGAAAGTGTGGTTAAAAATCTTCCAACAAACAAAAACCCAGGAACAGATGGCTTCACAGGCGAATTCTATCAAACGTTTAGAGAAGAGCTAACACCTATCCTTCTCAAACTCTTCCAAAATATAGCAGAAGGAGGAACACTCCCAAACTCATTCTACAAGGCCACCATCACCTTGATACCAAAACCAGACAAGGATGTCACAAAGAAAGAAAACTACAGGCCAATATCACTGATGAACATAGATGCAAAAATTCTCAACAAAATACTAGCAAACAGAATCCAACAGCACATTGAAAGGATCATACACCATGATCAAGTGGGGTTTATTCCAGGAATGCAAGCATTGTTCAATATATGCAAATCAATCAACGTGATACACCACATTAACAAATTGAAGGAGAAAAACCATATGATCATCTCAATAGATGCAGAGAAAGTTTTCGACAAAATTCAACACCCATTTATGATAAAAACCAAGCAGAAAGTAGGCATAGAGGGAACTTTCCTCAACATCATAAAGGCCATATATGACAAACCCACAGCCAATATCATCCTCAATGGTGAAAAACTGAAAGCATTTCCACTAAGATCAAGAACAACACAAGGTTACCCACTCTCACCACTGTTATTCAACATAGTTTTGGAAGTTTTGGACACAGCAATCAGAGAAGAAAAGGAAATAAAAGGAATCCAAATCAGAAAAGAAGAAGTAAAGCTGTCACTGTTTGCAGATGACATGATAATATACATAGAGAATCCTAAAGATGCTACCAGAAAACTACTAGAGCTAATCAATGAATTTGGTAAAGTAGCAGGATACAAAATCAATGCACAGAAATCTCTTGCATTCCTATACACTAATGATGAAAAATCTGAAAGTGAAATCAAGAAAACACTCCCATTTACCACTGCAACAAAAAGAATAAAATATCTAGGAATAAGCCTACCTAAGGAGACAAAAGACCTGTATGCAGAAAATTATAAGACAGTGATGAAGGAAATTAAAGATGATACAAATAGATGGAGAGATATACCATGTTCTTGGATTGGAAGAATCAACATTGTGAAAATGGCTCTACTACTCAAAGCAATCTACAGATTCAATGCAATCCCTATCAAACTACCACTGGCATTTTTCACAGAACTAGAACAAAAAATTTCACAATTTGCATGGAAACACAAAAGACCCCGAATAGCCAAAGTAATCTTGAGAACGAAAAATGGAGCTGGAGGAATCAGGCTCCCTGACTTCAGACTATACTACAAAGCTACAGTAATCAAGATAGTATGGTACTGACACAAAAACAGATAGATAGATCAATGGAACATGATAGAAAGCCCAGAGATAAACCCACACACATATGGTCACTTTATCTTTGATAAAGGAGGCAGGAATGTACAGTGGAGAACGGACAGCCTCTTGAATAAGTGGTGCTGGGAAAACTGGACAGGGACATGTAAAAGTATGAGATTAGGTCAGTCCCTGACACCATACACAAAAATAAGCTCAAAATGGATTAAAGACCTAAATGTAAGGCCAGAAACTATCAAACTCTTAGAGGAAAACATAGGCAGAACACTCTATGACATAAATCACAGCAAGATCCTTTTTGACCCACCTTCTAGAGAAATGGAAACAAAAACAAAAATAAACAAATAGGACCTAAGTTTCATTAGAAACTTAAAAGCTTTTGCACAGCAAAGGAAACCATAAACAAGACCAAAAGACAACCCTCAGAATGGGAGAAAATATTTGCAATGAAGCAACTGACAAAGGATTAATCTCCAAAATTTATAAGCAGCTCATGCAGCTCAATAACAAAAAAACAAACAACCCAATCCAAAAATGGGCAGAAGGCCTAAATAGACATTTCTCCACAGAAGATATACAGACTGCCAACAAACACATGAAAGCATGCTCAACATCTTTAATCATTAGAGAAATGCAAATCAAAACTACAATGAGATATCATCTCACAGCAGGCAGAATGGCCATCATCAAAAAATCGAGAAACAATAAATGCTGGAGAGGGTGTGGGGAAAAGGGAACACTCTTGCACTGCTGGTGGGAATGTGAATTGGTACAGCCACTATGGAGAACATTATGGAGGTTCCTTAAAAAACTACAAATAGAACTACCATATGACCCAGCAATCCCACTCCTGGGCATATGCCCTGGGAAAACCATAGTTCAAAAAGAGTCATGTACCAAAATGTTCATTGCAGCTCTATTTACAATAGCCCAGAGATGGAAACAACCTAAGTGTCCATCAACCGATGAATGGATAAAGAAGATGTGGCACATAGATACAATGAAATATTACTCAGCCATAAAAAGAAACGAAATTGAGCTATTTGTAATGAGGTGGATAGACTTAGAGTCTGTCATACACACTGAAGTAAGTCAGAAAGAGAAAGGCAAATACTGTATGCTAACACATATATATGGAATTTTAGGGAAAAAAATGTCATGAAGAACCTAGGGGTAAAACAGGAATAAAGACACAGACCTACTTGAGAATGGACTTGAGGATATGGGAGGGGTTAGGGTAAGCTGTGACAAAGCGAGAGAGAGGCATGGACATATATACACTACCAAACGTAAGGTAGATAGCTAGTGGGAAGGGCCCACATAGCAATAGGCAGATCAGATCAGTGCTTTGTGACTGCCTGGAGGGGTGGGATAGGGAGGGTGGGAGGGAGGGAGATGCAAGAGGGAACGGATATGGGAACAGATGTATATGTATAACTGATTCACTTTGTTATAAAGCAGAAACTAACATACCATTGTGAAGCAATTATACTCCAATAAAGTTGTAAAAAAAAAAAATCTTCCAACAAACAAAAGCCCAGGACCAGATGGCTTCACAGGTGAATTCTATCAAACATTTAGAGAAGAGCTAACACCTATCCTTCTCAAATTCTTCCAAAATATAGCTGAGGGAGGAACACTCCCAAACTCATTCTATGAAGCCACCAGAACCCTGATACCAAAACCAGACAAAGGTGTCGCAAAAAAAGGATTCTTGGCCTTCTAAATTGCTGTTTTCCACCAATTTGGGGGAAATTTTGGTCATTATTTAGTCAAATACTTTTTCCCTCTGCCTCTGGAACTGCAGTTACACATATGAGAGCCTGTCTGGAATCATTCCATGGTTCATTGCAGCTCTGTTCATTTTTAAAAATACTTTTTTTCTCTCCATTTTTCAGATTGTATAATTTCTGTTAATTATCTTCAGATTCAGGGATCCTTCCTTCTCTGGCTCCAGTATGCTGTCAAGTCCATCAAGAATATTCTTCATTTCAGATATTTGACTTTTCACTTCTTGAACTTCCACTTGACTCTTTTTATAGTTTTCATATCTTTGCTGAGATTTCTCATTTGTTTACTCATGTTCAGCCTTTTCTCTGTTTTTTGGTAAAATGTATTTTTTAATGGATTTTGTTTCAGTTTACACATTTCTGTATACTTTTTTGTGTATTCATTAACTTGTGTTTTAAATACACTTTAATTGTGAGGTAATTGTAGTCTCACATGAAATTGTAAGAAATGATACAGGGAGATCCCTTGTACCCCTTACTCAGTTTCCCCAGTGATAACATCTTACAGACTATAGTACAATATCACAATAAAGATACTGACATTGATACAAAAAAAAAAGTTAGCCTGTCCCTGATGTGTCATCTGATAATTATATCTTATACTACATATATAAGGCCATCTCTGTTCATTATAACATGGTATCTGGAATAAGGATAATATCTACTTTATTGGTATTGATCTAATGGGAACATAAATCCTGAAACATTTTCAAAAATTCACATTTGTATAAGGAAACTGATGAAAGGTCATCAGCTTTGCAACAATATCTGGAAACCAGGGTGTTTTTTTATAAGCCCAAAGAAGAAAGGACTAATTTTTTTAAATTAATATTATCTGGAAATTTACCCTAGGATCTGGCAAATACATATATTAATGAAGAACTGAATTGGGGACAAAATTATGAAAGTAAATCATGTATTTGACTGGTTAGTTTTTCTGGTTAGATCAAGAAGATACATTATCAACCCAAATATGAATAGATTTTAATGTATTTTTGTAATATATAAAGTTAAAAACTGGTGAAAGCTTAAAAATTATTTATCAAATTAAATCTAGTTGGCAAATGGGAATTTGTAGTGAACATAAATTCATAGTTGGAAAAGAAAGTAGAATATTCTATAAAGCCCACCTGAGTGCAAAATTTTAAGAAGAAAATGTTGATGAAGTTTTCTTAAGGATTAGCTAGTTTGTCATTTCCTCTAGGATATTCTACGGTCCACAGAATGTCTCTGTTAGCCATAACACAAATACATAAAAAAAAGCAGGTATCAGTGTAAGAATAAATTTATTTCTTCAACTAATATTATTTAATAATTTACTATATTTAGCATCAAGGGAGCTGTAAAAGTAAATTAGACATGTCCTAAAAAAGTTGGTCATGGTAGGGAAGAAAATATGAATATGAATGATTTAATAAAAGACAATAAATTAATTAAATCTATACACTGTAGTGTACCTAGTGTATTCCTTATGGAATGTTATCATCATCATCAAAAGATTCCCTTAGTTTTATAGAATTATCAGAAATATACACATCAGTGTTAAAATGCATTAAAAACTATTCTTCCTGACACCTCTATAGAGTCTTTGTTTTTGTCTCATAAATTGTTTCACATTTTTTAGATTGGGAGAGCAATAAAATTTTATAAACATTTTCCTTCAAAATATAAGAATATAAATTATAACCATTTTAATATATTTTAAACCCTGAAAACCAGTTAGTGCAGGTTTAGATATTGGACATCTGGAAGACAGCTTTAGAACAAAGTCTATCCCAAATGTTATCTCATCTATATAGAAACCCATCAACATTCTTACCACAGTGAAGGCAGGGCCCATGGGGCAGAAGGCCAGCTTAAGTAAGGCTTTGGCGTAAAGGGTTTTTCAAGGTTTATCCAACTAAGATATGTGCGTGTGTGTAAGATTATTAATTACGTATGTCTCCTTCACATTTTTGCTGATTCAGTAAAAGGCTCCTACTCTTCCTAAATCTCAGAGAAAATCACTGCTTTATATCCCTGCCTTCTCCTCTTCTGCAAACAAATGGTAGGAATGGAGTCCACTCTGTAGGCTGACTCTTATCGTCACACTATTCCTCATTTTATAACATCTAGGTTGAGAGTGACTTAAATAGGAATTTATTTATTTCTATGTAAATAGGGAAAAATAACCTTCCCTTATTTAAGAAAACCTAGAAAATTATTTTCTTTACTGCAAATTAACAAATTACTGTTGTCTGTCAGAAAGTGGTGCTGGGAAAGTTGGACAGTCGCATGTAAATCAATGAAATTAGAGCACACCCTCACACCATACACAAAAATAAACTCAAAATGGCTTAAAGACTTAAATGTAAGACAAGACACCATAAAACTCCTGGAAGAGAACATAGGCAAAACATTCTCTGACACAAATTGTAGCAATGTTTTCTTAGGTCAGTCTCCCAAGGCAACAGGAATAAAAGCAAAAATAAATAAATGGGACCTAATTAAACTAATAAGCTTTTGCACAGCAAAGGAAACTGTAAGCAAATGAAAAACAACCTATGGACTGGGAGAAAATATTTGCAAATAATGCGACCGACAAGGGCTTAATTTCTGAAATATACAAACAGTTCATACAATTCAATAACAAAAAAACAAAAAACCCAATCGAAAAATGGGCAGAAGACCTAAATAGACATCTGTCCAAAGAAGACATACAGATGGCCAACAGGCACATGAAAAAATGTTCATCATCGCTATTTATTAGAGAAATGCAAATCAAAACAACAACGAGGCACCTCCTCACACCAGTCAGAATGGTCGTCATTAAAAAGTCTACAAATAACTAATGCTGGAGAGGGTGTGGAGAAAAGGGAACCCTCCTACACTGTTGGTGGGAATGTAAATTGGTGCACCCGCTATGGAAAATAGTATGGAGGTTCAATCCCACTCCTAGGCATATACTCAGACAAAACTATAATTCGAAAAGATATATGCACCCCTATGTTCATAGCAGCACTATTTACAATTGCCAAGACATGGAAACAACCTAAATGTCCATCGACAGATGAGTGGATAAAAAAGATGTGATATATATATATATATATATATATATATATATATATATATACACACACACACACATACACACGTACCTACTACACACAGACACAAACACACAAACACAATGGAATATTACTCACCCATAAAAGAGAATGAAATAATGCCATTTGCAGCAACATGGATGCAACTAGAGATTATCATACTAAGTGAAGTAAGTCAGAAAGAGAAAGACAAATACCATATGATATCTCTTATATGTGGAATCTAAAATATGGCACAAATGAAACTATCTATGAAACAAAAACAGACTCACAGATATAGAGAACAGACTTGTGGTTGCCAAGGGTAGGGGGGTAAGGGAGAAAAGGATTGAGAGTTTGGGATTAGCAAATGCAAACTATTATATATTGGATGGATAAACAACAAGGTCCTACTGTATAGCACAGGGAACTATATTCAGTATCCTGTGATAAACCATAATGGAAAAGAATACGAAAAAGAATACATATGTATAACTGAGTCACTTTTCTGTATAGCAGAAATTAATGCAACACTGTAAATCAACTATACTTCAATAAAATTTAAAAATAAAATTAAAAAAACAAATTACTCTTGTCTGGGGTTGTCTACCCCACTCTGGACCCCTACCTCCTTAATGGGCCAGTTGAATACTCTAAAGCAGTGGTCCCCAACCTTTTTGGCACCAAGGACTGGTTTTGTGGAAGACAATTTTTCCATGGACGGAGTTGGGGGGATGGTTTTGGGATGCTTCAAGCGCATTACATTTATTGTGCACTTTATTTCTATTATTATTACAATGAAATAATTATACAACTCACTATAATGCAGAATCAGTGGGAGCCCTGAGCTTGTTTTCACTTGCCACTCACTGATAGAGTTTTGATATGAGTCTGCAAGCAATTGATTTATTATGGTCTTGTGCAGTCAAACCTCTCTGCTAATGATATCTGTATTTGCAGCTGCTCCCCAGCACCCAGCCTCAGCCTCAGCTCCACCTCAGATCATCAGGCATTAGATTCTCACAAGGAGCATGCAACCTAGAACCTTCACATGCGCAGTTCACAATAGAGTTTGAGCTCCTATGAGAATCTAATGCTGCCGCTGATCTGACAGGAGGCGGAGCTCAGGTGGTAATGAGAGTGATGGGGAGTGGCTGTAAATACAGATGAAGCTTCCCTCATTCGCTCACCGGCTGCTCACCTCCTGCTGTGTGGCCCAGTTCCTAACAGGCTACGGACTGGTACCAGTCCGTGGCACCGGGGTTGGGGACCCCTGCTCTAAAGACCCACAATCACTAGCTCCTGGACTACTGCTCCTGAGGACTGGGTAGAAGAAGGAATGAATAACAGGATGATCCCTAGACCATTATCGTCTGCTCACCTTCCCTACACCAGTCATCCCTCCCTTTGCTCATAAGCAGTCTGCCTAGAATGGGAAGATACTCCTCTTCTTCCAAATCAGAATGCCTTGCCATGAAAAGAATGTTATATTGGGTGGTTGACTGAAGCTGAAACCTTTATGAAAAAGGGGAACTATAATTATAAACATTAAATTGTAATACGGTTTGTGGTAAGAGTCTTTCTGAATAACAAACAGCACTTCACAATGGAATTTTTGGAACACAATTCAAAATAATACCCATGGAAACGCTTTTCTTAACTCAACAAAGAGCCTGTGTTATGTTGCTTATTGTCTCATCATAGTCAAGTAAGATGACAGCTGCAGTGTCTTATAGTTTGCTCTTCCCTTTCAAAGCCACATCTATAGCCAAGAATACAACACGTTCTGGATGAGGCATACCAAGGGCAATTGCTTGCCCTGCTTCCACAAAATCAGCCTGCACCTCAACCCTCTGGGAAGGGAGAGATGCAGGGGTACTACATGTAACCACTTTATACTTTTCCTTCTATTTCAGTCTGCTTCTCTAGGACCCACTGTCACAGTTAAGTGCAAAGTCTTCCAATTTTATGTTGATTAGAAGTGAGTTGGACTGAAGCAGCTATGCACAGATGAAATATTAATCATCATCCACGTATGTACATATTATCTGTCTACTTTCAATTTTCTGCTGTCAAGAAAATGAAAAAGTAATGTTAAATTTTTCATTTTCCTAAAAGTAAAGCTGATACACACCTCTTCTGCTTCCTATGCAGTAGAATTTTCATCTGATGAAGACATAAAAGTCAAAAACTATTGTGGAGAATACTGGCTTAATTCATACTCTGACTTTAGTACTATTATTTTCTTAATTCTCTGTCCACCTCCAGGAATCCCTGCTGAAACTTTGTAACTCAAGTTCATTTTTCTGATGTTATTTGTAGATGAACCTACATCATTCTAACCTCATAGCTGTTCTGCTATCTGTGGAGATATTTCTCAATCACCTTTAAAAATTTCTCCATGCCTGAGTTAGTTCTTAGGTCCCCAAACACAGTAAATAAATAATCTTCCAAAATGAGAAACACTTAATAAAATTGGTTAAGTACAAATAATCAGAAGAAAACGTTCACATGTGGGAAGAGAAATAACAATGTGAGGCATAGGATATGAACTCAGGATTTGGGCAAGTAAATTTTTAAAAGATGGTTGTTCAAAAGATGTATATGTGCAGGTTTGGTAAGCAAAAAAGAAGGCAATGAGAGTAGGATACTTTCTCACTTGGGAATTCTGAGGAAATACAGGAAAAGCGTTAGAAATTCTGGAAATTTTGGAGGAATTCTCCATTTGCACAGTGGAGAGTTGAGGTTGGGAGACAGAAAGGGAACTGAGAAGTAAGAGTCCTCAGGGACTGGGGCTTTCCAATCTTGTGTGTTTTCATCTGGAATACATTATTGCAAGATCCTTCCATGCTAAACCCAGAATCCCCTTTCTGAGCTTTAAACTATATCTGCTTTATACTAAGAAAACTACTGTAAAGTTTTCAATTAATTTTAAAGAACTGTAGTTTTAGGTTACTTGGTGAAAGCGTTTTTTATTGAAGACAGGCAAGTAGAAAGTCTAGAAAATATCTAAGATACACACATGCAGAAATAATGTATGAACATTCAGAGGAAAGTGAACAAATTGATTGGATGGAATATCAAGATCATGAAAAATATTTTCAGTTCTATTAATGTTATTCCATGGATTTTAGGCAACAAATCAGAAATTTTAAAATGAACTCTCTAAAATATTATTTCCATGCCACTACTGGTTGCTTTGTTTATTCAATCTTTAAAAATATCTTCTTAATCCATGTTTTTCTCCATCTCCACAGCCTACCCTGGGCTTAGCCACCATCCTGGCTTTCCTATAGGACTGCAATAGCTTCCTCATTGGTCTTCCCACCATCCACTCTAATTCCTTCTAATTCTTGTCCACATTTTAACCAGAATAAACTTTCAAAACAAAATAATAACAAAAATGTTATACTGTAGTCAGTGATATCCTACTAATCTTCAAATCAAGCAAAATTCTTCACATGGCCTCACATCATCTCTCTCTGACCTTGTTTGCTGCAGCTCACCCCTCCTGTATTATACTGCTGTAACTACTCTGGCCTACTGACTTCTCTTCCTTCCTCCTTGCTCAGACCTCCCCAGCAATCGGAGGAATATTTTTCACCTCTCTTTTCATCACATTAACTTTTGCTCACTTGTCAGATCCCAATTCAAATATCACTTTCCCTCAGAGAGCACTTCGTAACTACCTCCAAGACTGGATCAGAAACCCTTGTAGTATCTCATACCTCCCTGTTTTTTTCCTTTATACTAATCTCAGTTTGTCTGTATATTTCCATTTTTGTGATTCTTTGCATAATAGCTCTCCTTTTCAATTGACTGTAGGTGCCGTAAGGGCAGAGCCTGTCTTATTCACAGTTTATATCCTCAAGATCTAATACAGTACTTGATATTTAATTTTTTAAAAGTTGAATAAATGAAGAGAACAGAATAGGCTTATGATTGTCAAGTGAATAACACTAGTGTATATATATATTTTAAAATATCCCCTTTCTATTCAATGACTACTCATTGGTTAATATTGTTATACCATCTAGAAATTTCATGAAGGGTATTTTTTGGTCAACTTTATTGATTTCAAAGCACATCCCTTCTTAGAGTGATTTAAAAATATCCTTCATGAAATTTTGATTTGGGGTAGATAAATCCAAAACGGATTGAAAATTTACTTAGACCACTTTTTCAAACTAGTCTTAACTTAAATATTAGTTCCTCTAAAGAACCTTTCTGGGTCCTTCACCTAAGATAAGTGCCCTTCTCATGGAAGACCAAAATTTATATTCCTTGTGGGCAGGTGATTTCACACATGATTCAGGAACAAAGCCTCCTTCCACCTTGAGTATTCACCCTCCCCTGGGGCCTCATGGTCATTTATATGCAATCAGTCAATAGGCAGGGAGAGCCTGGAGAAGTTATACCTGCTTCTTAAATGACACCCATTTCTTCCTTTATATCCATTGGTGAGAACCTGTTACATGGCTACACCCTACTAGAAGGACTATTGGGAATACAGTCTAGCTGTGTGCCCAGGAAGAAGGAATAGGGTTGGGAAGCTCCAAGAAGTATCTCCTCATCTGTGTCTCAGGGACCTAACCTTTATTAAATACCCACTAAGATCTATGTATACTCTGTACCATGGAATCATTCTGGTATTTTTTTTTTTTTTTTTTTTTTTCTGTTCGCGGGCCTCTCACTGTTGTGGCCTCTCCCGTTGCGGAGCACAGGCTCCGGACGCGCAGGCTCAGCAGCCATGGCTCACGGGCCCAGCCACTCCACAGCATGTGGGATCTTCCCGGACTGGGGCACGAACCCGTGTCCCCTGCATCGGCAGGTGGACTCTCAACCACTGCGCCACCAGGGAAGCCCATTCTGGTATTTTTATATAATACTGTTTATCATGATGACATCAAGGCAGCTCCAGTAGGAGTTAAAGTTGAAACTGATGCCCCAAGGTTTTAGTAAATCTGCGTCACCTCCAAGTCAGTTTAGAATCACTGCAGCATCTACCTCCTAGACAATTGTCCAGCAGCTGCTGCAGAGCACTTTTAGATCTAAGATTTCCCCACCCTGCCACATCACTGCCTGCCCATCCTAGCTGCTTGACTGAGGAGAAGACCTCTGTGTGGACACTAACAACAACAGGGAAGGATTTCTTGCACTCTGTCTGCTGGATGGGGTTTGGTGAGAGGACTAAATAATGACTCTGGATCGGAAAAGTGAAATAAGTAGAAGGTGTGTCCATAAACTGTTCATGACACAGAGGAAAAGGAGCCTCTTCAAAGGGCTCTCCAACTCTGCCTGTTGCAACTGCCTTTACCTTGATTCTGGATAATTCTTTAAGGGTTTTTTTTAATAGTTCAATTGAAAGAAATGAAAGTATTTTAAAACTTTATAATTGTCTTTTCTTATAAACAAAGAAAATATACAACATAAAAGTAAAATATTTATAGAATTATAAATCATAAATTGGAAAAATCTAAAATTATATTTAAGTAAGAAACCATCTTCTCACCATAATCCATTTCACCGTCCACAGTTATAATCTCCATTAGTCAATTTATCCTACCAATTATCTAAGCAAGAAGCAAAGGAAGAAATATCTTAATTACCCTTGACTCAATTATATCCAGTCTATCAATGTGTGATATTTAGCCAACATACTATATATTTCTTTACTGATTGCCTTCTCTATATCACATTACCTAGAATAGAGCCCACTAGATTGCTCATCAAAATTTTTTCTCACAGAGACGCATCTGACCACCACACCCTACTTCTCCAAGCTCCCCACTACTCTGTGCTCTCCTTATGCTTTGAGCACGCCTCCAAATTATAGCTGACATTGCTAAATCCATCACAGTCCTCATCTATAAAATGGAGGTTTTAATAGGATTTAAGTCATTGGGTAGTTATAAATATTAAATGAGAGTGCTTGAAAAGTTCTTATTACTTTGTTTTATAGTTAGTTACTGTATTTCTTATGTGCCTAAGTACTCCCAACACTTTGGTTTTTAGTTTGTCTATAGTGGGAATTATCTTTGTATCCTGGGTGCTGCCTCATTGCCTGACACAGAAGAAGCTGTCGACAAAGGTGCTAAATAAATGAATTAATAATAATGGTGTGAAATCTGGTCACACTCATAAGTAAGTATTCAAAGTTCCATACAACTCTTACACATAATTAGACCTTGGTCACTTTTTACAAAATTTCTGTGGTCTTTTTTTCCTTTAAAAACTGCCAGAAGGAAACCAACATTCACCATAACTGCATAGGATACCACAGATGTCAGGAAATGCATAAGTTAGAATTGTTATAATAAGTCCAAGTTCACCCATGTTGCACATAATGTCTACTAAGGTACCCCATTCAATAGTGTAGCTAGTAATCACAAAAATTATATATGTGCAGTATGGGAGAAGTGTAGGTATTATGAGAGCTTTTCCTCATATATGGCTGAGTTTTTTTTCTTTTTGGATGGTAGTATTTCTGCATATTAGTAAAATATTTTCTATGTTTTCAAGTAACTTCTCTAAAAAAATGCAATTTAAATTTCAGGATGGAGTCTTTTGTAGAGAGACAAATATATCCTTCCACTGCTATTCACAGGTGTAGATCTCTCAAGAATATTCAAATCAGTCAACAAGGACTCCTCAGCTGAAGAGCCCAAAGTCTATTTAATGTGCAAAACCTCGTAAGTATTGTTAAAATTCCAGGCAAACTAGAAGTTATTTGAGCCAAAAATTATACAATTGTATACAGACCTCCAAACCAGTGGTTCTTCCCTAGAGCACTTTTAATCATTTTAAGAGAAAATAATTTTATTTTAAAAAGCTTAAAACTTGGAACTGTACAGAGTGTTGGGAAAAAAGGCTGACAAAGTGACCTTGCAAAGTGAACTCCTAGCCTGCAAGTGACCACCAAAGTTTCCAGAAAGCTTTTAAGTCTATAAATGGAAAAATCTGGAATCATAGGTACCAGAAATATTCAGGGACTTAAGTAAAGATCAGTTTTATATGATTATTACTTTGGGATTTGAATCAGAAGAGCCTCTGTTTTTAAGCAGTTAAGAACTTCAAGAACTGAGATGTGAATACTCAGTCTGACCATTTTAGTTTAAATATCTTATAATAAAAAGAGACTCAAAATCCCAATAAAAGTGCTAAAAAATTTTTTTTCTCTGGAACTTGAAAATTTTATTCTAAAGCTTTTATGGAAGAATAAACAATAAACAATAGTATCCAGGAAAACTCAGAAAAAGAGCAATAGAGGACTGGCCCAACTAGATACTAAGACATACTATAAAATATCAGTAAGTAAAATGGTATTATACTGAGTATGAATAACCAGGTAGACCAAGAGAACAGAATAGAAATTCCAGAAGCAGACTCAGATACATATGGGAAATAAGAATATGATATATCAGGCTTTTCATATCAATAAGCTGCTGACGTACTTTTAAATAACTGGTTTTGGAACAACTGAATAGCCACTTGGAGAAAGATAAAGTTGGACTCATCCCTCACTACATACTCCAGGAAAACCTCCAAAAAAGAATAAAGATATAAAATTTTAAAAGAAAACCATTTAAAATATGATATGAAAACCTGAGTGAATTGTCTTATTACCTTCAACTAGGGAAGGTCTTCCTAAATATGATATAAAGTTTAAAAGCCATAAGAGAAAAGACTGACAAGGAAAACACATAATATTAAAAACTTATACCTGTCAAGAACTGGAGAGAAATAGTATAAGAAAATTGTAAGACAAATAACAAATTAAGAAAAAAACTTGCAACGACTACCAAAGACAAAGGTAAATTTTCCTAGTGTGTGAAGAGCCACTAGAAATTGAGAAAAGACTAAAAATCCTGACTGAACTATGAGGAAAAGATATGAACAGTGAGTTCACAGGAGGAAAAATACCCCTTAAACACATGAAATGATGCTCAATCTCACTTATATGAAGAGAAAAGTAGAGTAAAACTATATAGCAAGGTACCATTTCTTACTTATCAACTTGGCAGAAATCCAAAAGTTCATATTGTCGGTGGGAAACAGAATGATGGTACTCCTATGCAGGAGAATTTCGCCACCTCTAACAAAATTTCAGATATATCTTTGACCCAGAAACCCCATTTCCAAGAATTTATCCTACTGATATATCCTCACAAGTATGAAATCACATATGCATAAGGATATTCACTGCAACTTTAGTAAGAGCAAAAAATTGGAAAAAAACCCCCAAGTCTCCAGCAATAAATAATTAGTTGAATAAACTATGATACAGCTACTCAATGCAACAGCATGCAGTTTTTTAAAAAGGAAGATCTGTATGCACTGATGTGGAGGGATTGCCTCAATTTCTTAAGCAAATTATGCAAGTATGAGGAGTGTCTATCTTATGCCACATTTTGTGTAAGAAAAAAGAAAAATACGTTCATATGTGTGCTTGCAAAATGAAACAATGGAAGGATAAACAAGAAACTAATAAAATTGTTTATCTGTAGGGACAGGGTTATATAGAGTAATATGGAAAGGGATAAGTATGAGAAAGAAACTCATCAATACACAGCTGACTTTTTTAAAATACCAGAGTTGGGGTGTCACCCTCCATGCAGTCAAAAATCCGCATGTAACTTATAGTCAGCCCAAGTTATGCATGGTTCTTCAGTATCCATGGTTCCTTGTATCTATGGTTCTATGGTATCTGCATATTCACCCAACCGTGGATCATGCAGTGTAGTACTGTAGTATTTACTATTAAGAAAATTCTGTGTATAAGTGGACCAACACAGTTCCAACCAGTGTGGTTCAAAGGTCAATTGTAGAGGGTAAGGAAATAGAATCCAGGGAGCAGGAATGAAAGCAAAACACTGTGTATATTTCTATACAATTTTAACTTCTGAATCTTGAAAATGGATTATTACTTGAAAAATTTAAAACTAATTATAAAACAATTCCCTAAAACTGAAATTGTCTACTGATAGTCTAAAAGCAATGTCAGCTCAGTAATGATGAGTACCCATAGCACCCAGATTTTGAACTCTATTTTCATCCTCTGAAAGATCAGACTTTTTGGAGAAATATTAATTTCAAAATTGGGAAAAAGAGTAAAGAAGGCATTATGTAAGCCTGGATCATTTTTTTTGTGTGTGCCAGAAACAAAGAAGCTTTCTAAAATTAGTGGGGTCATATTGAAAGTACAGAGAGCCAGTTTGAAGGTGTCACACTGGCCAAAATTGTGGATAAAATGAGTGACAAAATGATGATTTAATGGATTGGTAGTGGGGTGGCTATGGAAAGCCTCACAAAAAAGCTGACTTTTGAGTAAAGACCCACAAAAGGAACCTACTATGTTAATATCTGGGAGAAGAACATTCTAAACCCCAAGATACAATAGCAAAAGCAAGGGCTCTAAACTAGGAGGGTGCCTAGAATATTGAAAAGCCAGTGTGGCCAGTGTGGCTAGAGTATGATGAGTCTCAGGGAAGCTGTGAAAGATGACATCAGAGCAGCAGTGGGTCCAGATCACAGTAGGAACATATGGTATCAGCTTAATGGCCAACTGACAATGATATATTTTAGACACTAGAAAGATGGAGGCCCTTGCTATGCTGTGACAAACGTCTTAATAACTGACATCTTCTGTTACTTAGAAAGCAAATCAACTACCTTTGAATCTTTGGTTCAAAGGTGAGAAAGTTTTAGAAAAATGTTAGAGGTGTGTATTGATTTTTACTGGATGCATGTAGCAATATTTCAGAAGAAAGAAATAAACTTAGTCAAGAATTGGCTGTTGAGAAGCAGCAATAGAAGGGAATAGAGATTTGGGGCCTCAAAATGCTTGCAAAGCTCACAGCTACCAACGCCAAACACAGGAAATAAAAGCAAAAAGCCCTTGAACAACAAAGTCCCATTAAGACTCAACTCTGTAGCAATGATCAGATTAAGGGTGTGGCTTTCCCCCTTAAACTATTGGCTTCACAGTTGCTGCCATTTTATTGAGAGAGAGGCCTGGAAGCAAGGAAGCAGACACCAGGCTTGACTAGTTTGTCTAGGGAAGGTTGTGGGTATGTTTACTGACACACAAATTAATGATAACAAATCAATTCAAAGCCTACTAAGTTTTCAAGGGAATTGTAATGACAAACCTCAACTGAAAAGGGTTTTGAATTTTAGGGCCACAAAACAATTCTTGGGGTTCCAAATTTGTGCCAGAATGGAGGGGGCTACCAAAGCTTTACAGCCCCAGAACTGATAGTCCCTTAAATCCACTTCAGTTGTGGCCTTGGAAGATAATAGGCAATGACAAACCACCCAGAAAGTGGAACTAGAGGTCACAAAGAACAATGAACAAAATCATTCCTACCAGAGAGCAGAGTAGGCCTAATAGAGGAACTCCATTCACCAAAGGTCAAGGCTCTGACAATGCTCACCCCTCAGGCTTTCATCATGGCTACGAATTTCCCTTTTCAAAGTGGAAATTTGAATTGTAATTATCTTGTCCCTATTTCAACATTGTGTAGGGTGTGTGTTGGAGGATGGATTGGAAGGGTAGGGACCATAAATCTGTCTTTAGTTTATAGGTTTCAGGAGCCATGTTTAGACCTGATGAATAGAGCTCTGCAGTGCAGCACCTAAAGATCCAGACCTTTGTAATGGATGCAGTAAATGAATGGGACTTTGGGTTACCTGCTTCTAGTGAAGATGCGTGTGTGGGAAGAACAAAAAAAAAAAAGAGAGAGAGAGAGAGTTGGTGTCAGAAGAAGAGGCTAGGGCAGAAACTAGTTAGCTATTCACTAACTCATTACCTTCTTCCTGGATACTCTCCTCCAGTCTATCTTTCCCAGTTTCCCTTTATACCGCAGAAAAACATTTTTCATGATCCTATTCCCTCCTTTTTCTGTCTGCCACTAGGACTTTGACCTCCACAGTGTCCTTGGAAGTCATATGGTGAAGACGATAGAGCACACATCAGCCTGAATCAGTGAATGACCACGTGGAGCAGAGACTCCCTCTTCCCCACCATCTCCAAATTAACGCTGAATAAAAATAATCCACTGAGATTTGGGCTTTACATTTATAGTAACTTGTAGAGAGTGATCCAGGAGCTAAAATTTTCAAGGAATGGAGGGACATGTCCCTGCTAAAGAGGAAGTAGGTAACTGCATTTAGTTCAAGTAGTAAATGGTTTAATCTGATGAACTGTGATTTAAGATAGAGGGGTCTATGAATAAGGAATCTAGGAAAATGCCCATGTGACCTTCAGGCCTAGTGATATGAGGAGTGTGAAAAGAAATGTCCATCCTTGGAGCAGTCTAAATGAGAAGCAAGATCACCAAGGAATAGCCAGGTTTTAATTTAAGCAGGAATGTGAGGGGAAAGTTCATAGAAGAGGTGGAAGTCTTCAGAAAATGGGATGCAATAAAGGCAGTATACGAAGTCATATGGGAATGAGAATACGGTGGATGAGAGATGACCTTCCAATTCTTGTTTTGTGTGGTGACTGACATGAATAGAGATGAAAGGCTAAATACCATTAAGCCCAATGATCCCAAGGCAGAGAGGCTGTGATTGCTACAGAAGCTGCAAGGGTTGAGGGTCAGGAGCTGGTCAGTTCTTGCCAGTGACTCCTGCTGATGGAGGTCCAGAGTCCTATCAAGCGTGGTCTTACCTGAAAGTGATGCAGTAATATCCTAGAGAGGGGTGGTCTTACTTCAGGTCTTGCAGAGGCTTGATTTTACTCCAAGCAATCAGGCACTCTCTGTCTCTTCCTAGGATACACTCTAGTTCTATTCTTTGAGTGGTCTCTAGGTTCCCCTAGAAATGTTATCTTCCATATTTAACTTACATATTTACCTCTGCATTTTGTAGAGTTAGGTAGTGTTTTACCCTCCTCTCAAAGAGTAAATGGATCTCAAAAATGCTTTAACCCCTATCACTTCATTTGTAATTGTATGCTGTTGTTAACCAGTATTTTATTCCATGTTGCTTAAGAAATTATTTCTATTTTCTTAACTAGTCAACATTTGTTTAAGTCTACCCTCTTGTGTACTATTTTGTTGTTGTTGTTCATCATTGCTTTCTGGATCTCAGACCTTTCTTCTGGGATCCCTTTTATTTTTCCTTAAGTACATTTTTTAGAAGGACTGTTAGCAAGGTCATTGGACTGTTAGAGTTTGTCTGTTTATTCTTTTTTTGATTAAAAATATCTTTGCATGGCGCATTTATAGAAACATTTTCTCGTTGCACAATTCCAGATGTATCGTTATTTTCTTTTATAACTTTGAATATATTATTCTGTTATATTCCATTGCAGATGTAGAGAAGTCAGTGTTTAATTGTTATTCTGTTGTATTTTTAAATTTTATTTATTAAACAATAGTAATCTAGCATTTGCCACATGCTAGACTCTGTTTTAAGTATTTAACAAGTATTAATTTATTTAATCCTTATAACAACCCTATGAGTTTGATGTAGATACTGTAAATGTTATTCCTATTTTATAAATTAATTATTTAAAGCACAAAGAGTTTGCCCTTTTGCCTAATGTTACCCAGTTAGTGAGGGTCTGAGGCAGTATTTGAAGACAGACTTCTTGACTCCAGAGTTTCTGCTCTTAGGTGTTACTCAATAATGGCTTTTTTCCTTTTCTTTCTGTCTACTTTAAAAATCCCTTTGCCTTTGGTATCCTGCATTTTGACAAGACCAGTTACACACTGTTTCTTTCTAGTCACTTTTATTTCAGACTTGGGCCTCCTGAATCTGTGTCTTGGTATCTTTCATTAGTTCTGGAAAATTTTTCAGCTACTTTTAAAGACAGTTGCCTCTCACTCATTCTTTCTAGTTGTACCTTCAAGAAGTCTGATTATATGTGTGCTGAATTTTCTTGCTTTGTCCATCATGTCTCTTAACAATTCTTTGATACAGTGTCTTTTCTCTGTCTGGACTATATTTTGAATACTTTCTTCATATAGGTCTTCAAGTTGATTATTTATCTTTAGCTGTGTCAAATCTTCTGTTTAGTTATTCCAATGAGTTTCTAGTTTAATTTCATTTTTCATTTTTAGAATTTTCATCTAATTCATTTTAAAATATGACTATCTAAATCTTTTATTCTCTTGTTTTTAATTATATGTTAATTACTTTCTTCATTCATTTAAACATAGTGAGTATACTTTATATCATATAGTTTTTATTTCTAATATCTCAACCCTTGCAAATCTGATTCTGTGCTTTACTGTTTCCATGACTCTCACTCTTAATAATTTGTTTCTTGTGAAATAGTGGGGTTTTTTAATGGTGAAATAATGTAGTTATGAACTATAATCTGGGAGAATTCTTTGAAGCATGTGTTTAAAATTTATTATCTCCAAAAAGGGTTAGCATTTGCTTCTGGCAGACATCTGGGAGCACTATCAATCTAGAACCACTTTAAATAATGTTTTCAAGTCTAGTTTTGCTTTGTTTTGTTTTGTTTTTAAGTGTCACACAGGCAAGCATGAATTCTGACTTCCAACCTGAATGAGTGCAGAATAGGGATTACAAATTCTCAAGGGACTGTTTTCCTTATTCTGCTTTATGCAGAGCTAAGGTATACACCCTCACTTTCTACCTCCATTTGTTTCATTGTTTGTTGGTTTTTTTCTTTACCTTGAGGGACAGTTTCAGTAATCAGTGAAGATGTTGCCTTTTGGAGGACTTGGTCTTCTGAGGAAATCTCTTATTTAACCTCCGGTCTGGCTTTGGCCTCTGCCTTTGTCTATGTCCATCTCTCACATGTGGCCCATTATAACTCAGATGCTGGGCTTTAGAAGATGGGAATATCATTTGAGGAGAAAAGCATATTTTCTTAATTTCCTTATTTTTTTTCATTTCAAACATGCATGAAAGATTTTCTTTAATGATCCATGTATTATGCAATAGTATCAAATGTATTATGCATAGTAATCTCAATAAATGTTTATCATTGTTTGATGTTACTTGAATATCAGCATCACGAGCATTCAGTAACAACAAGAATTCCATGAGTTCTTACTGTGTACTAGGCACTGTGCTGGATACTGGGAGATACAGAAGTAAACCAAACCAAATGAAAACAAAAGAAAAGTGTTGTGACCTCACGGAGCTTGCAGTATTGCTAGGGAAAAAAGGGGCATTAAGAAAAAGTAATTAACTGTTGGTGGGAATGTAAGTTGGTGCAGCCACTGTGGAAAACAGTAAGGAGGTTCCTCAGAAAACTAAAAATAGAATTACCATATGATCCAGCAATTCCACTCCTGGGCATATACCTGGACAAAACTATAAATTAAAAAGATACATACACCCCCATGTTTATAGCAGAACTATTCACAATAGCCAAGACATGGAAGCAAACTAAATGTCCATCGACAGATGAATGGATAAAGAAGATGTGGTACATATAAACAATGGAATGCTACTCAGCCATTAAAAAGAATGAAATAATGATATTTGCAGCAACATGGATGCAACTAGAGATTATCATACTAAGTGAAATAAGTCAGAAAGACAAAGACAAATACCATATGATATCACTTATATGTGGAATCTAAAATATGAACTTATGATTCTAACAAATAAACCTATAAATCAAACAGAAACTGAATCATGGACATAGAGAACAGACTGGTGGTTGCCGAGGGGGATGGATGGAGTGGGAGGTTGGGGTTAGCAGATGTAAGCTTTAATATATAGAATATATAAGCAACAAGGTTCTACTATATAGCACAGAGAACTATAGTCAATGACCTATGATAAACCATAATGTAAAAGAATATATTTTAAAAAAAGAATGGACCAGTCCTTCCCATCAGGAAACTTGCACCAGCCACTTAGACAGCCTCATCCACCAGAGGGCAGACAGCAGAAGCAAGAAGAACTACAATCCTGCAGCCTGTGGAGCAAAAACCACATTCACAGAAAGATAGACAAGATGAAAAGGCAGAGGGCTATGTACCAGATGAAGGAACAAGATAAAACCCCAGAAAAACAACTAAATAAAGTGGAGACAGGCAACCTTCCAGAAAAAGAATTCAGAATAATGATAGTGAAGATGATCCAGGACCTCGGAAAAAGAATGGAGGCAAAGATCGAGAAGATGCAAGAAATGTTTAACAAAGACCTAGAAGAATTAAAGAACAAACAAACAGAGATGAACAATACAACAACTGAAATGAAAACTACACTAGAAGGAATCAATAGCAGAATAACTGAGGCAGAAGAACACAGAAGTGACCTGGAAGACAGAATGGTGGAATTCACTGCTGCGCAACAGAATAAAGAAAAAACAATGAAAAGAAATGAAGACAGTCTAAGAGACCTCTGGGACAACATTAAACGCAACAACATGCACATTATAGGGGTCCCAGAAGGAGAAGAGAGAGAGAGAGGACCCAAGAAAATATGTGAAGAGATTATAGTCGAAAACTTCCTTAACATGGGAAAGGAAATAGCCAGCCAGTCCAGGAAGTGCAGTGAGTTCCATACAGGATAAACCCAAGGAGAAACAGGCTGAGACACATAGTAATCAAACTGGCAAAAAATAAACACAAAGAAAAATTATTGAAAGCAATAAGGGAAAAATGACAACATACAAGGGAACTCCCATAAGGTCAAAAGCTGATTTCTCAGCAGAAACTCTACAAGCCAGAAGGGAGTGGCATGATATACTTAAAGTGATGAAAGGGTAGAATCTACAACCAAGATTACTCTACCTGGTATGAATCTCATTCAGATTCAACTGAGAAATCAAAAGCTTTACAGATAAGCAAAAGTTAAGAGAATTCAGCACCACCAAACCAGCTCTACAACAAATGCTAAAGGAACTTCTCTAAGTGGGAAACACAAGAGAAGAAAGGGACCTACAAAAACAAACCCAAGACAATTAAGAAAATGGTCATAGGAACATACATATCAACAAATACCTTGAACATGAATGGATTAAATGCTCCAACCAAAAGGCACAGGCTTGCTGAATGGATACAAAAACAAGACCCATCTATGTGCTGTCTACAAGAGACCTGCTTCAAACCTAGGGACACATACAGACTGAAAGTGAGGGGATGGAAAAAGATATTCCATGTAAATGGAAATCAAAAGAAAGCTGGAGTAGAAATACTCATATCAGATAAAACAGACTTTAAAATAAAGAATGTTATAAGAGACAATGAAGGACACTACATAATGATCAAGAGATCAATCCAAGAAGAAGATATAACAATTATAAATATATATGCACCCAACATAGGAGCACCACAATACATAAGGCAACGGCTAACAGCTAAAAAAGGCAAAATCGACAGCAACACAATAATAGTGGGGGACTTTAACACCTCACTTACACCAATGGACAGATCATCCAAAATGAAAATAAATAAGGACACAGAAGCTTTAAATGACACAATAGACCAGATAGATTTAACTGATATTTACAGGACATTCCATCCAAAAACAGCAGATTACACTTTCTTCTCAAGTGCGCACAGAACATTCTCCAGGATAGATCACATCTGGGGTCACAAATGAAGCCTCAGTAAATTTAAGAAAATTGAAATCACATCAAGCATCTTTTCTGACCACAATGCTATGAGATTTGAAATCAATTACAGGGAAAAAACGTAAAAAACACAAACATATGGAGGCTAAACAGTACGTTGCTAAATAACCAATAGATCACTGAAGAAATCAAAGAGGAAATCAAAAAATACCTAGAGACAAGTGACAATGACAACACGATGATCCAAAACCTATGGGATGCAGCAAAAGCAGTTCTAAGAGGAAAGTTTATAGCTATACAAGCCTACCTCAAGGAGCAAGAAAAATCTCAAATAAATGATCTAATGTTACACCTAAAGGAACTAGAGAAAGAAGAACAAACAAAACCCAAAGTTAGCAGAAGGAAAGAAATCATAATGATCAGAGCACAAATAAATGAAATAGAAACAAAGAAAACAATAGCAAAGATAAATAAAACTAAAAGCTGGTTCTTTGAGAAGATAAACAAAATTGATAAACCATTAGCCAGACTCATCAAGAAAAAGAGGGAGAGGACTCAAATCAATAAAATTAGAAATGAAAAAGGAGAAGTTACAGCAGACACTGCAGAGATACAAAGCATCCTAACAGACTACTACAAGCAACTCTATGCCAATAAAATGGACAGCCTGGAAGAAATGAACAAAATTCTTAGAAAGGTATAATCTTCCAAGACTGAACCAGGAAGAAATAGAAAATATGAACAGATCAATCACAAGTAATGAAATTGAAACCGTGATTAAAAATCCTCTAACAAACAAAAGTCCAGGACCAGATGGCTTCACAGGTGAATTCTATCAAACATTTAGAGAAGAGCTAACACCAATTCTTCTCAAACTCTTCCCAAAAATTGCAGAGGAAGGAACACACCCAAACTCATTCTATAAGGTCACCATCACCCTGATACCAAACCAGACAAAGACACTGAAAATTACAGACCAATATCACTGATGAATATAGATGCAAAGATCCTTAACAAAATACTAGCAAACAGAATCCAACAACACATTAAAAGGATCATACACCATGATCAAGCGGGATTTATCCCAGGGATGCAAGGATTCTTCAATATACGTAAATCAATCAATGTGATAAACTATATTAACAAATTGAAGAATAAACACCATATGATCATCTCAATAGATGCAGAAAAAGCTTTTGACAAAAATTCAACACCCATTTATGATAAAAAAAAAACTCTCCAGAAAGTGGGCATAGAGGGAACGTACCTCAACATAAATAAAGGCCATATAAGACAAACCCACAGCAAACATCATTCTCAATGGTGAAAAACTGAAAGCATTTCCTCTAAGATCAGAAATAAGACAAGGATGTGCACTCTCACCACTCTTATTCAACATAGTTTTGGAAGTCCTAGCCACAGCAATCAGAGAAGAAAAAGAAATAAAAGGAATACAAATTGGAAAAGAAGAAGTAAAACTGTCACTGTTTGCAGATGACATGATACTATACATAGAGAATCCTAAAGATGCCACCAGAAAACTACTAGAGCTAATCAATGAATTTGGTAAAGTTGCAGGATACAAAATTAAGACACAGAAAATCTTGCGTGCCTATACACTAATGATGAAAAATCTGAAAGAGAAATTGAGGAAACACTCCCATTTACCATTGCAACAAAAAGAATAAAATACCTAGGAATAAACCTACATAGGGAGACAAAAGACCTGTATGCAGAAAACTATAAGACACTGATGAAAGAAATTAAAGATGACACCAACAGATGGAGAGATATACCATGTTCTTGGATTGGAAGAATCAATATTGTGTAAATGACTATACTACCCAAAGCAATCTACAGATTCAAGGCAATCCCTATCAAATTACCAATGGCATTTTTTTACAGAACTAGAACAAAAATTCTTAAAATTTGTCTGGAAACACAAAAGACCCCCAATAGCCAAAGCAGTCTTTTTTTTTTTTTTTTTTGCGGTATGCGGGCCTCTCACTGTTGTGGCCTCTCCCGTTGCGGAGCACAGGCTCCAGACGCGCAGGCCCAGCGGCCATGGCCCACGGGCCCAGCCGCTCCGCGGCACATGGGACCCTCCCAGACCGGGGCACGAACCCGTATCCCCTGCATCGGCAGGCGGACTCTCAACCACTGCGCCACCAGGGAGGCCCTGCCAAAGCAGTCTTGAGGGAAGAAAACATAGCTGGAGGAATCAGACTCGTTGACTTCAGACTATACTACAAAGCTACAGTAATGAAGACAATATGGTACTGGCACAAAAACAGAAACATAGATCAATGGAACAAGATTGAAAGCCCAGAGAAAAACCCAGACACCTATGGTCAACTAATCTATGATAAAGGAGGCAAGGATATACAATGGAGTAAAGACAGTCTCTTTAATAAGTGGTGCTGGGAAAACTGGACAGCTACATGTAAAAGAATGAAATTAGAATACTCCCTAACTCCATACACAAAAATAAATTCAAAATGGATTAGAGACCTAAATGTAAGACCGGACACTATAAAACTGTTAGAGGAAAACATAGGAAGAACACTCTTTGACATAATTCACAGCAAGATCTTTTTCGATCCACCTCCTAGAGTAATGGAAATAAAAACAAAAATAAACAAATAGGACCTAATGAAACTTAAAAGCATTTGTACAGCAAAGGAAACCATAAACAAGACGAAAAGACAATCCTCAGAATGGGAGAATATATTTGCAAACGAATCAACAGACAAAGGATTAATCTCCAAAATATATAAACAGCTCATGCTGTTTAAAACAACAAACAACCCAATCAAAAAATGAGCAGAAGACCTAAACAGACATTTCTCCAAAGAAGACATACAGATGGCCAAGAAGCACAGGAAAAGCTGCTCAACATCACTAATTATTAGAGAAATGCAAATCAAAACTACAATGAGGTATCACCTCACACCAGTTAGAATGGGCATCATCAGAATATCTACAAACAACAAATGCTGGAGAGGGTGTGGAGAAAAGGGAACCCTCTTGCACTGTTGGTGGGAATGTAAATTGATACAGCCAGTATGGAGAACAGTATGGAGGTTCCTTAAAAAACTAAAAATAGAATTACCATATGATCCGGCAATCCCACTACTGGGCATATACCCTGAGAAAACCATAATTCAAAAAGACACATGCACCCCAATGTTCAGTGCAGCACTATTTAAAATAGGTCATGGAAGCAACCTAAATGCCCATCAACAGATGAATGGATAAAGAAGTTGTGGTACATAGATACAGTGGAATATTACTCAGCCATAAAAAGGAATGAAATCGGGTCATTTGTTGAGACATGGATGGATCTAGAGAGTGTCATACAGATTGAAGTAAGTCACAAAGAGAAAATAAATATCATATGTTAATGCATATATGTGGACTCTAGAGAAATGGTACAGATGAACTGGTTTTCAGGGCAGAAATTGAGACACAGATATAGAGAACAAATGTATGGCCACCAACGGGGGAAAGTGGTGGGTGGTGGTGGTGGTGTTGGGATGAATTGGTCGATTGGTATTGACATGTATACACTGATGTGTATAAAACTGATGACTAATAAGGACCTGCTGTATAAAAAAATGTATATAAACATATAACTGAATCACTTTGCTGTACAGCAGTAACTGACACACATTGTAAATCAACTATACTTCAATAACAACAAGAACAACAAGAACAAAACTAATTAAACCGAAGTGTGATCAGTGTGGTGCATTTTATGACATTTGTATTTTGACTGACCTTAAATAGTCATATCATATCACTGATCTAAAGGCCTTTATATTCAGTAAATATGTACATGTAAATACCCAAGAAGCTTTCTGAAACCATATGCAAATGGTGAATCTAGCAAATACCAGTGAGACTAGAATGGCCTCTAAGAAATCCTAATATATACCTTTAAAGAAAAATGCTGAATTTAAGGAGAAATGGAAGCATCAAAAGGAATAGAAATTCAGAATGTTTTCTTTTTTAAAATTATCTGAGATGGTTCAATGTGACAAATGTAACATGGGAGAAGAGGCAATAATGCAAAGAACACCAGAAACTGGGAAAAAAGCAGAGGCTCCAAGCCAGATGACACTAATTATCAATGTAGAATGTATGTCATGTGTTTATGCCAGCAACGAAAAAAGCAAGACCATAAAGAGCCTGTAAAGGAATCCTGTGGAATTGTAGTTGAAACTCCCCTGGCAACTGCTTCAAGCCAAAAGCTGGTGTCACCAGATGTCCACCTTCTAAAGGGAGAAATCTGTGTGGGTCGGGCGCCAGGGATGTCCCACCACTGATGTTTGAATTTAGTTAATATAATTCTATCAAAGGACCCTCAAACATCCAGGATGTCTCCATTATTTTTTACCTCTTCCCAAATTATTCTAAATATATAATAACAACATTTTGACAAGCACTTAAATATATGACAGGTTTTTAAAAAAGTGTAGTTAGTTTATTGCAAAAAGAAATCTAAAGGGTTTTATCCCTTTTTTGGTCCTGCTTTGTGGTGATTCTTCTGCTTTTCAGATTATTTTGGAAGCTTAGAAGTGGATGAAAGTATGCAGAACATGTAAGAAACTGAAAAATAATTCTATATGGCTGGATATAGATTTGAATGAAGAATAGATATGAAGTACAAGAGGTACTCATATTTTAAAAATTATTATTAAACATTCCCTGAATTCCAAAAGCAATCTAAGTAAAAGGTATACTTTCTGATGACATGGTTTACAATAAGATTAAAAGAAAAAAAAGGCAAATCTTAAAAGGTATGGAACACATGAGTTGCTTAGGGCAAGTTTAGGTAACTGTAGCTGCAATGAGATCATTACTTGAAAAACAATTATTTACATTGACAACACGACATTAAAAAAACAACAGTATCTAGAATACAGATAATACCGCTGGAATAAACTCTCGAATCACACACTATATTTAAAAGCTCTCAATTTAAAAGTCCTCAGAATTTGAAACCATTTTAGAAATGATCTAGTCCTATTCTATTCCCTTTGTTTTATGAATGAAAACACTCTCATTAAGTGACTTTCCAGAGTTGCATCGAAATTTAGCAGCAGACTTTTTCATATATACAAACAACTCAGCCAAACATGGAGGGGCTAGAATTTGAGGCGGGGAGGGAAATATTTGCTTATAGAAAATAAAAAGTTCTCTTCTTGATCAAGGGTTCTATGTTTACAATGAAACATGGGCTTGAACAAGTACTGGTTTGGAGAACCGAAGCTGACTGAAGGAATGTTAGCACCAAAAAGGAACTCAGATAACAGTTTCAAACCCATGTTTAACATCCATCAATCCAAATAAAAGTATATGAGGCCACAGAGATTGAATTCCAACTGGATATGTACCTAGGTATAATGAAATAGAAAAACATGATCTCAGAATGAAAGAAAAAAAAAGAGGACCTGCTTATAGACTTCACAGATGTGGGGTTATTTCTTGCCAAGAACATGTCTTCCAACAATAGGATAAGGCTTGTGATGCTTGCCTTCATGGCAATCAGTTGGAATTAACTTATCAGCTGAGCCAGCAAGAGGAATTAGATCAAACAAATTTTGATTTAGCATTCATCAGATAGCTGAATTGCATCCAAAACGACACTATTATCTTTGTTTGCCAAGTGCTCGTTGAAGAAATTAAAGTGTGATTAACAGCGTGCATTTTGTAATCATTTTCTTAGTGAAAGAAATATCAAAAGTATAGATATCATATCTGCAACCCATGATGGGAATTTAAGTTGTGGGTCCTATCAAAAACCTGGACAAAGTCTTTCCATTTTCTATCACTGAACCCCTTCTTTACAGGCCACTTGAAAGGAACAACATGGGTGAAAAGCATCCTAATTTTCCTCCTTTTTCCTTTTATCTATGTCATGTGTATTTCCCTGTTGTAAATCTAAAATCCTTATTAGAAAAAAACCAAAAAAATTTTAAAACATTATTCATGCTTGAAAATAAAAGGATCTTGATTTGTGATGGACTGATTACTGAATAAATTTCCTGAGTTTTAAAGAATAATTACAAAGAAACACATCTGAGATAGTCATTGTAGAGCCTGTCATTTGAATCTTGAATTGTTTACCAAAATGTACTTTTTATGTCCTAAAGTTACCAAATACCTGTTATATTATATTAATGGAAAAGATATTTATTTGAGGATTACTATTCATTATTCTTAATAATAGGAAAGACAGCCCATCACAAACAAAAGAAACAGAAAATCAAAACCTTATGTTGGTTATTTGTCCCTACAATCTTCCACTATAATTATGCCAAGATCTAAAAAATTATTCTACTCTCCTCCTTTTTCCCTCCTACTAGCCATTCCTAAAAGTCATGATGTGCCCAGCCATGTTATGGTGGTGCTTTGCTGGGAAAAGCTTGATACATGACTCATGATGTCAAAGGCTTGTAACACTGAAGAGGAATGACAGCCCAGAGTGTGGTTTGGAATTCAGTGGGTGCACACATGGCTTAAAACATGGAGCAATGTTGGGAGCTCTCCTCAGTGGAGCCACCAAAGTGCCCCAGTGTCACAGCTGTTCCTAGGCCAGGTCTTACTCAGATGGTAAAAATACCCCACAGCAGCTGAAGGTCGCCCTACTTTTGCCCCCAAACAAATCTTTCTTAGACAGTGTTTGGGTGACACAGTGCTGACTGCTATGCATCAGTTTGTTTCCTAAATTTCATTTGCTCTTGCCTCAAGCTTACTTGAAAATTCCGTAGTCTTATCCCACTTGGTAGCCCAGTTTCCCTCTCTACTTGCTTTTGTCCAGAGGTTGACCTTGAACTGAATTGACTCTGAGATATCTTTCTGGGAGGCTTACATCGCATTTCTTAAAAATGTGCATTAGTTGCCAATATTTGAAATCAGTTGATTTTGCATAGTCCCAAAGTATCTCCCTCCCCTACCCCTGCAAATGATATCTAATTACAAAGCGAAAAATAATAACTTTACAGTGGAGATATCTAGCAAATAACACCTTAATCAGGTAATCAAGATTGACATCACCAGTAAAAAGACATATCAACGTAATGTCAGAGGTTAATTTCTAGTAGCCAGTCAAGGGCCTGTCCTGAAGTCAGGCCTTTCTTTGAACGTACAAGATTTGAGCAACTGAGATCAGTAAGATAATACTTTCCTGCACAGTGGAAATACTTACTACATTCCAATAAATCTGTGGTTGATAGTATTGTACCAATGTCAATTTTTCATTTGATAATTATACTATGGTTGTATAAGATATTAAAATTAGCAGAATCTGGGTGTGACAGGTTGAATACTGACCCTCAGAAAAGACATGTCCAAGTTCCATCTCTCAGTACCTATCAATGTGATGTTATTTGGAAATAGGGTCTTTGCATAGAGTTGGCCATACACTTCCCTCAGAGTACAGAGCAAGGACCAGAAAATATCTCAGCTACTGTCCCAGTTCCCCTAGTGTCTGTCCTCCCAGGGGGAAGTTCCATTACCAGGCCCCACGTCTCCCCTTCCTATGCTGCCTTGAGCTTCTGAGAACTGACTCCCATGCCTCAAATGTGAGTCTTAATGTATGTCATTTGTACATGTCCCCCTCAAATGTGTTCTACCTATGGAAGACAACAAGAATCACATGAAACAGTATCTTGGTTTATGCACAGGGGAAGGTTAGGTTTCTATAAAAAATTCACTAAGAAAGAAAAACATATGTTTTCTCATACTCCACTGAACCTTTTAAAAGGTTTGATCTGTTATTCAGAATAATGTAACCACTGTATACTTTCTTATATGCTAATCTTTTAGGAAATTAAACATGTACTTTTACACTAACCATGAATGCATGATATGTGTTAACGTACAAATGGTCTGAATTTATTAAAATAATCTTGCAAAATTTTGTAAAGAGAAGGGAAATATAAGAATAAGAGAAATAGTCTCAGCTACAGCAGGATACAAATATCTCCCCTAAATACATGCTTTTCAAAAAGGCCTTTGCTTGAGATTTGTTGATTTTGCATTTTCAGAAATTTCAGTAGGAATTAACAAAATTTAAACCATTGCTACCTGCTAAAAGAAAGGAACACCTTTCCAGGGAAACTTATAAATATGTGTTTGAGGAATTTACCAAATAAGAAAGAAGAGCCAGAAACATGTGTAAAAAGTAAGCATACAGGTTGTCATCTTTGGTAAATATGTATCAGGATGACTTTGTTTTGATCACTATCACAGAATAATCTCAAAAAGAAAAAAAATGGCATTTTTCCATTTTTCTTCCTTCCAGACGGCCCCTTTCATCATCTACCTTGGGCCACAGGTAGAACAGAGATATGTTTTGGAGAATGGCTTGACACAAGTTGGATACTTGCTCAAAGATGCCATAGGTAGGCATAACTCTCATGGACATTTATGTGAATTATAGTAATTCATTCATCTATTAAAAATATTTATTGAGTTCTACTATATACCAAGCACTACTCTGAGGATAAATATCACACTCAAAGGTCCTTACTTGCTAATTAGGGAGAACACTTTAAATAAAGAAAGGTGAAAAAAAGCAGGGTCCAAGATAGAGAAAAGGGAGGGGGCTTATTATTTACGCTATTTCATCATGAAAGTCTCTAAGAAGACATTTAAGCTAAGTCCTGAAGGATAAGGAGGAATTAACTATTAAAAAACAAAAACCAGGGCCTCCCTGGTGGCGCAGTGGTTGAGAGTCCGCCTGCCGATGCAGGGGATACGGGTTCATGCCCCAGTCTGGGAGGATCCCATATGCCGCGGAGCGGCTGGGCCCGTGAGCCATGGCCGCTGGGCCTGCGCATCCGGAGCCTGTGCTCCGCAACGGGGGAGGCCACAACAGTGAGAGGCCCGCATACCGCAAAAAGAAAAAAAAAAAAAAAAAAAAACACCAAAGTAAGCAGATAAACAGAAAACCAATAGAAGAGATAAGAAAGAATTTAGCAATGAACAGATAGTAATGATAATAACAACAATAGCTAGTATTTAGTAAATATCACAGATTCTGGTATGGCCATCAAATATATTATCTCATTTAATCTTCCCAATAATTCTCTAAGAGAATTATTATTATTATCCCAATTTTAAGTAAATGTGTTCCAGTTAAGTAAACTTTCCAAGATCACAGAGGACATAATGGGACCAGGAGGGATTTGAACCCTTATCTGTCTACTTGCAAACATTGCCCAGAATCTACCTGACTCCAATTTCTGATGAAATCTCTAGTCACTGACCCTTGAAAACACTGTATAACTTTCCACCTCCTAGTATGACCTCCTCCTCCTCCATATTTACCTAATCCTATCCACCCTTTAAGCTCAGCTCAGGTACAACCATCTCCTCTGCATTTTGATAATAGTGATACATTAGCTGCTCTTTCTGGACCCCATTATTATACATCCTGAACATTTAACCTTCCTAACAACACATAACAAGGACCCATGAAAAAGAGGTTAAGTTGTGGTTCTCAAACTTCACTGTGCATCAGTATCTCTTGGATGACATGTTAAGATAAAAATTGTCCCCATCCCCAGAGTTTCTGATTCAATAGGTATAGAGCAGGGCCTGAGAGCTTGAATTTCTAACAAGTTCTTAGAAAAGCTGATGCTGCTGGTCTGGAGACCACTCTTGGAGAATCAATAAGTTAAATAAGTTGTCCAACTTTACTCAGCCAACAAATGGCAGAGTCGGGTGGGATTTGTATTCAAGTACATGGTCATCCAAAGCCTGCATTCTTACCTAGTACACTAGTACTAATATGATCCTTTCCAATAGGGTTTTTGGTGAGTGTCAAGTATTCAGCACTTAGTGTACTTCATACTGTTTATTTTCCATCTCTCAAATAAGAGCACATATATAATAAGCTCCCCTTGGCATCCCAGTCCATAGCAGTGCTCTGCATAACCACAAAGCTCTGTAAATGTTGGTTTTTTTGACAGTCATCACCCTCTCTGCTTGATTTACGTAATTTTGACTGCAAGATCTCAGGACTAGGCTAGCTTTTGCAATGGAAGTTTATTATAAGGATATGTGTGACAATAAGAGAGAAGGAATTTTGGCAGAAATCTGAGCCCAGTTTCAATGATACTGAATCTGATGGTCTTGTCAATCCAGGCAGCTCTTGCTAGCTACATCAGCTGTATTACCATTTCACAGCTATTCTGAATATGTACGTCTCCCTCTGTATCAATCTACTTTTTGTTTAAATGACAAACAATATGCAAATGTATTTGAAATAAAATGTGACAGATTGTTAGTTTTATCAACTTATAAAGATATTAAACCACTTGACAGAGGGGAAAATACCCTAAAGTAAGATGCAGATAACTGGATGAGACACAGGAATTATTCAAAAACTAGTAAGGCAAATGATTAACATTTGAAAGAGATTACTCTTACTAATAACTAATAGGTAAATCATAAGTATTATGTATTATTTTCAGCAAATTACAAAAGATGTGGAATATTAACAATTACCCTACAACTATTAGTGCTAGTAGAGGTACAAATTGCAAAACAAGTATTTTATTTATTTTTTATTATTATTTTTTAAATTAAATTTATTTATTTTTTAACATCTTTATTGGAGTATAATTGCTTTACAATGTTGTGTTAGTTTCTGCTGTATAACAAAGTGAACCAGCTATATGTATACTTATATCCCCATATCCCCTCCCTCTTGTATCTCCCTCTCACCCTCCCTATCCCACCCCTCTAGGTGGTCACAAACCACCAACCTGGTCTTGCTGTGCTATGTGGCTGCTTCCCACTAGCTATCTATTTTACATTTGGCAGTGTATATATGTCAATGCTACTCTCTCACTTTGTCCCAGCTTACACTTCCCCTACCCATGTGTGAAAGTCCATTCTCTACGTCTGCGTCTTTATTCCTGTCCTGCCCCTGGTTCATCAGAACAAATTTTTTTTTTTTAAGATTCCATATATATGTGTTAGTATACGGTATTTGTTTTTCTCTTTCTGACTTATTTCACTCTGTATGACAGACTCTAGGTCCATCCACCTCACTACAAATAACTCAATTTCGTTTCTTATTATGGCTGAGTAATAGTCCATTGTATATATGTGCTACATCTTCTTTATCCATGCATCTGTCGATGGACACTTAGGTTGCTTCCATGTCTTGGCTATTGTAAATAGAACTACAATGAATATTGTGGTACATGACTCCTTCTGAATTATGGTTCTCTCAGGGTATATGCCCAGTAGTGGGATTGCTGGGTCATATGGTAGTTCTATTTGTAGATTTTCAAGGAACCTCCATACTGTTCTCCATAGTGGCTGTATCAATTTACATTCCCACCAACAGTGCAAGAGGGTTCCCTTTCCTCCACACCATCTCCAGCATTTATTGTTTGTAGATTTTTTGATGATGGCCATTCTGACCAGTTTGAGGTGATACCACATTGTAGTTTTAATTTGCATTTCTCTAATGATTAGTGACGTTGACCATCCTTTCATGTGCTTGTTGGCAATCTGTATATCTTTGCAGAAATGACTATCTAGGTCTTTTGCCCATTTTTGGATTGGGTTGGTTTTTTTTTTTTTTGATATTGAGCTACTTGTATATTTTGGAGATTAATCCTTTGTCAGTTGCTTCCTTTGCAAATATTTTCTCCCATTCTGAGGGTTGTGTTTTCGTCTTGTTTATGGTTTCCTTTGCTGTGCAAAAGCTTTTAAGATTCCTTAGGTCCCATTTGTTTTTGTTTGTTTGTTTGTTTGTTTGTTTTCATCTCCATTTCTCTAGGAGGTAGGTCATAAAGGATCTTGCTGTGATTTATGTCAAAGAGTGTTCTTCTTATGTTTTCCTCTAAGAGTTTCATAGTGTCTGGCCTTACATTTAGGTCTTTAATCCACTTTGAGTTTATTTTTGCATATGGCATTAGGGAGTGTTCTAATTTCATTCTTTTACACGTAGCTGTCCAGTTCTCCCAGCAGCACTTATTGAAGAGGCTGTCTTTTCTCCATTGTATATTCTTGCCTCTTTTATCAAAGATAAGGTGACCATATGTGTGTGGGTTTATCTCTGGGCTTTCTATCCTGTTCCATTGATCTACATTTCTGTTTTGTGCCAGTACCATATTGTCTTCATTACTGTAGCTTTGTAGTATAGTCTGAAGTTAGTAAGCCTGATTCCTCCAGCTCCGTTTTCCCTTCTCAAGATTGCTTTGGCTATTCGGGTCTTTTGTGTTTCCATACAAATTGTAAAATTTTTTGTTCTAGTTCTGTGAAAAATGTCATTGGTAGTTTGACAGAGATTTCACTGAATCTGTAGATTGCTTTGGGTAGTATAGTCATTTTCACAATGTTGATTCTTCTAATCCAAGAACATGGTATATCTCTCCATCTATTTGTATCGTCTTTAATTTTTTCATCAGTGTCTTATAGTTTTCTGCATACAGGTTTTTGTCTCCTTAGGTAGGTTTATTCCTGGGTATTTTATTCTTTTTGTTGCAGTGGTGAATGGGAGTGTTCCCTTAATTTCTCTTCCAGATTTTTCATCATTAGTGTATAGGAATGCAAGAGATTTCTGTGCATTAATTTTGTATCCTGCAACTTTACCAAATTCATTGATTAGCTCTAGTAGTTTTCTGGTAGCATCTTTAGTATTCTCTATGTATAGTATCATGTCATCTGCAAACAGTGACAACTTTACTTCTTCTCTGATTTGGATTCTTTTTATTTCTTTTTCTTCTCTGATTGCTGTGGCTGAAACTTCCAAAACTGTTGAATAATAGTGGTAAGAGTGGGTAACCTTGTCTTGTTCCTGATCTTAGTGGAAATGGTTTCAGTTTTTCACCACTGTGATTGATGTTGGCTGTGGGTTTGTCATATACGGCCTTTATTATGTTGAGGTAAGTTCCCTCTATGTCTGCTTTCTGGGGCGTTTTTATCATAAATGGGTGTTGAATTTTGTCAAAAGCTTTTTTTTGCATCTATTAAAATGATCATATGGTTTTTCTCCTTCAATTTGTTAATATGGTGTATCACGTTGATTGATTTGCATATATTGAAGAATCCTTGCATTCCTGGGATAAAGTCCACTTGATCATGGTGTATGATACTTTTAATGTGCTATTGGGACTGTTTGCTACTATTTTGTTGAGGATTTTTACATCTATGTTCATCAGTGATATTGGCCTGTACTTTTCTTTTTTTGTGACATCTTTTTCTGGTTTTGGTATCAGGGTGATGGTGGCCTTGTAGAATGAGTTTGGGAGTGTTCCTCCCTCTGCTATATTTTGGAAGAGTTTGAGAAGGACAGGTGTTAACTCTTCTCTAAATGTTTTATACAATTCGCCTGTGAAGACATCTGATCCTGGGCTTTGGTTTGTTGGAATATTTTTAAATCACAGTTTCAATTTCAGTGCTTGTGATTGGTCTGTTTATATTTTCTATTTCTTCCTGGTTCAGTGTCAGAAGGTTGTGCTTTTCTAAGGATTTGTCCATTTCTTCCAGGTTGTCCATTTTATTGGCATATAGTTTTTTGTAGTAATCTCTCATGATCCTTTATATTTCTGCAGTCAGTTATTACTTCTCCTTTTTTATTGCTAATTCTGTTGATTTGAGTCTTCTCCCTTTTTTCTTGATGAGTCTGGTTAGTGGTTTATCAATTTTGTTTATCTTCTCAAAGAACCAGCTTTTAGTTTTATTGATCTTTTCTATTGTTTCCTTCATTTCTTTTTCATTTATTTCTGATCTGATATTTATAATTTCTTTCTTTCTGCTAACTTTGGGGGTATTTTTGTTCTACTTTCGCTAATCGCTTTAGGTGTAAAGTTATGTTGTTTATTTGAGATTTTTCTTGTTTCTTCAGGTAAGATGTATTGCTAAACGCTTCCCTCTTAGAACTGCTTTTGCTTCATCCCATATGTTTTGGGTCATCGTGTTTTCATTGTCATGTGTTTCCAGGTATTTTTTGATTTCCTCTTTCTAGGTTATTTAGTCGTTTATTGTTATTTATTATTTATTTAGTAGTGTACTGTTTAGCATCCATGTGTTTGTATTTTTTACATTTTTTTCCTGTAATTGATATCTAGTCTCATAGCATTGTGTTCAGAAAAGATACTTGATACAATTTCAATTTTCTTACATTTACCAAGGCTTGATTTGTGACCGAAGATATGATCTATCCTGGAGAATGTTCCATGAGCACTTGAGAAGAAAGTGTATTCTGTTGTTTTTGGATGGAATGTCCTATAAATATCAATTAAGTCCATCTTGCTTACTCTGTCATTTAAAGCTTGTGTTTCCTTGTTTATTTTCATTTTAGATGATCTGTCCATTGGTGAAGTCGGGTGTTAAAGTCCCCTGCTATTATTGTGTTACTGTTGATTACCTCTTTTATGGCTGTTAGCATTTGACTTTTGTATTGAGGTGCTCCTATATTGGGCGCATAAATATTTACAATTGTTATAGCTTCTTCTTGGATTGATCCCTTGATCATTATGTAGTGTCCTTCTTTGTCTCTTCTAATAGCCTTTATTTTAAGGTCTATTTTGTCTGATATGACAATTGTTACTCCAGCATTCTTTTGATTTCCATTTGCATGGAATATCTTTTTCCATGCCCTCACTTTCAGTTTGTATGTGTCTCTAGGTCTGAAGTGGGTCTCTTGCAGGCAGCATATATACAGGTCTTGTTTTTTTATCTATTCAGCCAGTCTATATGTTTTGGTTGGAGCATTTAATCCATTTATATTTAAGGTAGGTAATTATTGATATGTATGTTCCTATTACTATTTTCTTAATTGTTTTGGGTTTCTTTTTGTAGGTCTTTTCCTTCTCTTGTGTTTCCTGCCTAGAGAAATTCCTTTAGCATTTGTTGTAATGCTGCTTTGGTGGTGCTGAATTCTCTTAACTTTTGCTTGTCTGTAAAGGTTTTCATTTCTCTGTCAAATCTGAATGAAGTCCTTGCTGGGTAGAGTAATCTTGGTTGTAGGTTTTTCCCTTTCATCACTTTAAATATGTCCTGCCACTGCTTGCAGAGTTTCTGCTGAAAGATCAGCTGTTAAACTTATGGGGATTCTTTTTTATGTTATTTTTTGCTTTTCTCTTGATTATTTTAATATTTTTTCTTTGTATTTAATTTTTGATAGTTTGATTAATATGTGTCTTGGTGTGTTTCTCCTTGGATTTTTCCTGTATAGGACTCTGGGCTTCCTGGACTTGATTGACTATTTCCTTTCCCATATTAGAGAAGTATTCAACCATAATCTCTTCAAATATTTTCTCAGTCTCTTTCTTTTTGTCTTCTTCTTCTGGGACCCCTATAATTTGAATGTTGGTGCATTTAATGTCATCCCAGAGGTTTCTGAGACTGTCCTCAATTCTTTTCGTTCTTTTTTCTTTATTCTGCTCTGCGGTATTTATTTGCACTATTTTATCTTCCAGGTAACTTATCTGTTCTTCTGCCTCAGTTATTCTGCTATTGATTCCTTCTAGAGAATTTTTAATTTCATTTATTGTGTTGTTCATCGTTGTTCATCATTGTTCATCTGCTCTTTAGTTCTTCTACATCCTTGTTTTGTTTTGTTTTGTTTTGTTTTTTGTTCCTACGTCCTTGTTAAACGTTTCTTGTATTTTCTCCATTCTATTCCAAGATTTTAGATCATCTTTTCTATTATTACTCTGTGTACTTTTTCAGGTAGACTGCCTATTTCTTCTTCATTTATTGGTCTGGTGGGTTTTTATCTTGCTCCTTCACCTGCTGTGTGTTTTTCTGTCTTCTCATTTTGCTTAACTTACTGTGTTTGGGGTCTCTTTTTCTCATGCTGCAGGTTCATACTTCCCATGGTTTTTGGTGTCTGCCCCCAGTGGCTAACGTTGGTTCAGTGGGTTGTGTAGGTCTCCTGGTGGAGGGGACTGGTTCCTGTTTTCTGGTGGGTAGGCCTGGATTTTGTCTTTCTGGTGGGCAGGGCTGCATCCTGTGGTGTGCTTTGGGGTTTCTGTGAACTTAGTATGACTTTAGGCAGCCTCTCTCTTAATGGGTGGGGTTGTGTTCCTGTTTTGCTAGCTGTTTGGCAGGTGGCATCCAGCACTGGAGTTTGCTGGCTATTGGGTAGAGCTGGGTCTTAGCGTTGAGACAGAGACTGCTGGGAGAGCTCTCGGTGATTGATATTACTTGGGGCCTGGAGGTCTCTGGTGGTCCAATGTCCTGAACTCAGCTCTCCCACTTCAGAGACTCTTGGCTGACACCAGAGCCATGGTGTCTTGGTTGACCAAGTCCCTGTCAACCACACGGCTCAGAAAAAAAGGGAGAAAACAAGAAAGAAAAAAAATACTTAAAAAATGATAAAATAAAATAATTAAAATTAATTTTTTTAATTATTTAAAAAAATAATAAAAATTTAAAAAAAGAAGAGAGCAAGCAAACCAATAAACAAATCCACCAATGATAGCAAGCATTAAAAACTATACTAAGGGGCTTCCCTGGTGGCGCAGTGGTTGAGAGTCCGCCTGCCGATGCAGGGGACACGGGTTCATGCCCCGGTCTGGGAAGATCCCACATGCCGCGGAGCGGCTGGGCCCGTGAGCCATGGCCGCTGAGCCTGCGCGTCCGGAGCCTGTGCTCCGCAACGGGAGAGGCCACAACAGTGAGAGGCCCACGTACCGCAAAAAAAAAAAAAAAAAAAAAAAACTATACTAAGATAAACATGAAAATCAGAAACAAGTCAGTCGCAGACAGCAAACCCCAAGTCTACAGTTGCTCCCAAAGTCCACCACCTCAATTTTGGGTTGATTCATTGTCTGTTCAGGTATTCCACAGATGCAGGGTACATCAAGTTGATTGTGGGGATTTAATGTGCTGCTCCTCAGGCTGCACAGAGAAATTTCCCTTTCTCTTCTTTGTTTGCACAGCTCCTCAGGTTCAGCTTTGGTTTGGGCTCCACCTTTGCATGTAGGTTGCCCTCAGGCATCTATTCCCACCCAGACAGGATGGGGTTAAAGCAGCAGTTGATTAGGGGGCTCTGGCTCACTCAGGCCAGGGGGAGGGAGGGGTACAGTAGTTATAATTGGAATGTGGGGCAAGCCTGTGGTGGCAGAGGCCAGCATGACGTTACAACAGCCTGAGGCACACCGTGTGTTCTCCCAGGGAAGTTGTCCCTGGATCACGGGACCCTGGCAGTGGCAGGCTGCACAGGCTCCCAGGGGTGGGGGTGGGGTGTGGTGTGGATAGTGACCTGTGCTTGCATGCAGGATTCTTGGTGGCTGCAGGAGCAGCGTTAGTGTTTCATGCCCGTCTCTGTGGTCCAAGCTGATAGCTGCAGCTTGTGCCCGTCTCAAGCTCATTTAGGCAATGCTCAGCCTTCTGTGGGCAGACAGGGAAGGAATTTCCTATCCTTGCACACCCCGAAACAATGGTCTCTTGCATCTTTGGCAGGTCCACAATTTTTCCCAGACTCCCTCCTGGCTAGCTGTGGTGCACTAGCCTTCAGGCTGTGTTCACACAGCCAACCCCAGTGTTCTCCCTGGGATCTGACCTCTGAAGCCCGAGCCTCAGCTCCCAGCCCCCACCCACCCCAGTGGGTGAGCAGACAAGCCTCTCAGTCTGGTGAGTGCTGGTTGGTACTGATCCTCTGTGCAGGAATCTGTCTGCTTTGCCCTCTGCACCCTTGTTGCTGTGCTCTCCTCTGTGGCTCTGAAGCTTCTCCCCTGCCCATCCCCCCATCGCCACCAGTGAAGGGGCTCCCTAGTGTGTGGAAACTTTTCCTCCTTCACAGGTCCCTCCCCGAGGTGCAGGTCCCATCCCTATTCTTTTGTCTCTGTTTTTTCTTTTTTCTTTTGTCCTACCCAAGTATGGGGGGAGTTTCTTGCCTTTTGGGAAGTCTGAGGTCTTCTGCCAGCGTTCAGTAGTTGTTTTGTAGGAGTTGTTCCACAGGTACATGTATTTTTGATGTATTTGTGGAGAGGAAGGTGATCTCCATGTCTTACTCCTTATCAATCTACTTTTATTCCTGTTTCTATCTAGTTGATTCTTTTCATACTCCCAGGTCAAATTCCTGAGAGAAAAAGCATCTGATAGGTCTAGATAATTACCGCTGTCTTTATTTGGACTGACCTATTTATGCTTGACAAAGTAAAGGGTTTCTTCCCCATCTATGGATTGGTAGCCCTTGGGTCAGGTGCCCAAACCTGGTCCAATCAGTTGTGGTCATTGGGAAGGGCATCAGGTTCCAGGACATAGCCGGTCATGGCTGCACTCTCAGCTAGGGCTGTGGGCACATTCCATGTGATTGACATGTCCAGTTCAAAAATTACTTTCTACAAAATCTCCTTGTGTTATTTCTAATCATATAAAGTATTTAAATAAATGACACAAAGACTTTATAAATGTATTCTATGGTTCATAGGGTTTTCTTTTCCTACATCTTTTTGTTCATTAATTCTTTGATGAAATTTCTCCTGTAGTTTCACATGTAATATTATATTCTCTATGGAGCATTGTGATAGAGCTATAAAGAATGAGAAATAACAGTGGAGAACTATTAATCCCTTATCCCAGAATGTGAGAATAGCATCTTAATCCCATATCTCAGAGGGTGAGAATAGATATGGGAGGGAAGTTCTGTTTTAAGTAAAACGACACTGACAGTCTCATAAATTCAACTGTCTGCTTGTGTTTGCTCTCTTGGCAGAGTCAGAGTATAATAATTGAAACCTTTTATTCTTCAAAATAACCTATATTTTCAGAAAAACTTGGACAGAGATTTTGTTTTACCTTGGATAGTTTATACATTCTTTTAATTTTTTCCTTCTTTTTTTCTGCAAATAGAATACCATACATTAAGTTTCCATAGTCAGTTAGGCAAACATATAAAATCTAAACCAACAGTACATTTCTAAAAGATTTTTATCTTAAGAATTGCTACTGGATGAATTGGGACATTGGGATTGACATATATACACTAGTATGTATAAAATAGATAACTAATAAGAACCTGCTGTATAAAAAATAAATAAAATAAAATTCAAAAAAATAAAATAAAATAAAAAAACATACAGATGACAAATAAGCATGTGAAAAGATGCTCCACATCATATGTCATCAGGGAAATGCAAGGTAAAACAATGAGACACCACTCCATTCCTATTAGCATGGCCAAAACCCAGAGCACTGACAACACGAAAGGCTGGTGAGCATGTGGAGCAACAGGAACTCTCATTCATTGCTGGTGGGAATGCAAAAATGGTGTAGCCACTTTGGAAGACATTTTGGTGCTTTCTTAAAAAACTAAACATAGTTTTACCAGATGATCCAGCAATCACACTCCTTGGTATTTATCCAAAGGAAATGAAAACTTATGTTCACACAAAAACCTGCACAGAGATGCATATAGCAGCTTTATTCATAATTGCCAAATGGAAGCAACCAAAAGATGTCCTTCAGTCCTTCAGTGATGAATAAATAAACTATGGTACATTCAGACAATGGAATATTATTCAAGGCCAAAAAGAAATGAGCTATTAAGCCATGAAAAAAATATGGAGAAACATTAAATGCATATTACTCAGTCAAAGAAGCCAATCTGAAGAGGATTTCAACTATAGGACATTTTAGAAAAGGCAGAACTATGGAGAAAGTAAAAAAGATCAGTGGTGTCAGGGCCTGGGGAAGGGGAGGGAGGGATGAATATGGGACATGGGTGCACAGAGGATTTTTAGGGCAGTGGAACTATTCTGTGCGATACTATTATGGTGGATTCATGTTATTTTACATTTGTCCAAACCCACAGAACCCAGAATGACACTGATGTAAACTGTGGGCTTTAAGTGATTATGACATGTCGGTGTATGTTCATCATTTGTAACAAATGTCCACACTCTGGGGATGATGCTGCTGAGGGAGGCTGTGCATCTTGGAGGGGGGGGGCAGTGTGCATATGGGAAATATCTGTACCTTCCTCTCAATTTTGCAGTGAACTTTAAACTGCTCTAAAAAATTGTCTTAAAAAAAGAGAATTGTTACCATTATTAACCCACTAAAAAATCCAGACTTTTTTAAAGCAAGGGTCCCAGCTGTAATTGCATTGGCTATTTGCTGCCCTGAAATTCATGAAGTCCTATCTCAAATTTCAGAACTTCATTCGTCCATAAAATATGGGTTCAGAATTTCTTGTCTCCTGAAATCAGCTACTAAACTAATATACTTTATTGACTTTCCTGTTCAAATTTCTCTTCCAAAGTAGGAGTATTCTGCTTTGGGGATTATCTCTCTATCCTGCCCTCTTTATTTTCTGGGAATTCTTAGAGTTCATTCATTCTTCTTTGTTTATTTATTGGGCTTGAATTTCTACAGGGTAGAGTCTGGTGCTTTACCTTGGAAATGGTGGTAAGAATTTTGTTTTTTAAACTTTCTGTGTTTCACTTTAACTTTTCAGATATAGGGCAAGATCCACTTGCTCATTCAGTTGTTTTCTAGTGTAAGATCATATGAGGAAACAGTTCATGGAGCCAGAGAATTACTAAATGTATGTGGGTTTTATGAATGCTCTTATTCCTTGCCATAAGCATATTTCATAAATAAATTTCCTAAATATATGCTTTAAACTTGGAAAAAAATGTTAGGAGAAAGTAGTCTATTTTAACTCTGAGATATAATTGTCTGAAATTAGTCAAGAAAAAAATAATTTCCACACAGTTAAATTAATCCTATTGAACCAAACTGCATCCTACCACCTAAAATTCTGGTGATCACCCTGGTGTCTACCTTGCTCTCAAAGGGCAGCAGAACAGAGCAATGTGCCTATGTGACTAATTAGAGGCACAGAAGAATAGACTTGAAAAGAAATGATTAGTCTCAAATATAAGTCATTCTTAAATGACATCATATTGATATAGTGCACCTATGAGAACATACAGAATCTAGTCAGAGGAGGTAACAAGCCAGCACTAAAAGATTGGATTTTCATCTGCTACTTCAAACAAAATGTAGAAACTTAATTTAATATTACCTGTAGTTATAAAAGAATTTCCTCTCTTTTAGGAGACATATTACTACCAGCAACAAATGCTGTGAAAACCTTTATAGGAGGTGAGGGGCAGGGTGAACATCTGGATTCCCTCTGTATCATCAAAAGACCCTGGGTTTGGCCTCTTAGGAATTTATTTATTCATTTTTCCAGTCAACCATGAGATTAAAGAGAGGGAGGTGAAGAAGGGGTGAGAAAAATTACTTTGACATGATTAAAATTTCCTTCTGTTAAGAATGAATAATTATGATCAAGTAAAAATAAAGAATAGAACAAGGAAGCAATACTGGAAAGCTGTAGAAAGACAGTTAACAAGCTTTATTCCTTCATTTGTACAATGAAGTCACCTCTTGGCCTTTATTTCTTTAGGCATATACCTGAATCAGAACAGAATACAAGAATCATCTTATTTACAAAGAATTGGGATCCCCCATCTGTTCCTAGCTACTCCTGGTTGGACCTGAAACAAGAACTCAAAGGATAGATGACCAGTTTTAAACTGTAAAGAATTAATTATGTTATGTTACCTTATTTGTGACCCGGTGAACTTTAGTTATTCAGTTCTGCAATTCTCAAAGTTGGCATGTAGAATAATACATTATAGAGAGCTGAAAACGTTTCCTAGGAGTCTCCTCGTCTAAGTTTGAACTATGTAATTTAGCTTCAATTAACTTCAGGGGGATAATGGAATAGAAGAGGAAAGCTCTACAATTTCCAGTGCAGTTTCAAAATAAAGGTCACAGTCAGAAAAGCTTTTTGTCTAATAGTTTTGCCTCCTCCTGAAACTGCCAAGCTGGTAAGGGTCATTTTTTGCTGTTTTCTCCATAACAATATTAATATCTGAGGTCTAAGGAAGATCAACTTTGTCTTCCCTGCTACTGATCTGACAGAAACAAGTAAATAGGAATAACTTCAGTGATGGTAACTCAGAATTATGGAGGTATCAGAGTGGAAGTGGGTGATAACTTTGTATTAGTTTAATTCTCTTCTACAGAAGAGCATGCATTAAGCATCTGTCATTTTAGGTATAGTAGAAATGTGTTATTACTTTTTTTATCAGAGCCCCCTTAGGACTTATAATTCAGACCTGAACACTACAAAACATAACAGCAATAATATTATCACTTACAGAGTGTGTACTCAGTGTTATAGGAATTGTATCAGGCACATTACAGGACTCTCCCAACTCTGCAACCTGTGCATTATTGCCTCTTTACAGAAGAGGACATTGAGGCTGAGAAATGAAGGAACTTTCCCATGATCACCAAGTTTGTAACAGCACTGAGGTCTGTGTCTGCTTCACTGCAAAGCTGAACTGGTTGCCTGATTTTGCCACGAAAAGCATTAGCATATGACATCAATAACCAAATAAGAGTCATTTACATTGGTGGTTAAGCCAATCTTGATGGAGCTGGGGGTAGAATTTCCATTCACTTTCAAACCATGTGGAATAATACAACCTTTATTTTCCAAATATAGTCCTTGCAGGAGATTAGATTATATCCTCATTACTAGAGGTTAAACCTGCTTTTAGGAAAGATGCAATTCACTCTTGAAAAACTCTAAAGCATCAGGGAGACTTAAGTTTTGCTTTCAAAGCCCCATTAAACTATGCATATACAATTTAGGTTTTAATATTTGACATCCTTCTCTTTCCAATCTACCTCCAAAACTCTCCTTTACCCTAACCCCTCACCCTACCTCACCATATTTTAGAAACAGCTTAGGCTTTTAGGCAAATTAAATTTCTTTTAGATTATGCAAAACTTTCATTATTGTAGTGTCCATAACAAGAATAGAAAAGCAGGAATTTAATTCCCTTTCAGTTTGGCTCATATCCAGGTTGGTGATATTTTCCTCCTCTCCTTTTCACTGTTGTTAAATGCAATGGGCTCTTACAGAGCCAGACTTTGGCGGGACAGCACCACTTCCAATCTGAAACAGCTGGAGAAATGTTCAGAAAATTCTATTTCTACTGATTATCAATAGCAAATTTCGGAAAGGACAAAAGATTAACCAACAAATCCCTAGGATTTCTTTGGATCCCCCAAATTCAACATTATCAGAATTCTGTTTTCTCCTAAGACTCTTCTAAGCATATGTGTTATGAACAAAACATAACAAAAAAATATGGCCTCTTTTAACCTTTGTTAAATATTTTTATGACTTATTTATCATTTTCAAAGCTATAGATGATAGGACTTTGACTTTAACTGGTGAAAATACACCGAAAATTGTTGTGTAGAAACTTTCAATGGCTAGAACCTTAATGGTCTATCATCCTTGAAATGAGACATTTTTTCCAGCCTGTCATTCTGGGAAAGAATCAAAATGAATCTAGGAGTATTAACTCTTCAAGAAAGAAGAGAATGCATTCTGTTTATTTCCATTTTAATTCACCAAATTTACAGAGAAATCCTTCTGGTGATATGTTTATACCTTGATTATTAATATGTAAGGATATTATGTAAAACAATTAACATTTAGATAGAATGTAATACTGTCTGGGCAATCACTAAAATATACCAAGATCCTTTTAACTCTATTTATTAAAATAATTTTATTGAGCAGAGATTATGTAAAAACCTTGTGCCTATAAATTAATACATGTGGAATTTGAGACTTAGAGAGTTTAAATAACTTACTCAAGGTCACAGAACTACTAAGTAATGGATTCAGGATCTGAACCCTGCTCTATCTGACTCCAAATCCATGCTTTTACTGTCTGAGTCAAGGCATGCACATAACTAAATATAACAGGAGACAGAAAAATAAACATCTTAAGAGAGGCATGCAAATCAGCAAAGGAAAAGGTCACATTAAATTGGAAAGTATAATGGACATTGTAGGTCATAAGCTGGACCATGTAGGATGGAGAGGATTATGAACTTATGAGAGGAGTCTGTGTCTGGAGCAATCCAAAGCAATGGCATTTAAAAATGCATAAAAGGAAAATGAGCATGGATCATGCTTGGGAACAAAGAATTCTTGCTAACTGTCCTGCTCTGCCAATAGAGGGTGCTAGAGAGAGACTGTGAGGCTGGAGGAGAGAAGGCAATTTTTCCTTCCTGTTTGCTTTCTGTTCTTGTCAGGGTAACCCCGAGAACGTTTCCTTAATCTGGTGGCAGCAGTTTGTTTCCGCAGAAGCAGCAAGATAATTTCAATTTGCTGTTTGCCACAGTACCAGAACCAACTTCATTACACTCTTTCAGAAACACTAGCACCAGCCTGTCAGCATCTACTCTGCAGATGTCTGGGGCCCCGCTGCATGGAGCCCCCATATTTGCAATTTAAGTTTAATAATTCCAACTTTTTCTCTTTTTTTTTTTTTTTTTTTTGCGGTACGCGGGCCTCTCACTGCTGTGGCCTCTCCCGTTGCAGAGCGCAGGCTCCGGACGCGCAGGCTCAGCGGCCATGGCTCACGGGCCCAGCCGCTCCGCGGCATGTGGGATCCTCCCGGACCGGGGCATGAACCCATGTCCCCTGCATCGGCAGGCAGACTCTCAACCACTGCGCCACCAGGGAAGCCCTCTCTTTTTTTATTCCTGCAGTTATTTCCTACATGATACCTGAATATCCCATTTTTGCCTTTTCAGTTCTCCAATACCTAGTTAATCAGTACGTTAAAACTCTCCGTTCTAATAATGGATATAGTGTCTGTCTCCTGAATATACCCTGACTGATACATATTATTCATGTGCTAATCATCCCAAAGCAACAACGGGTGACAAACACAGAATTACCATAATGGACTTATTATTAATAAACATTCAACTTTGCACATAGAGAAAACGTCATGAAGTATGTATGTAACCAGTATTTGAATAAATTTGTGGGGGAGATTTCTATTAGTAAAGAGGAAGAGGGAAAGGGCTGTTAAGGAGACAAGTAACAGTAACAGACACAGACGATGAGTAGGAAATAGCTACGTGAAGAAAGGGAGAAGAACATTCTAGGAAAGAAAAGGAGTTGTATGTGGAAGGGACTCTAATTGGGAGAGGTTTATTCAAGAAACTGAGGGAAGTATAGGATGCCTGGAGTGGTGAAAAGAATAGGGAAAGAGAAATCAGATGAGGCTGAAGGGATCAGATCCAGGAAAGAAAGAGTTTAGGTTGCCTGGGGATTCGAATCCAGAGTTTAGAAAACTGGTAGTGAAATTTACAGAAATAGGGGTGTTAAGAAAAGAAAAGTAAGATTCATGGCATATTGAATATAAGAGGTTTGACAGCAGGAACATGTATTTTTAAACTTGATATGAGAAATCTTAAGATATGAGAAATCTTGACATGAATCATTAACTTCATCACAATGATGAAGTCACTAGATAGAGATAATGTAAAGAGAAGAGTAAAACTAACATCAAACTTCGGAGAATACCTATATTTTAGGTGTGTGAGAAAGGAGTTGTGATCAGAGAATGGAGTAGGAGATGAGATTGAATACTTCTCAAGAATAACTAGGTCAAAGACAAATACTACCAGTGAATGGCTAGAGAGAAGTGGAGATAAATTAAACAAAATTAAGGGAGTTATATAATCATGAGGGCAGAGTGTCAGAAGAGTCAAGAATGTGGATATTGAAGTCATGGAATGATGACCAATCTGTGGTGGGGAGGGTCAAGGGGTATGCAGTTTACTCTTCTCCCCTAATACGTATGGTTAACTGACCAGTGGCTTGAAAGAGCCCAGAGTTCATTGTGACTCAAGCCTAAAGAATAGAGATCATTTGGGAATTGAAACAGTGGATATTTAGGTGAACACTGCAATTAGAGATTTTACTGAGGGTTTAATACTTAATTCAATAGCACTTCCTTTAGTGTCTGTTCTTTTCGTGTTTTCAATAGTGTCCTGGTTATCTATTGCTGCATAACAATCTACCCCAAAACTTAGTGGCTATACTAATGATCTTGCGATATTTCATGATTTTTTTTTGTGATAGAAATCCAAGCAGGACTCGACTGTTGAATCTTTTTTTCCATTAAGCATCCACTAATAGAGAATCTAAGATACTTTTTGGTGGGGAGGCTGGAAGGCTGGGCTCTGCTGGGCATTTCTCCCTCTTTATTCATTCTCAGGTTCTCCCACATGGTCTCTTCAGAGTAGTCTGATTTCTTACATGGTGACTTAATCTAGAAAAGCACCCACTTTCTAAATCTGAATAAGGATGAATCCTGGGGTAACTAAAGGGTTGTCATCTAATATTTTACCAACACTTAGGGACAGCCTCTTGGAGTCTGCTGACAAAAGCTGCATACATGACCTTTGCTCATCTAAAGTTGCCCCCCAAAATGAAAGAGTTACATGATGGGAAGTAACTACATTCCAGCTTTCCTCAAGAGAAGCCTAAAATATCTCTACAAGTGGACAACATTTTCCAAGATTAATGTTGCAAAAACTTAGGCCCAAGCTTCAGGTCCATAAGAACTTTTGCCAGTAGAGGTATTAAACTAGTTAGTTGCTCCCCTTTTGACAGAGAAACTGGTTTCAAATTGAACCACTTTAACAACAAAGATACTATTTAAGAGGCTCATTATTAAATAAAAATAATGGCACATCATATAACACTACTCTTTTTTTTTTTTTTTCTTTTTGCGGTATGCGGGCCTCTCACTGTTGTGGCCTCTTCCCGTTGCGGAGCACAGGCTCCGGACGCGCAGGCCCAGCGGCCATGGCTCACGGGCCCAGCCGCTCCGCGGCATATGGGATCCTCCCAGACCGGGGCACGAACCCGTATCCCCTGCATCGGCAGGCGGACTCTCAACCACTGCGCCACCAGGGAGGCCCATAACACTACTCTTAAAGCTGATTTTCATTAATGGCTTAGATCTTTCCTAGAGGGTTTAATTTCTGACAATCCAAAGAGTCTTATTCTATGAAGGTTTCTACTATGAGGTAGTTTCGCAGCACAGTGTAGATTCTGGGGTATCACCTAGGAAGCTAGTTAAAGAGTTATAGTTACAGCCTGCAACTCTTGAGAGTCACAATCAGTAGGTCAGGGAGGAAAACAGACACTGGCAATCTTTTACTGGAATGTAGGGTGGTAATAATGCAGGGGCTCTACACGTGAAAAAGACTGCCTTAAGATAGGGTGAAAGGGATGGCCCAGCCTTGGGTAAAGAGAAAAAACTAAAGGTATAGAGTGATAATGCCAAAATGTGTCCTTAAATTCCTGCAGATATTAACTCCAGGCAAAGAGGTATGACTGCCTGCTCTGAGACTCCTCCCTAATTAAATGGAGTATAATGGGTTACTGGTAGGGGACTGAGTTCATTTTACAGAGGAAATATCCTCCCCACTTCACATCCCTCCTCATGCTTTCAAAAGCATCCCATACTTTCCTCTGTCACAGCACCTTTGCACTGTGTATTCACTGGCCACTTTCGACTATCTATTCCACTAGACATCTCAGTATTTTGACACTTTCTCCTTCATTAAGGTTTTCCCAATATCTGTCACTGTTCCAAGCATCCATCCAACATATGGTTGGATGGATGAAAATAATTAAGACCAGAGAACTGAAATGTCTTGTCTGTGGTTCCAGGGATGAGAGAGACAGATCTAGTCTCTCAGTTTGCAATCCGATGTTCTTATAACTACACGTTGCTGTTCAGGAGCTTTCTCATATAATGCATAAAATAATGCCTGGCACATTGTAAATGTCCACTAGCATACTGTCTGTCCTATTTTATTTTTATGTGAAGTAAAAGAGAATAGTAGTACAGAACAGTAATTAAGAGCGTAGAGCTTGAAATCAGAAAAACCTGGTTTTGATGTTCAGCATACAGAATACCAGCTCCCTTACTCTCTAGTTATGAGACTTTGGGAAAATCATTCAATAATCGCTCTGCAATTCTTCCTCCTCATATAAAAAGTAAAATAGCATCTTTCTCATAGAACTGATTATATACTAAATGAATCAACATATGTAAAGCATTTACAGTAGTGCCTGTTATATAGTAAGTGTTCAAAAATTATTGTTACTATTTTACATGAAAAGAACATTATAAATCAGTGCAACTCAGTGCTATTCCTCATTTACACAACTGAAAAAATATGTACTGAACTATTCTAAACTACTTATACATTTTGATCCATCCTAAAAGGGAGGAAAATCACCTTGGCAGATGCTAAAGATTTGAAAGTAATTCCACAAATGCCAACACCTGTACAAAGAAATCCTTTTCACACACATATTTTTCAGTCATGATTCTATCACCTGTTATAAGAAGATGTGAAAGAGGAAGGTGAGAGTAAAAAAAGGGAAATATATGGAAAGATGCTGTCCTCCTCGGGAACCATCTGAGGATAACTCTGAGCCCCATGCTACCTAAAACACTTCCTATAAAAGAGTATTCTGGGAGTGATTCCAAACTTAACCAGCAATTCAACAGATATGTATTGAGCCTGTACTGTGTACCAGCCACCTTTCTAGGCACTTTGAATACAGAAATAAAACTGGCAAAAATTCCTGACTTCATGGTGCTTAGATTCTAGTAGGGGGCAACAGACAGATAAACAAATTAGTAGATTATATATTCTTCCAGATTTGTCATAGTAAATCAGAGAAAGGGATAAATAGTAGTCTAAGATTCAAATCAAACAAAGGTCAAGGTTTGTTCAGGCCAATGTAACAAAGACTGGGAAGGGGAAGGGAATTGAGGCCATATTCAAGAAGTGAATAAAACCTTGTACCATTGAATCTAAAATGAGTAAGAAGAAAAATGAGAACATGACAAGATGAAGTGAGCAATTGAAACCTTGGGGCAAGGACTTGTGTGCAGGCAATTCCAGGGAACACAAGTGAAGAAATGAGAAAATGGGAAAGTAAGACAAGGAAGCAAATAAATCCAGTAAAGCTGGGCAACCAGGGTTTTGTCTCACAGGGGACAATCTGAAAACCATGTAGGATGTGCCTCAGAATTGTCCTATCAGAGACAGGGAGACTGGGATCTTATTCACTCACTCTATCCCCACTGGCTAAAGGTTTTCCATGGGAATATTATGTGCCATTCTCCTAAACTTCTGGGGTGTGCCTACACATAGTGGGAGAAGTTCTCATGACATAAGTTCTTTTTCTCCAAGAAAGTCTTCAGAAAAGAAGAGAAACAGAGATGATTGAGATGGGGTGCTGTCAGTATGCTGAGAAGCATGATCTCAGGTAAACACGTTTGAGCCAAGGGGACATATGGAACATAAACAGTCTTTGCTTCAGGTTCCTGGAAAAAATAAAGGAGAAAAGAGGAATAGTTATGGGGGAGTGAGATGCTTTAAAATGATATTATGAAAGTTATTACTAATAACAAGGTCAAGGGTATGACCAAAGGACTAAGAGCCAAGGCATTGTTGATGACAAGACCAATGGATGAGCGAGATGAGGAAACTTACAGTGCAGAATTTTGGAAAGATCATCTATGAGGATATTTATTTCACCAAAAATTCTGACGAGTGGTGTTGGAGAAAGTGGCAATGAGTTAAGAACCAAAAATTTTTGAACACTGTGAAAACAGTGACCAAGGGAACTATAGATGAAATCAACAAAGAGGGATACTGTCTGATATAGTTTAATGATGTGAGAAGCAAAGTGATTTTAAAAGCAAGATGAGAAGAATGATCATGAAACAGCAGTAAAGAATTAAGAATTTTATTGCTGACTAATCTTGGTATTCAGAGGGCCCAGACAATAGATTTCAGGGATTAGAGATGGATGGGAAATAAAGTCAGAAAAGCAGATGCATGGAGACAATGAGGATGAGATCAGAGTTTGTGCAACCCTGGGTTACATGTGATTTGATCTTTACATTTTTTACAGTGATAACATACATGAGAAGCCAAAGTAAAGTAAGTTAATTTCTCTAATTTGTCATCTTAATTTTTCTCCAACTCAATAATCTTAAGTGTCAAAGTGATTACTTATCTATTTATTTACAAAACTGAATATATATTGTCAAGCAGAATATTGGAATATAATATTTGAAAATATACAACATTTTTTGAAAATAAGAAACATCTCAATAATAAATAAAGGAAAAATTATAAAATCAATTATAAAATATTTTGATCAAATAATCATGAAAATACAATACACCAAAGATTTTGTGATACATCTAAAACAGTTCTTAGGAGATAATATATAGCCTAAGATGTTAATAACAAAATTAAGAATAATTGAAATTAATGAGCTAAGCATATAGCTCATGTATGAAAAATATCAATAATATAAACCTAAAGAAAGAAAAAGAAAGGAAATAATAAAGAGGAGCCCAAAACTAATGAAAAGGAAGAAAAATATATAGAGAAAAATGAAGCCAAAAGTTTGTTCTTTGAAAACAACAATTGACAAAGTATTGTGAGATTATTTAAAGACCAATGAAAAGAAGAATAAATATTCCATAACAAGATTTTTAAAGATATAAGTGCTACAAATATAAAAAGATAATAAGGGCCTCCCTGGTGGCGCAGTGGTTGAGAGTCTGCCTGCCGATGCAGGGGATACGGGCTCGTGCCCCGGTCTGGGAGGATCCCATATGCCGCGGAGCGGCTGGGCCCGTGAGCCATGGCCGCTGGGCCTGCGCATCCGGAGCCTGTGCTCCGCAACGGGAGAGGCCACAACAGTGAGAGGCCCACATACCGCAAAAAGAAAAAAAAAAAAAAAGATAATAAAAAAGAATGTTATGATCACTTTAGCAATAAATTTGAAAATGTAGAAGAAACAGGAATTCCTGGAAAAAATGTAACTTGAAAAAATGAATTCAAGGAGAAACAGCCTAAACAGTCCTACAATCATTAAATAAAGTGAGTCAATAGTTTACAATTTTCCTACAAAGATGGGAAATGGCTTTCTCAGAAAGTTTTACCAAAAATGTAAGGAACAAATTTAATCCTTATACAAACCTTTTCAGAGACTAGAAAAGTGGGAGCTTTAAAAAGATAACATAGGAGAATACATTAATAATTTTAGGGTAGGGAAAGCATTTCAAGCAAGAAAAAAAGCATTATTTTCAAAGAAAACATTGACAAATGTGACCACATTAAAATTAAGAATATTTTTCATCAGTGTACACCATAAAGAGAGTGAAAAACAATATAAGTCACTGATTGTTTTTAGTTTGGCTTTGTTTGTTTTGCAGTACTTAAAACTAACAAAGGACTAGTATCACAAATACATTAAGAACTTCTATAAATCAAAATGGAAAAGAAAAGATGCCTCCCCAAATAGATAAAACACCTGAACAGACACATCTAAAAGAGAAAATTCAAATAGCCAATAAATACATGAAAAGTGTCCAAACTTATGTGTAAGGAAATGCAAATTAAGACCACAATGAGACACCATTTCCTCAATAGGCAAATATTAAAATATCTGACAAAATCAAATGCTAGTGAGGATGGGGTGTAATGGGAACTCTCTTACAATGCTACAATGTATGTCCACTGTTTTAACCACTTTGGATAAAATTTGGAGTCATCTAATAGCACTGCAAGTATGCATATTCTATTACTCAGCAATTTCACTCTAGGGAGATATCCTAGAGTAACTTATGCACATGTGATCTAAGATATATAGAGCATTCATAAAGGATAAGTGATCATAACAGCCAAGAAATTAGAAAACAAACTAGATGTCCAATAATAGTTGAGTGGAAAAAAATACATTAAGATATAGTCATACAAGGATAATATGCATAAATAATAACTCTTACTACAGGTACTCCCCAAAACATGGATGAATTTCACACATGTAAGATTCAGCAAATGAAGCAAGAAACAAAAGAATGCATACGTTATGATTCCATTTATATAAATATCAAAAAGGCAAAGCTAAATTATATTGTTTAGACATGCATAAAGAGAAAACAAATCTATAAAAGAAAATAAGACAAAGTTTGTAAGAAATGTTGAAAAGGGGTTATAATCAGCTGTGTGTATACCTCACAGCTTTTTTTAAATGTTAAAAAACAGGTATTAATTGAAAATTATCTGCATGTTCATGAGATAATTTTTTTCTCAAGATCCAAGATACCTATTGATCAAGAATTCTACTGCACACTTATCTTTGCAATACTGTACATCTGGGAATTATCAGATATGAGTTTGCTGACAGTCACCAAGTAATTTTTAATTTGAATCAAATTTCTCATTTGTCTTCCACTGAGTTTAATTACTTCTATAGGTATACTAAACTTATCACAGTTTCTAACAAATTAGAATTCCCAGAAATATTTGGAAGTTAAAATATTTTTAATTAATAGTAACATTTTTATCATTTTTCAGAGTGTTGTCTGTAATTCTTTTTTTCTTGGCAACCCAAGAATAAGTCTAGTAGTTTCTCACTAGGGAATATTTTTATCTATTCTCTACAATATTTGCATTTGGTAAGAATGAAATTTCTTGAGATAAGTAGTCCCACAGCTGATCTTCATGTGTTATTTCCAGTGTCTCCCAATGATGATACCGACTTAAAAAATAAAAAGCATAATGTGAGAGTTGTGAGTTAAGTTTTATTTGGGGCAAAATGAGGACTATAGCCCGGAGACAGCATCTCAGATAGCTCTGAGAAACTGCTCCAAAGAGGTAGGGGGAAGAGTCAGTATATATGTGATTTTGGTGAAGGGGGAGTACGTGCAGTCAAGCACAAATTTCTTGCAGAAGGTTTCTGCTAGTCTCCTGAGGGTTACTGTTAGTCACGAGGTGCAGACATCACCATAAAGGATTTTAGTGCTTTTCTAGATATGAGGAGATACAAGTACTGGGCTCATAAAATCGGCTCCTGAAAATATCTATGTGAAGACCAGTTCTGCAAGTTTTCCCCAGGGCACAGAGCGCCTCATTTCTGCTCTCCACCCTGAACTCCTTTCAGGGGGTGTTGAAAGTCAGAAGCTGCAGCAGCACATGATTTAATCCTTGTAGAGGCAGATGGCAAGTGCCAAAGGCAAGTGCCAATTTGTAGTTGAAAATGACAGCAGAGTTAGAAGCTTGCCCTGTATGACAATATTATCTTCATCGCTTTCTAGGATGCTTTTACATTTGTATTCTCTCACACTGACAGGTTTTTCAGGTGTTTTCCACGAATTCTCCTTTCTCTCTGACCAGACCTTGCAACTGCCAATAGCCAAAGTAATCCAGTTCATAAAAATAAAGTTGCAAGCTCTGTTCGCATTTATTTTCATTTGCTTTGGAGATCCTATCTAAGTGTTACTAGCTAAGCAGCAGTAACAACTAAAATGTCTCTTCAATCACCAACTTTCATATCATTTTGATCACACTGAAGGTTAGAAATTTCTCTATATTCTAATCATAGGTTAATTATCTCCTGTGAACTGCAAAACATTTTCTTTTGGGGAGATTTGGTAACTATCAGAAGAATTTACTATCCAGATCAATCATTTGATTTCTGACCCTGATGAGCACTTAAATATCAAAAGAACACAAAAACATCAATTGTATGCTTCAGATTGGCTCCCCCTCGATTTGTGTTTTTATCTTATCAACCAAACAATTGAGTACTTTAAAAGTTATGGTGAAAACAAACAAATATGACTGTTTTAAATGATCTGAATTAGCGAGTCATTTAGAGTACCTTATTCCTACAAAATAATTTAGTTCAGTCTCTGGAGAAAAAGTCCTTCAGTCCTGAAGGTTCTTTGGGTTTTTAATACATAGCTGTCTTAGATGATGTGCTTGTGTTTTAAGCTTTATTTATTGTAAGTGCTTAGTAACCCAAGCCACAAAATTGCGAAGACCTTATTCTTTTATTTTCCCAGTTTCTATTTCTTCTCATATTGGTGCCAGAAACAAAAGGATGTGTAACTTTATCCCTTCTGGTTGCTAATACTTTACCTTGTAGATTCTGGAATAAGTTCTATAACTGCTGCTATTTTTCACCATTCTATTCCTTTTTGTGCTATGAAGTGGCTAGTATGTACTTCCAAATTGTATTTTAAATAAAGTTCCTAAAAGTTGACAGAGGTTAAAGAAATACCCAAGCCAAATGTTTCAGACTCTAGTTCTTTAAACAGAATTTGGTTTTGCAGGTCTACAAACGGTCACTTCAAAATTCCCAGGATTCCTTCTCTACAGTCTTTGTATGAAAAATAAGTCCTTCGTCTTTGAAAAATATTTAAGTCATTATTGTTTTAGGTATAAATTTAAAAGAAGTCAATTAACAATTTCATTTAACATGTACCGAGTGTATGCAGATAGCCTTCAAATTAACAATGGAATGATACAGAAAAAAGATCAAATGAAAATTACCATTAATGTGGAGGGAAAAAAGGCGGAAATCACTGGCTCCTGCCATTCAATAAGAGTTCTTAACAGTTCAACATGAAACTTAAAATTTGGATTACTTCAGTGCTTTTTGATATACAGTGGATCCAGGCATTCTCTCTCTTTTCTTCTGTCTTCATTTTTAGGAAAGCAAAGAATGTTTTCTCTAATTCATCAGAGCTGTATTCCATGACTTTCCATGGTCCATGATGGAGAGAGAGAATGATACTAGAAATGATCACTGTCCCCAGCACTGACAAAAATTCAAGAATATTTTCATGGTTCTTCAACAAATGACAGTTCCCACATGACAGAGAATTAAGAAGATAGCAACACCTAAGTTTTATATACAGAAAATATTCATAATATGAACAGCAAGATTTTTCACTACTTTAGTCTTGCTCCTTGGACACACTATAGTTTATCTGTGTTCCAATTAAAATGTGACATCAAGTCTTGAGCTGTATTATATGGTTTGACCTGTGTAGAGGAAAACAGGTCTGTCATCATACTTGTTCTGAATATAATATTTTACCCATAAATCTTCTCACATACATTGCTTTTAACCCACATGTGATTCATCTTAAATCTGTACAGTGAGATTGGGGTACTAAATTACTCCTATTCACTATAAGCTTGACAGTATATAATGCCAGCCAATCAATTTTAAACATTGATTCTATCATGTGATATACTAGATCACTCTGCTGTTTCACATCATCTACAACTTTATCAAGGTCATATTTTAAAATATTGAACAGAACAGGGCCAAGGATAACATAAATTAATTTTAATCAGTGATCTTTGCACATGGTTCCCCAACAATTTACAAATCCACCTAACTGTACTATTTTCCATCTCAAATTTCTCCATCTAGTAACTTGAGAATATATCAAATGCTTTACTAAGATTAGGGAGCACTATGGCTATACCGGGCCCCTGACCCACAGTCTAAAAAAAAAAATGAACCCAAAACTGGTCATGCTTTTTTTCATAAACCCAGTGATTACCATTTATGTTTTTTAGCTCATACAGCCAACCTTTTAATAATTTGTTCTGGAATGTTTCTCAAGACCAGTAAGAAGTTTGAAGAACTTACTTTCTTGTGAATTTCAAAAAAAAAAATCTCATCTTCAGGCATCTATAAGTTTCTCCATGACACTTTACAGATTGTCAAGCACAGGCTCAACAATGCTAAACACATTCTCAGTATTCTATTCTGTAATTTTTTCCAAACTAGGAGACTGAGATGCACTAAGAGCACCCAATATTTCAGAGCAGACTGTTCTGGGGAAAAAAAAAAAAGAGGAATACTCTATTTACCAAATGAAAGAAAGGGAACTATGCTTGAATGTAGCTGAAATGAATTTGCCTAAGGAAGGTGAAAAAGTGGAAACAGTGTTCATTACAAAACTCTGCTAACACGTATTTCCTTCTATGAAGTTCACTTCTTCTCTTACCTGGACAACAAAACCTGCTTTGAGTCAAGGATCTGATATAACCAGATATTTTAGTGTGACTTTAAGTCAATGTGTTCTCTTTCAAAGGGAGTATTTGTGTTTTAATCCCCACCTCTCTTATCTTCAAGTGTGGAATTTAAATCTAGGTTTTTTATTAAGGGAATTTCAAGTACTAGAGAGAGCAGATGGGGGAAATTTGGGTAAACTGGGAAGGGGAGAAGGGTTCCTAGTTATCCCTGAGATCACACCACTTGAATGCTACCTCTTCCTTGGGCTTGTAATTGAAAAAAAAAAAAGAAAAGAAAACAAACAACAAAAAAAGAAAACACGCCAACAACTCAAGAAAAATCCTAGATCTGTCCTAAGCGTCAACTGAGTTCTGACCTTTTTGTATCTGAAATATGAGTTTGAAAATATAAGCCTGTGTTTATCTTCAGAAACATGAATGTTAAATTTCTCTCAATAATTCAGCACTCACTGCTAGAAGGTTGCAAGACAGACCATGGAGATGAAAGCTGAAAGTCACCACAAGTTCAGCTCAGAGAACATTTCAGAGGCTGAGCTTTGGTCTTTGTACCCTCTCCTTCCTACAATGATTAATCTGAACGGTGTCAGTTTGGAAGCTTAACAAAAATTTTCAGGCACAATTTTAACATAATTCATATCAAATAATAAATATAATGATTACCATATTCCCAATTAAAACTGACTTTTAGTCTTCTAAATAGCTGTTCATGTATTACACCTCCTAGAATTCCTGTGTTTAATAGCCTGCAATGACCTTCGCTAAGTCAGTCCTTACACATATTTTTAGATGAAAACATTTCATTCAAAGTCATTTCACCAATAAATGTGATATATTTTATTAACTGCCTACTCAGTGCCATTTGTGTTTTAAGTCTGATGTTGATAGGAAAAAAACAAAAACAAAAACCCTACCCAAGAGGGTTACCCAAAGCACTAAGCAAAGAGATATTCTGAAAGAATCATGGAACAGAAAAGATAGGGTTCTGCATGGATCCAAAATTCACTTCTTGTATTTTGGTGATTTCATTTGCAATTCTAGGAATTTAGTTTATTGTAAATCTTTTTCCTTTTGTTACAACAGATGTGCTTGAAGTTGGAAAAGCCTCTAAGAAATGACACAAGAAAATTAATGATATCTCAATATACCCTTGCCAAGTAAGAAAACAGATCTGAATAATTATCACCTATGCCAGTTGTTAATTTATTGTAAAAATTCTGATGCAACTTCTTTTAGGTTAAGAAAATGATAATAAAGTTAAAAATCTATTTGAAAGTTGCCTTAATCTATTGGAATATATAGTGAGAGTTATAGAGGGAGAGTCACAAACTTCTAAATTTGCTACAATCCTTTGTATTTGAAGATAAAATAATGAAAGAGATAATTGCTATATCAGATAAATATGTAACATGGTATGAATAACAAATTAGGTTTTTTTATTGAAGTATAATTGATTTACAATATTATACTGGCTTTAGGTGTACAACACAGTGACTTGATATTTTTATAGATTATGCTTCATTTAAAGTTATTATAAAATAATGGTTATATTTCCCTGTGCTGTACAATATAACCCTGTTGTTTATCTATTTTATACATAGTAGTTTGTATCTCTTAATCCCATATTCTCATCTTGCCCCTCTCTCCTTCCCTCTACCCACTGGTAAGCACTAGTTTGTTATCTATATCTGTGAGTCTGTTTCTGTGTTGTTATATTTATTCATTTGTTTTAATTTTTAGATTCCACATATAAGTGATAACATAGAGTATTTGTCTTTGTCTGACTTATTTCACTAAGCATAATGTAGTTCAGGTATATCCATGTTGTTGTAAATGGTAAAATTTCATTCTTTTTTGTGACTGAGTAATATTCCATTGTATATATATATATACACCATTCATTCTTCTTTATCCGTTCATCTGTTGATGGACACTTAGGTTGCTTCCATATCTTAGCTATTGTAAATAATACTGCTATGTATATAGAGGTGCATGTATCTTTTTGAATTAGTGCTTTTGCCTTCTTTGGATATATACCCAGGAGTGGAATTGCTGGATCATATAGTATTTCTATTTTTACTTTTTTGAGGAACCTCCAACAATATATAAAAAGGATCATACACCATGTTCAAGTGGGATTTAATTCAGGGTCACAAGGATGGTTCAATATTCACAAATCAATCAATGTGCTACACCACATTGACAAAAGGAAAGATAAAGATCACATGATCATCTCAGTAGATACAGAGAAAGCACTGACAAAATTCAACATCCATTCATGTTAAAAAGTCTCATCAAAGTTGATATAGAGGGAACATATCTCAACATAATAAAGGCCATCTATGACAATCCTACTGCTAACATCATACTCATGAAAGTCTTTCTTCTAAATTCAGGAACAAAACAAGGATGTCAACCCTTGCCACTTCTATTTAACATAGTACTGAAGTCCCTAGCCACAGCAATCAGACAAGTAAAAGAAATAAAGGGCATCCAAATTGGAAGGGAAGAAGTAAAACTGTCACAATTTTCAGATGACATGATACTATATATAGAAAACCCTAAAATCTCCACCAGAAAAGCTATTAGAACTAATACATGAATTCAGTAAAGTTGCAGGATACAAGATTAATATATAGACATCTGTTGCTCTATCCTAATAATGAACTATCTGCCAGATAAAGCAATAAAACAATTAAAAAATATCTGGTAATAAACTTAACCAAGGAGATGAGACACCTATACTCTGAAAACTATAAAACGTTAATGAAGGAATTTGAAATTGATACAAAGAAATGGAAAGATATTCTGTATTCTTGTATTGGAAGAATTAATCTTGTTAAAATGACCATATTATCCAAAGCAATCTACAGATTTAATGCAATCCCTATCAAAATACCCATGACATTTTTTACAGAACTAGAAGCCACAGCTCACTTTTTAGCCACAGTACCTATATTGTTAATATTTAGTAAAGATGAAATATACCAATGGTGTTTACTCTATGGAAATGGAAGATAGTTGGTGATAGATTACATAAAAATGACAAAATGACAGCTAATATTAAATACATAGGAAGTAACACAGAAAGACTCAAAAGGATGGGTGAAAAATCCAATATTAAGGATAATTCCAAAAGCGTCACTAATGATATAATATCACACTGGTAAACCACATCAAAGGGTGAATAGAGAACAACTTAAATACATTTTATGGAAGTTATCAAAAACAAATAAATTAGAAATAAATTGAGATTGATATATAAAGAAACAATTGGATAGTTTTGAATACCAAGGAGAAAATGTGGGAATAGATTGAGAATTCCATACAAAAGAACAAATGAAAGAGATGATCTAGACAGACCAAGAAGAGGAGATACAACATGTAAATAAGACAAAAGAATGGAGGAGAAAACCATGTACTTTATGTTTATATGTATTTTATAGCTAATTCTGGAATAATTCACAACTGAGTTTCACTGAATTGAGTTTTGTCTACATAAAAATTCCTTTTTTTTTTAGTATGAGATCTACTCTCTTAAAATATTAAGTGCAAAACATCATATTGCTAACAATAGGCAGGCACAATGTTGTACAGCAGTTCTCTGGAACCTATTCATCTTGTATAACCATAACTTTATATCCATTGAACAACTCCTCATTTCCTCCTCCCCACCATCTCCTGGCAACCACCACTCTTTTTTCTGCTTTTATACGTTTGACTATTTTAAATACCTCATACAAGTGGAATCACGCAAAATTTGTCCTTCTCTCACTTATTTATCACTTAGCATAATATCTTCCAGGTCCATCCATGTGTCTTGATTTCAATTATTTTGGATATACACCCAGGACTGAGATTTCTGGATCATATGGTAGTTGTATTTTTAGGAGTACCTCCATACTCTTTTCCATAGTGGTTGCACTATTTTACATTTCTACCAACAGTGTACACACTTCCAAACTCATTTTATGACACCAGTATTACCCTGATACCAAAGCCAAACAAAGACAGTACAGGAAAAGAAAACAATAAGCCAATATCCATGATGAACATAGATACAAAGAGTCTCAGCAAGATACTAGCACAGAGAAGTCAACAGCACATTAAAAGGATCATACACTATGATCAAGTGAGATTTATCCCTGGGATGCGAGGATTGTTTAATATACACAAACTAAAAAACATGATATACCACATCAACAAAATGAAGGATTAAAATCACATGATCATCTCAATAGATACAGAAAAAGCATTTGACAAAATTTAACATCAATTCATGACAAAAACATTCAACAAATTAGGTATAGGAAGTAATGTACCTTAACACAATAAAGCCCATAGATGATGGGCCCACAGCTAACATTATATTCAACAGTGAAAAGTTGAAAGCTTTTTCTCTGAGATCAGGGACGAGGATGTCCACTCTTGTCCCTTGCAATTAGGCAAGAAAAAGAAATAAAATACATCCAAATCAGAAAGGAAGAATTAAAATTATCTGTTTGCAGAAGATTTGATCTTATATATACCAAGCCCTAAAGACTCTACAAAACAAAAAAACCAAAACCACTGTTAGAACTAATAAATAAATTAAGTAAAGTTGCAGGACAAAAAATCCACACACAAAAATCAGTTGCATTTCTATACACTAACAATGAACTATACAAAAAAAGAAAGAAAGAAGAAAACAATTCCCTCTACAATAGCATCAAAAAGAATAAAATACTTAGAAATAAATTTAACCAAGGAGGTAAAAGGCTTGTGCACTGAGAACTGTAATACATTGGTGAAGGAAATTAAAGAACACACAAATAAATGGAAAGACATCCTGTGTTCATGAATTGGAAAACTTAAGATTATTCAAATAAGAATTTCCATATGCTTTAGTCACAAAAAGTCCTGTAGCAGAGGTCAGAAATCATCTTCTAGTCATGCTTTGCCACCATCTATGTAATCTCAGTCAAGAATTCAGCCTTCCCAGTCCTCAGTTTCCTGATCTGTAGAGGAAGGAGAGGGGCTAGAAGAGTCTCTATGCTCAGCCTATAAGTCTAAGCAATTTCTGAGCTGTATTTCACCAGTGCTGTTATTTGAGCATAGTGGTAGATGGAACGTATGAAAAGGAGAAATGATCTATAGTATTAACATTTATGGCAGTAGTCTAAACAAAATGAATATTTATTATATACGAATAGTTATTTAAATATATTTTCCTCATAAGTATTCACCAAGTTTTAAAATTTATGGCAAATCGTTTTAAAATACCCTAATTTAACTGCACAACTCGAAGCTCAAAGACCGTGCAATGAAAGAAGAGGTTTCAAAGGCAGGCATGACCCTTGCTAAGGGATTTACTTAATCTCTTTGAGCCTCAGTTTCCTCAACTGTGGACTAGGATTATCTGTTTTAAGGATTATGATGAGGATTAGTAAAATAAACAGTGTAAATTAGTTGGCCCAATGACTGCTACACCATAGTGGGGTTAATGAGTAATTGGAATCAGCCTTATCAGTTGAGCAGCAATCCATGCAGATTTAAAGACTGAGAGAAATAAACCAGGCAAGCAAGCATTTTCCTGGCTTTATTCAGACAGTCTACAAAGTGGAAGTATGCCCAGAAAAAAAAAAAAAAAAAAAAAAAAAAAAACACCTAGAGAGAGGTGGTTGACAAAAACATGAAAAATCAACATGAGAATGCAGATAAAAATGTGGAAGAAAAAGGCTAAGTTAAAAGGAAAACTATTTTGATTCTGAGTCAAATATGTGATCAATAAAGTTGTGACCCTTCCCAGGCAGTGCAGACACCTGGTGGTTGCTGAGTTTAAATGTGATCCCAAGAACATACTGGTTTTTTAGTGCATCTATATGTAAAGTTAACAGCAACTTTAAAACATGATAAGACTTTTAGCTATAACAGGAAAACTACTGCAAATAGTTTGTTGGTTTCAAATAAGAAATGTATCCACATGTTTTGCTTCTCACTAAAAGCAGACACCAAAGAAAGGGGCAAGCCCCTGAGGTCCCAAAATCTTTGCACACTTTCTATAATGTCTACGGGGTCATCAGGGGCATCACAAATTCTAAAGTTATCACTCTATTCTTTAAGGATTAAAGTAAGGGCTTAAGAACAAATGACATACTCTACATGGGAAATGCTTAGTGTTGAGAAATGTACACATATAAATATTCACAGATCAATAACATAAACTGTACTTTCCCATCTTCCTGCTTTTGTTCCTGCTCTTCTCTGCCTGAAGAGCTCTGCTTTTCACAATTTATAGTTTTCAAGTTCTGGCTACAATGGCATCATCTTTATGAAGAATTTCTTTTCTCCAGAACCATAATCCAAGCGATTACTTTCCACCTCTGGAGGCTCCCATACCATTGTTTATGCTTTCCCAAGGACATATATTTTGCTTTGTACCATACAGTTAGCTTTTTGCCTCTCTTTTCCTCATCAAGTTGTAAACTCCTCTAGGACAATTTGTTTATTATTCCTTGATCTTCACTGTTGCCAAGTACACATTTTCCCATGTTGTAGATACTAAGTATTTATTGAGTAAATGCAGTACCAAAACAATTTATCAACAGTGCCCTATAGTTTTAGATGCTAAAGAATGCGACAGGGGCTTCCCTGGTGGTGCAGTGGTTGAGAATCTGCCTGCTAATACAGGGTACACGGGTTCGAGCCCTGGTCTGGGAGGATCCCACATGCCGCGGAGCAACTAGGCCCGTGAGCCACAACTACTGAGCCTGCACATCTGGAGCCTGTGCTCCGCAACAAGAGAGGCCGCGATAGTGAGAGGCCCGCACACTGGTCCCCACTTGCCAGAACTAGAGAAAGCCCTCACACAGAAACGAAGACCCAACATAGCAAAAATAAATTAATTAATTAAAAACAAAAGTACCAATGCCACTGTGGATATGAGGATTAAATTAGTCAATGCTTAAAAAAAAAAAGGGAGAGAGAATGTGACAAAAATGTATGATCAGGCCTTCCTCCTACTGTACCTCTCTGGAACAGCCCCAGAGGCAATCAATCACACCAAGCTACTAGGCCAGCAGATTCTGAGTCTTCAATATAGTTTCACAAGCTTCACGAGCTTACTTTCACAAGTTTCTTTCAGGCCTCATGAGCCTATTCTCTTTCTTCTGAGACAGTTATCTTTTCAGCTGATGAGTTTTTTTTTTTTTTTAACTGAAGTATAGTTGATTTACAATGTAGTGTTAATTTCTACTCTACAGCAAAGTGATTCAGATATATATATATACATATATATTCTTTTTCATATTCTTTTCTATTATGGTTTATTATAGGATATTGAATATAGTTCCCTGTACTATACAGCAGGACCTTGTTGTTTACCCATTCTCTATATAATAGTTTGCATTCAGCTGATGAGTTTTAACAAAGTCGACACATTAAAGGTTTTGTGTATCTGTTCATTAATTATATATATATATATATATATAATATTTCCCACAAGGCACATATTGAAGGTGAAATATTAATGAACAGAAAACCCTTGTCTCTGAGCTCCTGATGTGGCAGGAGAAATAATGCTCCATGAGGCCAGGGATAATAGTGACCTTACTCCGTACTGTGTCCTCATAGTTTGACATAGGTCCTGGCACACCTAGGGCAGTCAGTATTTATTAAATTTAAAAATTAATTAAAAGTGATGTATTGTGCAGAGATGTGGATAAAGCTGATGGTAAAGCACGTGGAAGGCAGGAATCTGCTCCACAGGAGGGAACAGTGAAAGGAGTGGCTTCAGAAAAGAGAGGGAATCATTACTAAGTCTTGAATAATAAAAAGACATTTTTAAACTGAGAAAGGGATAAGAGCAGCGAGGCTGAGCAAACAACATGAAAGATGTGAGAGTGTGTGGCAGGCCATCTGCTATGACCAATCAGTCTTACCATTCTTTGGGTTGGAGACTATTTTGAGAAGCTGATGACCACTTTGACCAGAAAAAAAAATACACTGTAATATGTGTAAGAGGACGTTTTTCTACATAGTTTTAGCCAAGGCCCAAAAGTAAGTGTCACAGACCCCCATATTCCAAAGTTCCTATACCACCTATGCAGGATTTGCAAAAACTGGTTTTGAAATCTTTTGCTCACCATGTAGCTTGAGGTCATATAAGAGTTTTGAGGGAGGAGGAGGATGTTATCACAAAGGAAGAGAATTGGGTGGGGCTGGGGTATTTCCCTCATTGCTTCATGTGGGGAAGAGAGCAGAGGAATGGGTAGAGTCAAGTGAAAGCTGCAAGGGATCCATTCAGAGGACTTGGGAAACATAGGAGATAGGCTCTATCCCATGACAGAAATATAAAGACACCGAGTGACTGAGGCAGAGAGAGAAAATGGGGTGCACTTGGAGCGAGTGACTTTTCTCCCAAGAAATGGCAACACAAGAAGGAACTGGCCTGGGGTCCTTTTGAAAGGGACTCCACCCAAAAGTGTTGTCTTGGCAAAAGGAAGCTGCTGGAAAGCACAAGTCCCAGACGGACTTCTGAGGCCCAGAGGCTGAGATGGCTGACTGGAGGAGGGAAGAAGGCATTGAATATTCCCAGTGGTGGAATTTTCCAAGAAACTCACAAAAATATACCAAGAGAGGGCTTCCCTGGTGGCGCAGTGGGTGAGAGTCCGCCTGCCGATGCAGGGGACGTGGGTTCATGCCCCGGTCCGGGAGGATCCCACATGCCGTGGAGCCGCTGGGCCCGTGAGCCATGGCTGCTGAGCCTGCGCGTCTGGAGCCTGTGCTCCGCAACGGGAGAGGCCACAACAGTGAGAGGCACGCGTACCGCAAAAAATAAAAAAAATAAAATAAAATAAAATACCAAGAGAAAAAAGCCCAGAGATCATCAATAACAAATCCTGATGATATCTGCTGGAGTGGCTTCCACAAATTCTGTCTCCCCTGGACAGCTAGTAAGAGGTAAAGAGCTGACAAAGTAAGGAGAAAAGAAGCCAACAGACCGACCAGATCTAAAGTAGTACCAAGCTGGGCAGAAGGAAGTTCTAAATTAGAGAAGAGTTTGCAGTTTTGATTGTTACACTGGACTATAATGTCAGATATTTAAAAATCTGGATTTTGTAATGAAAGACTTTATTCAAAAGGAATATTGCAAGGTGAGGAAAGGACTATTGCAACAGGGAGAACTCTCTGACCATGAGCTCTGCCAACATCTCAAGGTTTAGGCAAAGAGTTTTTCTGTTATAGGAAGGATTAAACAAGGCTAGAAAGAACCAGGCGTTGGGAAGTGGGATGAAAGTGTTGTGTGACTGGAGAACAGGTCAAAGGATGTTTCATTTGAAGCCAGCCTACTCTCAGGAGAGGTTGTAGGAGGCTCAAACTGAGGATGGATCAAACTTCAGGGACCTAGAGGAAGAAGAGAAACTTAACCAAGTTTGGTTAATAAAGGGTTTTGTTCCTATACATCAGTGGGGACAAGTGGTTCATCCAGTCATTTACAAGGTAAAGAAATTGAATTTGCAGGCTCTGTGTCTGGCCTTGTCATAGGTAAACAAGGGGGGGGGGGGCATCCATTTTTCTTCTCTAAGTAAGATGGGGAAAGGTGGTAATTTGCAAAATGCTGTTTCCCAGAACACAAAGGAGTGTGGGAATTTCTTAGCCATCACTGTTTTTCAGTAGCAAAGGGCTCAGGTAAAATTTAGCATTGTCAGGACTTTGCAATTTCTACAATAACATTGTGGTAGCTATGATTGGAAAGGGCCAGAAAATCTATAAAATTTTCAAAAACTTTATCCAAGAGCAAGAAAAACTAGCCCCCTGGGAATGTTTGATAGAATGGTGGTTCATTAAATCCCTTTGACTTCAGCTCACTTAATCTAACAATTACACATGTAAACACACAATTTTATGTTGAATTTCAGAGCTTTCTCAGATCCCAGGCTAAGTGAAGATCCCCAAACTAGGTCTCAGCATGTACAGCAAGGGGAAACAGGAAGCCCAAGAAAGAGGCAGCATGCTTATCCAAGCAACCATGATGGTTCTCTAAATTAGATAAGATATGAAGTTTGCTTTCTGGGAGCTTTTACTCTAAGAGAGAGAGAGAGAGAGAGAGAGAGAGAGAAAATATATATATATATATATATATATATATATATATATATATATATGCGCAAATTACTGTAAAAGTAGAAATGTACAAATACTGTAAGAGATATAAAAATTCAGAAGAGGAATCCTCATAGCTCAAAGAACTGAGAACTCAGAGTAAAAGAGCATGATTTTTTTCCCTGAGAACATTAAGAAAGGCTATATGAGTGGATAGCATAGAGCTAATCCTAGTCCAGTGTGGAATTAGAAAATACAGAAAGAGGAGGGGCCAGCTGGGGAGACAGGCCTTGAGAGGACCTATGTGAGGACTTGCAAGTAGCTGGAGCAGAGGACACAGGAAAAGAAGATGGGGGGATAATGTTCTCAAGGAGGTGGTGAACTGTGAATGCCACACGCTAATGGAGTTTAATATGATTTTATTCTACATGAAAGAATAAGTCCCAGAAAATATCTGACAAGTAAATGGCATGATCATATCTGTGCTTCAAGAAATATAACTGCATTAATGTATAAAATAACTGAAGAGAGGACTGGAGTTAAGATGGATCAATGCCACATTTGACATGCAAAGTCAATCACTTTTTAGCACCACTTCCTTTTCATCACAAAATTTTTTTCATTAATAACCATGAAATAAAGTAAATAATGATAATATACAGGAAAGAAAAGCTGCAATTAAAATTTTTTTCTATAACATTGTGGTATAATTATGCCACTAAAAAATTAAAATCAAAATCAATATTATATCAGTCATATACGTATGTAGACAGATAACCTTCTTAATGTCTGTAAATGTATTTCTGGAAAAAGGGAATATCATATATATATATATTATGTATGTATTGGTCCACCACAGTAATGAATATTAACATTAAAGTGTCTGTTAAGAGCCTTAATTTTTGCAACTTTATCAAAACTGAGATTTTTGCATATTCCTAGTCAATAGCAAATTTAGCCAGATTTGTCAATCTCTCTTCACTGAGTTGATTGAAGAACATATTTTATTACTTTTAATTCTGAAAATGTTCTTTCACATGAAGTAATCAATATTCTATGGGTAGTTACAGCTTAAACATAAATGTAAGTTTGGCAATTCATAAAGATTTTATTTCACAATAATTTTAGAAAATTTAAACACTGATTAAAAACTCCAAACGCTCACTTAGACTGACTCAATGGAACTAACTCAAATTCACTTTTTTATCTTTACAGACCTTGGGCTACCATTGTTTACTTTAGATCTACTGTTTAAAGGCAGGAACATGGGGCTTTCCTGGTGGTGCAGTGGTTAAGAATCCACGTGCTAATGCAGGGCACATGGGTTTGAACCCTGGTCCGGGAAGATCCTACATGCCACTGAGCAACTAAGCCTGTGCGCCACAACTACTGAGCCTGCACTCTAGAGTCCGTGAGCCACACCTACTGAAGCCCACGCGCCTAGAACCCCCGCTCCGCAACAAGAGAAGCCACTGCAATGAGAAGCCCGTGCACTACAACAAAGAGTAGCCCCCGCTCACCGCAACTAGAGAAACCCGTGTGCAGCGATGAAGACCCATGCAGCCAAAAATAAATAAAATAAAATAAATAAATTTTTAAAAAATAAATAAATGCAAGAACATGTAATATGACAGGGTTGGGAGATCCAAACCATATCTGAAGCATCCTTGAACTCTTACTACTGGCTATGAATGTATTAAAGGAACAAAGGTATCTATATACTTTGCATGTGTCATGGGCAGACTGTATAAAACAGGAAGTTCTCTTGATTAATGGCTACATACAAGTCAATGTTTATTAAAAGGTAAGTAATACAAATGTGCTAATTTGAAGCTACCATAACTTGAACTTAACTGTTGAAATTCAATAGCAACAGCATCAGTTCTTTAGAATATATACCAAAAAAGATTTTTAAAGGAGAAATATTCTATCACTGATGTTGTTTAGAGTCATAAGTGTCTGATGTAATAACAAGTAAGTGATCTTTTAGTCATTTACATTGTTGCTTTAAATTTTCTACTATTTAAAATGCACTCCTTTATTAACTGTAACCAAGGCAACAGTTTCCACTGTCCTGCTCTTAATTCCTCCACAGAGAAGAGAAAGGAAAATGGAAACTGGCATTTCACTAAGTATCAACATTGTACCCAACAGTATGTTGTATTCTTATGTAGGAATAACTCTCTGAGTAAATTATTTTGTCATTTTAAGATGAAGAATATCAGGATCAATTGCTGAAGATTACACAGCAAAGTAAGTGGTGAAGTTGGAATTCAAACCAAGGTCTTTCTGACTCCAAAGCATACACTATCTCTACTCTATCACATTTTTCTTGATGGTGGGTGGGAGGGAAGTGAGTTTTAAGTCTGTGGAAAAATTTAGATGTCACTAGGGCTTGAGCTTGGCAACATCAGGAGAATGGAGAGAAAAGCATGGTGGGGAGAGATGATACCACAGGGTCAAAATGGACTAAACTGGACAACATACTGGATGTTGGAACAATGAAGTTAGTGAAATACAAGTTTAAAAGCCTGAAAAGAGCAGAGCCAGGTAATATCTGAGACACCAATATCTAGCAGTTGCCAATAACTGATTGAAATTACAATGAGATGAAGAAACTATCCATCCACCAGAACTCCTGTTAAAGAAAGATCTATATGTAGGGAGTGACTATTCAGATAAGCTGCTTGGCATGGATAATGGTCATTCTCTAGAAAAAATAGTGGATCACAAATTGCCTTCTAAGAATGGGTAGTCTAGTTAATCATATAACTTTTGCTTGCTGAGTAGGAAATGCAAGTTTTGAGGCAGAGCTGAATTGCTCAGGAAGGCAGAGAAGAGGATAAGGTAGCTGAACTTTTCAGTGGCATGCATTTGGCCTATAAGCTCAGCCTCCCTTCTAAATAAAGTATATGTATATATATTTTAATATAATGGCTTGAAATGTCACCAGGTTACCAGGTTTCCAAGTATACCTACATTGGGTATGTGAAAAATAGAGAAAGAAAAGAAAAGAAAACAAAAGAAAAGAAAAGAAAAGAAGGAAGGAGGGAAGAAAGAAAGAAAGAAAGAGAGAGAGAGAGAAAGAGAGAAAGGGAGAGAAAGAGAGAGAGAGAAAGAGAGAGAAAGAAAGAAAGAAAAGGAGAGAAGGAAGGAAGGAAGGAAAGAAAGAAAGAAAGAGAGAGAGAAAGAAAGAGAGAAAGAAAGAGAAAGAGAGAATAGAGAAAGAAAGAAAAGGAGAGAAGGAAAGAAAGAAAGAAGGAAAAAAGGAGAGAAGGAAAGAAGGAGAGAAAGAAAGGAGAAAGAGAGAAGGAAAGAAAGAAAGAGAGGGAGAAAGAAAGAGAAAGAAAGGAGAGAAAGAGAGCAAGAAAGAAAGAGAGAAAGAAAGAAAGAAGAAAGAGAAAGAAGGAAAGGAGGGAGGGAGGGAGGGAGGGAGGGAAGGAAGGAAGGGAGAAGAAAGCAAACAAAGGCAAAGGTTTGTAAGGGCCAATCTGCACAGCCTTGCATGTAGACTCACAAACAATTTAGGGTCATTCTGTCATGTCATTTGGGTTAATGGCACCTTCCCAGGCAACATACTTCCCAGGATCCCAGGATGGCTTTTTATGACACATACGTTTCTTTTTTTTTTTTTCTGTTTTTTTTTTTTTTTTTTTTGGCTATACAGCTTGAGGGATCTTAGCTCCCTGACCAGGTATTGAACATGGGCCCACGGCAGTGAAAGCACACCAAGTCCTAACCACTGGACTTCCAGGGAATTCCCATCTGTTTCTTTTCTTATGTGGATAGAATCCTGTTCCTTTTCTTATCTATTTTCCCCAGTGGTCTTCACTGATAAGACTAGAGTAGGTTGTTTACCTCTGTAGCACTCTGTTACTTGTATTCTCATGGAGCCCCATTGGCCTCCTGCGGGGAGGAGACTGCACTGACATTAACTGCCACTATGGGGCAGCAATAAGCTATTTTCCTGCATATCTCAGAGTATCATTGGATTTCACAATCCTAGGATGGAACATTTTCATTTGATATCTATTCATAATTCTTTAAAAAATGCTTTCATATGGCCAATTCTTTTATAATAAGCCTGTTTTATCTACTTCTTAAATCTGTAAAAATCATTTTCTACCATACAGATAAAAAATTTAAATACCTCATATCTCAGTCTTTAATAGTATCCATCAATATGGCTAGATACAATAGTTTTAATCAATAATCTACAGGATTCTGAGAATTTTTAAAATTTTGAAAAACTTACTCTATCCCACATCTTCAAAGTCACATTCTGCCTTTAGTCACTGAGAGCTAACATTTACTGAACTCACATGTGACAAGCACAGTTAAAGGTCTTTGTATACATTGGCTTATTTAATCTTCACAACTTTCTGAGGTAGTTTTCATTCACAACTCTTTTCCAGATGAGAAATCTAATGAGAGGTCAAAACATTCTAAAAGTAACAAAACTAATGAGACATTCATTTTACAGTCAAATAGTGTTATCTGGCTCTAAACCCCACTCTCTGAACCAACACCCTTGTTCATAAACTGTAAGGCAGGCCCTTAATAACAATAAGAGCACAATTTAACAATTAAAATTTAATAAACTCCACTGTTGCAACACTGGAGCCTATGGACATTTTGGTCACATGACAGGTCTACAAAAATCAGAAGTTCTGAGACCCATCACTGAAATATGGAGCAAACTAAGAAAGAGAGGAAAGAAAAAACTACTTTGAAAGGGTTAAGGATTCCAGAAGTCACTAATAGCAGGTTTGCAATCAAGGGCCACCATAAAGAAGCAGCAGGAGAGGGGGATGTAGTCTTGGTCATGCTGTGAGTGCACAAGTCTTTAGTTTAGAACTGTGTCAAACCACCCAGGAGCACAAGAGAAAGCTGTGTTTAAAGTTTGTTCCATTTCAGAATGGACATGGTATGTTTTTTCTGAAGCCAGCAAACTGAAGATTAACTTAGAGCACTTGACTCAATAGTATCCATTTGAAAAATTGGACTGCGTTTTTGCTAACAGGGTTACTCAGAATAAGCCTATTTTTCCATCATAAAATAAAATAAAAATTACCTATACTATTTAGCAGCAAAAAGCTTTTGAACCCACATCCCAAGTAAAACCACAACATTCTTCAATTCTGCTCTCTGGTAGGTCAGTCAATCTGGACTTTAAAAAAGGATGAAGAAGAAATACTTATTTAAATATGCTGCTTCAATATTCAACTGCCTAATTCCTTTTACCCATTTGGAAGAGAGATCCATTTAGGCCATCCATGCTTTTTCATTCACATCTATGGGTATAATTTGGTTTTTTGGGGTGCTGAACAAAATCTCCCAGGAGCGTGTCATGCCATTATTTTTTTTTCCAAGCAGGAAAGCCAAATCTTGAGGTTCCAAAGAGCTGGTAATAATTTCTATGGCAAGTTGATCCAATCTGAAAATGGGCACTTTATTTTTGCATACACTACATCCTTTAACCACCCTTTCTGAATCCTGATTTATTTATGGAAATCAATGAAATCCAGGTGTTTCAGGATGAAGACTCGGAAATACTACTCAAGTGTTTAAACTGATTGAAAGGACACTGATTTTTGGTAATTCCGATCTTCTGAAGAATCATTTCTATTAAACAGGAAGAACGTGAGATCGAGAAAAATGTAGAACTTTTCCTTTTTCTCAAAGAAACTCAGCCTTCACCTTAAAAGCTACAACACTGTGCACAGTGGTTTCCACTGAGGGCCAGCCCAAAGGAGAAATTAGACTTCTCTCAAAAATCAGTCTCAGCTGCTATGAGAGAAGGAGGAGAGTACCTTTCAACAGAATCAATCATTTTTGTTTTTAAAACAGTTTGATGATAGCACCAACTGCCTTCTTTCTATTTGGTATTAGTATTTCTTTTTAATACAAAGATACTCATTACATGACTTTAGAAGAAATTAACTTTTATAAGCACATTTTCTAAATAAGTTTTCCATAATGATGACCTGGAAACTTTTTACAGATTTGTTACAATTAACTACACTTTGCATTCATCTGCTTATGAAAGTATTAATTCTCTTACTCATTCTGAATGCTGAGTGGATCCAATAGTTTCCTAATTTCTCTTAATCAAACATGGTTCTCTATAATCCACAATGTCCAGACTGTCCCTCTCTCCCCACAGATATTTTTCCTGAGCACTGCTGATTGTTTTCACAAAGGGAATCACAACACAGTGTCCTGGCTGCTCCAGCTTGTTCAGTACCCTCAATCAGGATGAAAGACATTTATTTTATGACTGTGGTTGTAAAGAATCCAAATCTTTAGTCTTTCTGATTAAATGTCTTTCTTCACTTATTCACTAAATATTTTCAATCTCAGTGTAAAATCATGGAATTTCTAAAAATAATCAATATTATTAAGGCTAGACTCCCAGATATTCTCTCATTTGAGATAAAAACAAAACTGCAAACCCAAATCCTTTGAAATAAAAGAATAGTTCCATTGTGTTAACTGTAAACACACAATAAAGTTCAAAATAAAATCAACAGTCAATGGTTCAACCACAAGGCAACAAAGACCAGAAAGAAAAAACATAAGAATTTAATGATTCCTGTAAAAACATCCTATGTGAAAATACTGCCACCCACCATCATTTTTTTTTTCCTCTTGCTAACCACGGCACAGTTTTTCAAAGAATTTTTGGCATCTCCAGATGATAAATTATGTGAATTATTGTTGGATCAAAATTCCTTTGAAATAACTGCAGGTGTTCAAGATCCTGTCAGAGCAAATGTATTTTAAGTACCCTGAAGACTCTGATACTCAGCCATTTCTCAGGCCTCTTTGAGGTAGAGCTCCTGTTGGGAGTGGCTTTGTTTAAAATTGGAGACATATGGAGAGCTACACAGTGAAGACGGGAGGAAACCTATCCAATTGGCAGAGAATTAGAATCTAACTCCTGATTAAAGTCCATATTTGAGGGTCTTTACTTCTGCTATGTGTTCTCTTTATTTCTTCTTAATCCGTAGTAAAATGCAACAAGAGGGTATCTCATTGCTAGGTTGGGAACAATAGCTTCTTAGCAACATAATTTGGTTGAACATGATGCTATTAATTATAACGTGTTCTGCAAATCATTAATTATAACGTTCTACAAATCATCTGTATTCACGTGTTATTTTCTTTGAGGTTTAGCTGTAGAAAAATGAACTTAAAGATACTGTTTTTTAATTTAATACAAGAAGTAAAACCTAGCAGATGTTTCTGCTTGTTGAAAGAAAAGATGAATGAATGAATGAAAAGTATCTTGTATTTTAAGAAAAAGGGAAGGGAACTAAATATATATATAAACTATAAGAAATGTTATAAGCATATTATGTCTTGTTAAAATCTTACATAATAGTTAGAAGATTATTATTGTTCACACCTGTCTATTAAGAAAATTGAGGGTCAAGATAGTCAGTTGTTCAATGTCACACAAATAACAAGTGACAAGAAGAGATTTTTCCAGCTTTGCTTCATTCATACTCACAGCCATTCTCTTTCCATTTTGCTCGTACTTCCAAAGGATCAACTTTAGGCTTCATAGTTTACAGTTTATTGTCTCAACTGTATTTAGGTTAAACCATAATTGCTAGTATTCAACTATTCTTGACCAGCAAATATGTTACTTCCATATAAATCCAAGGGAAATTTTGTTTTCTATGTCATTTCCTACTTTCTCCATTATTTTTCTATTCTTTTCATTTATTCTGTTGTACTTCTAACTTGTTAAGTTTAAACACATAGCTCGTTATTTTTTCCTGTTCTTTTTCTATTATATATATGAAGTTTATAAATTACAAGTACTTTGGCAATATTCCGTTAATTTTGATAAAGAGTATTTCCATTATCACTTAGTTCCAAATATTTTCTGTTTTTTATTCCTTAATTCATAAGTTATTAAAAACTATGCTTTGAATTAATCAAATGTATTTGAGGTAATTTTATGGATTTCTAAAATTGTGCTGTGGTCAAATGTGGCCTTTATGATACCAGTTTCTTAATATCATAAGATCTGCTTTATGAACCTAACCAACAGTTGATTTTTGTAAACATTCCATGTGTACTTAAGAAGAATGTATACATCCGAATTGTCAGGCACAGGGTCCTATTGTTGATTATGTTGTTCTAATTGTCTATAACGATACTAATTTTGGTCTGCTTGATACTTGAAATACTGAGAGACAAGTGTATTAAAATGTCCCACTCTGATGAGAGAAAGAGAGAGAGACTGAGGTTTATTTTAAGGAATTGAGTCACACACAACTGTGGGGGATTAAGTCCAAAATCTGTAGGGCAGGATGCAAATTCAAGAGTTGATGCTGTACCCTTGAGCCCAAATTTCACAGGGAAGCAGGCTGGAAACCCACTTCAGGTTTCTATGTTGCAGTCTTGAGAATCTCTTTTCTTCCAGAAACTTCATTGTTTGCTCTTAAGCCCTTCAACTGATTGGAAGAAGTGCAGGGTAATCTACTTTATTCAAAGTCTACTGATTTAAATGCTAATCACATATAAAAAATACCTTCTCAGCAACATTTAGACTGAGTTTTGACCAAAAATTGGGGATCATAGCCTAGACAAGGTGACACATAAAATTAACCACCACACTATGCTACTGAGTGATTACCATTTCAGTCACTCAGTAGTGACTATTAATGCTATTTAGCTTTTCCTATGAATTTAATTGTTTAAGTATTAAGTGACCATTTTTATTTCTAACAATATATACTTAATAAAAGCTAATTGATACAATATTAGGACTTTAAAACACTTCAGTTCCAATCACCCCACTCCTAATTTATAGCTTATTAGCTTAGTTCTATCTTATATTTCAAATAAGCTCCCAATGGATATTATCATTGTTGCTTTATAAAGTCATTTTTAAAGTTTTTATCCACCTATTTTAATTTGTATGTTCACTGTTAATTTTTGGATTTAGCACATTCATTCTGGAATTATTTCCCTTCCTTCTAAATGTGTCCTTTGGGAGTTCCCTTAGTAAGTGTCTATAGGTAATGTCTTTTTTTTTTTTTTTGACATGGACCATTTTTGAAGTCTTTATTGAACTTGTTACAATATTGCTTCTGTTTTTGTTTTGGTTTTCTGGCCACAAGGCATGTGGGATCTCAGCTCCCTAACCAGGGATTGAACCTGTACCCCCTGCATTGGAAGCGAAGTCTCAACTCCTGGACCACCAGGGAAGTCCCAGTAATGTCCTTTATTTTGTTTGTCTGATGACTTTGTTTCCACACTCTTCTCTAATGATAATGTAAAATAGTATGAAGTCCTCCTTTGACAGCTGTTCTCTGCTCTCTGTTGATAATTCTGCTGTCACTCTAAACAGATTTGCAGATAATCTGTTTTTCTCTGAGTGTTTTTAACTTTTTAAATTTTTCTCTGTTTTGCTACAGTTGTAATACATTGTATCTTGGTGTATATTACTTTTTATATTTTACTGGGATTCATTTTGATTCTTATGCTTCTTCATTTCACCAGTTCTGCAAAAGTCTCAACTATTATCTCTTTGAAATTGACTCTCCCCCTATTCTCCCTAATCTGTTTTCTGGAACTCCAAGAAGACAAATGTTAGAACTTTCCATTCCCTTCTGCATATTGTATAATTATATTTTCCTATTTCCCATCTTTTCCTCCTGCAGTGCAGCTTTCTAGTTACTGTCTTAAGCTCTGAATTCTAGTTTAACTCTGTCCACTCTTCTATTTTACCTCTTCAAGAGTTGTATTTTTATTTTTTAATTTCATGATATACTTTTATTTGTGGAAGCTCTATTAAGTTATTTTGCATGTATGTGTTTTTTGTAATATGTTATCTTTTCTCAGATTTTTATGCATTTTTCATATGCATAATTATTTTTCATCTATTTAAATAATTTGAATATAACTATTTTACATTGTATATGAGATAATTTCAATGTTAGGAGTTCTTGGGAGACTGCCTTGTTGTGTTTCACTCTGCTCTATTTTTAGTTACTCTTCTTTATTGTGCTTTATAATTTTGGATTGTGAACTCATGTTTGAATGTCTGGGTTTTCCCTATGGAAATCCTACTTGGTCTGAGTTAAAGAGTTTTGTTTGCTTCTGTGAGGTGCCCTTAGGCAGTGCCTTACCACTCTGGGATCATGGAGTAAATTTCTTGATTTGTAGTTTCCCTTAACTCTAAAGTGGAAATATGTCAAACCCAAAATCTGCATGGGAGCATGTCTATATTTTAAAACTAGCTCAAGAAAATTTTTATTATTTCCTACCCTAAGTCCAGGCTGAGATAAAGGATTGTTCTTACTATCTCCCTTTGCTACCATGGACATTTTCCCCCAGTCTTCCTTTTCACTGACAGCATGGCCTTCTAATGGTCCTGACTTACACAGGAGTATCAATTCAAACTTTCCACTTTACATGACCCAAGGCCATATCTCCTGTGCTTCATGTGATTAATAGAACCCAAGAATCTCAGCAGGATCAGCTACATAATTTGTGAAGCCCTTTGCAAAGTGAAAATATGGGGATCCTTGTTCCCAAAGTAGGAATAAAGGTAACATTAAAGTTACTAAAATATCATTTTCCTTTCTTCCAGAATCTCTCTTTTATCTGATCATTGTGATTTTCATTTGCTATTTAGTATCACACATTTGCAATTCATTTGCTATTTAGTATCAGGCATGGGACTACTCGCTGGGTGAATGCAGATCCTCACAATCATCTCAGAGCCTGTCCTATGGTTTGGCACATGCAGCCTACCTACTGCTAGGTTTCTCCTCCTGCCAGTCAGGGTTGGGAAAGTCAATCTCCACTTCCCACCTTCCACTTCACCAACTCATAATAGATGAGCAACACCCTAGGGAATACAACCTCTGTACTGGAACACACTAGGATCAGGGACAAGTGAGTGGTTCACCCCTACTGCATCACCCATTGAACCCCCTATAGCACTGCCAGTCCAGGGTGGGGACAGCCACTGCTATGTCCCCCCCAAATACCAGCCTTCTCTCATGTCTACACTCAGGCCCCCGTTATAGGCAGAGGGCAATAGTGGTTGCTGAAGTGGGTAGGAAATAGAGGACTTGTGGGGCCCAGAGTGCCTTGTAGTGGGTTGTAGCAAGCTATCACTGATTGGGGATAGGGAGGAGGATGGCAAGTGAGGTCAGCGTTCTAGGAGTGGGGGACTGGGCAGCCAAGAACCTGTCCAGGGTATTTCAGATACATGGAATGTGAGGTTTTTTTGTGCCATCAACCTAAAAGCAGTATGTATCATTTCTTCTAATCTGGTCTCTGTTTTTAAAGTTTCTGGTTTTGTAGGGATTCATTCTACAAATCATTCCACTTAAAAGCCTTCTTAACTAAACATAGATGCTTATTTTCCCAAAAATTTTTAGAACCAAGTAAAATTTTCCACTTTCCGTTTTTTTCCACTTTCATGTAAACAGTCATTTATAGTTTTCATCTCAACAGAAAAAATTCCTATCCCTAGAAAAGTAAACATTATATTAACATTAACATAAACATATATTAACCATGGACAACATGACATGCCTAACTAATAATGAAATGTGAACTTAAGCAGTTCTTAATAAAGGCATGTAATAAAAACATAATTCAAAATGCCATTAGACTAGCCTGTCAACAGTCACAAGGCACATATATTTTAAAATTTAGATACTTAAGATATTACTTTTTATGTATACACAGCCAATTCTTCTCAGTAATGAATAAAAAATTCAAGATAAACACTAAGTGAAGCATAAAACATTTGGAATTGATTTGAATTTTTTGCCCAGCTCTTATGGGAGGCTCTCACAATTCTCTATAGAAATTCTGATCCATGAACTATGTAAATTAGTCCTTTAAGTGAGGTTTACAGTTGAGGAATATACTCCAGAGACTGGGTTGTCCTCAGGGATAGAAGCTCTATTCCAGACTATTTATTGAAAAAGCATATAAAATTTTTTATTAATATGTAGATATTCCCTGGAGAAAATAAAATTCTTCTTTCATTCATGCTTAACAATTCCCTGTAGACAACAGAGAGACTGCTCTATCTATATTTGAGAAAGCTGAGTTTGAGTTGATTCTATTGGTACATTTTTCTATATTATATTCTGGAAAAATTTTTATTTACAAATATCCAGGAATATCTTTATAATATGTGAAATTGTATATGTGATAAAAATTGGAGTTTCATGGAAGGCCCTCTACATAAAAATTTACTGTCTTCAATATCTAGAAAACATCAATAATTTTTCAGATAAATACATTACAAATTTTGCCTTTTTATTTTCTTTACAGTGTCTTTAGAAGAGTTGAAGTCCTTTAATTTTGTTGATGAACAATATATCAATATTGTCCTTTTGTGATTTATGTTTTTGTGTCCCTTTAAGAAATTTTTGCCTAACCCTAGCCATGAATATTTTCCTATGTTTTCCTTTTTAAAGTTTTATAGTTTAGCTTTTACATTGTTCTAGTTGTCTATTTCTGCATAAAACATACCACAATTTAGTGGCTTTGAACAACAACAATATTCATTTGGCTCATGAATCTACAATTTGAGCCAAGCCTGGTGAGAATTGCTTATGTCTGCTCTACTCAGTGTCAGCTGGGACAGCTGGAAGGCCAGGGCTGAAAATCATCTGAAGCTTCATTCATTCACATGCCTGGTGGTTTATATTGTCTATCAGTTGGGATCATAGCTGAGGTTATTGACCAGAACACCTACATGTGGCCTGGACTTCCTCACAATATGGTGGCTGGGTTTAAACAGCATCATGAACAAAAGAGCCAGAAAGAAGATGTCATACATCTTATGACCTTGACTCAGAAGTCAGGCAGTCACCTGCATTCTCTTCTTAAAGTAAATTGCTAAGTCTAGTCATATTCAAAGCTGGCCTATATTCAAGAAGACTCAGCATTTTGAAAGGAGGTTAACTTCACAGATGTTTTTAAAACCACTCTATACTTTTAGGTACAGATCCATTCTGAGTTTTTGTTTTTTTGTTTTTTTGGGTTTTTTGAGTATAATATGAGGTAAGGCTTACAGTTAATTATTTTTCCAAAATGGATATTCAGTTCTAGCACCCTTAGTTGAGAGGACATTTCCCCCCTTTGAATTACATTGGAATCTTTTACAAAAATAAAATAAGCACATATGGGCAGATCTCTTTCTGGAATTACTCATGTGTTCTATTGATCTATATGATTATTCTAATGCCAATACCACTCTTCCTTGATAACTGCAGTTTTATAATGTCTTGAAATCAGTCCTCCAACTTTGTCCTTCATTTTCAAAATTGTTTTGGCTAATCTAGTCCTTTTACACATTCACATAAATGATAGAATCAGATTGTCAATTTCTAACAAAAAAAATCCTACTGGAATTTTGATCAGATTTGCATAAAATCTATAGATCAATTTAAAGAAAACTGACATTTTAACAATATTGAGCCTTCCAATTCATGAACATGATATATTGCTAAATGTATTTAGGCATTTTAAAATTTCTCTAAGGGTGTTTTTTTGTTTGGCATATTTTCCGTTGTGCAGGTTTGCACAAATGCTATTATGTTTTTCCCTATTTTACATTTTAAATGCTTTTTAAAATTGTATTTTTAAAATTTCATTTTCCATTTGTTCATTGCTAATATATAGGAATATGCTGATTTTTTGCAATTTGATCTTGTATTCTGAAACTCTTTTAAATGCACTGAATAGTTGTAGTAGTTGTTTTGTTTTTTTTTTTTTGGTAGATTTCTTTGGGTTATCTGTGTAATATTCCCTTCCAATATGTATGCCTGTTACTTATTTGTCCTACTTTATTACATTGGCTAGAATCTACAGTACAATGTGAGCTGAAGTCTTGAGAATAAACCTACTTGCCATTTCCTGATCTTATGGGAAATTTTTCAGTTTTTTTACTAATAAGTGTGATGTTAGCTTTAAGTTTTTCATAGATGAGATAGATGAGAAAGAGCTTTTTTTGATAGAAAAGGATATAAGTTCTTTAATATATAAAGATCTTTCATAAATCAGAATGACATAGATGAATAACTCAATAGAAACAAGATAAAGTATATGAGGAGGCATTTCACAAAAAGAAATGCAATTGGCCAATAAATATAAGAAAACTGTGTTCACTATCACAAATTTTAAAAGCTAAAATGAGATACATCTTCTACCTGTTAGTTTGGTATAGATTTAAAGGTATAGATATATTTTAAGAAAAATTGTATGTATTTAAGGTGTACAACATTATGATTTGATATATGTATACATAGTGAAATTATTACTACAGTCAAGCTAATTAACATATCATATACTCACATAGTTAGAGAAACCTCCTTTCTATTCCCAGTTTGCTGAGAGTTTTTAATGTAAATGGTTATTGAATTTTGTCAAATATATTTCCAAGTAGCATTTATTGATATGGTCATATGACTTTCTCTTTAAGGCTCTTAATATGATGAATTATATTGATTATCAAAAGCTAAACAAAACTTGGATTTCTGGAATACACTCCATATGACCATATATATTGTCCTTTTAATATATTAGCAGGTGTACTTTGCTTTTATTAAGAATATTTATATCTAAGTTCAGGAGAGATATTTGTCTAATGTTTTCTGTTCTTTTAGTAATATCTGGTTTTGGACACAGAGTAATGTTGAAACTCATGAGTTGGTAAGTGGTCCGCAACTCTTTTATTGCCTCAAACAGTGTTAACAGGATTGGTACAGTTTATTTTTAATTATTTGGTAGAATTGACCAGTGAAGCCATCTTTCCTAGAGTCGTGTGTGTGTGCTGGAAAATTTTGAGTTACAAATTCAATATTTTAGATAAATACCAAAATGTTTAGATTTCCTATTTCTTCTTATATTAGATTTTGTAATTGGCATTGTTTAAGAATTTTTTCCATTTCATCTAAGTTGCCCCATTTTGTGTATAAGGTTGTTTATAGTACTGCTGTATTATTTTTATTGTTGTTAATGTAAGATACATCCTGATGCTTCCTTTTTCATGTCTGATACTGGTAATTTGTGTCTTCTCTTTCTTTCTTGTTCAGTCTAGCTAACAGTTTATCAACTTTATTGCTTTTATCAAAGAACCACCTTTGGGTTTCATTTATTTTCTTTATGTTTCTTTGTTTCTACTTCACTGATTTTCTCATTATTTCTTTCCTTTTATTTATTTTTGATGTAATTACTCCTCTTATTGTGCTTTTTAAGGTAGAAGTTTAGATCACTGATCTTAGATATTTCTTCTTTGCTAATAAGCATTTAAATATACATTTTTTCTAACTGCATTAATGTAACCCATAAAATTTGATATGCTGTATTTTCATTCAGTCAAAATACTTTTAATATCTTTTGTGATTTCTTCTTTGCTCAAAAGTTTATTTAAAGGTGTGTTATTTTCCAAATATTTGAGGATTTTCCAAATTTTTTTGTTATTGATTCCTAAAAATTCTGCTTTGATCAGAGAATATTCTCTTTATGATTTCAATCCTTCTAAGTTTATTGAGATTTATTTTATAATGCAGCACATTGACCATCTTGGTGAATGTTCAGTGTGTACTTGAAAAGAATGTATGGTCTACTATTATTCAATGAGTTGTTTTATAAAAGTCAGTGTCAAGGTCAAGTTGGGTGAAGTCTTCTACGAGCTTACTAACTTTCCGTCTGCTTCTATTAATTAATAAGAAAGACTGTTAAATTTTCCTACTAAAATTGTGCATTTATCTATTTCTGCTTGCAGTTCTATTAATTTTTACATAACACATATTGAAACTCTTAGTAGATGCATAAATATTGGGGATTTTTCTATCTTCTTGATGAATTTACCTCCTTATTATTATGAAATGATCCTCTTTATTAAAAAATGTTTTCATAATTTAGGTGGTAGTTGAAACCAAGGTTTGGAATAATATGTGAGGGTGGAAGAGGGGAGTACAGAATGAGAAAAGACAAAAAAGTTAGCAGTAGAACCCTGAGGAACACCAACATTTAAGGAGTTAGCAAAAGAAAAGGAGTCCATGACAAGAGACTAAAATGCAGCCAAGACCAAACTTGAAGAAGCACCATGAAAAAGTAGTGCTACAAAAACAAAGAGAGAATTTTAAGGAGAGTATGTTTAACAGTATCAAATGTTTCTGAGCCACTATTTAAGATGCAGTCTAAAAATTGACAATAGAAGGCAGCTTTGAGGAGATTATGGATAACCCTAGCGATGAGTATTGCAATAATGAGTCAGATTCATAATGGATATCAAAGGAAGGGAAAAGAGCTCAATATCTTGAAGACTTATTAAGGGGAGGGTCATGTGATGGGAAAAGTTAGATCATGTTTATGTATTGATAAAAGGAGAATCTAAAGGTACAGAACAAAGTGGAGACCGATCATGATCGCAGTGAGAAGAAAATATGTCTTGCAGATTAAGTTGACTGGAACAAGGAATGTAATGTAATGCCAGTATTGACATAATCATAAAAATAGCATATTATCACTCTGAATAAACTTCAATTACAATCATTTGTACATCTCTTAAGGCACTATGTAACTTTATTTTCTTCCTAATTTTCATTATCAAAGAAATACTACTTTTGATACATCTGGCTTACAACAGAAGCACTCAAGATTTATCAATTATTTTCCTTTGGTTTCATCAGTTTCCTCTTTGTGCAGTGCTATGCCTTTCCAAACAAGGATGTCATGTTTTCCCCTAGTGCTAATGTATACAACATGAAGAAAATATGTCTCCCAGTAACATTCTGCACATAAATTACATATTTTCCATCACTTCTAATTTGGAACAAAGTTTTGTTTTGGCTGACATAATCTAAATCTAAAATTTGAAGGACACCATAATTGCAACAAATTATAAAATGTTACTGGTATAAGTAGAAGTAGTAACAAACCACGCATTTTTCTCATACACATGTCAGTGTGTAATTTTTTTAACATCTTTATTGGAGTGTAATTGCTTTACAATGGCATGTTAGTTTCTGCTTTATAACAAAGTGAATCAGCTATACATATAGTTTGTACATACATTACATATTCTTTAACCTTAATGACGTATCTGATTCTTTGTTTAGAGGGGTAGAGGCACTCTTTGCTAGTTACTAAATGGCTGCTCTAGTGTTCTTCATTTTTAAGTCACAGATAAGCTTGAGAACCTGACAGAAATTATGTTCCATGTTCCTAGAAGAAGTGCATATACCTACATATATGTACAATTTTGCGTATGTTTTTAGAGTTAAAAAAGCACCTTATTTAGGGGAACATAAACTTTTTTCAACATTGATGGTAATGTCAAAGGAAAAATAAAAAGCATAGTATAGGTAGCATAGCACCATAATTCACAAGCATGAGTCTTAGTTTTGGAGCCAGTTAGATTTTGATTCAAGTCTAATACCTAGTACTTAGCACTAATTAGGTGATGCTCTTGGCTAAGGTGCTTAACAACTCTTAGCTTAAGTATACTCATAGGTAAAATGGGGTTGGATCAAGGATTAAAACAGATAAAAAGTAAAGTACATGACCAGTACATATAATATAGATAATCAGTGTTTGTTTTAAATACCAGGAAAACTACTTAAAGGAATGGTTCTTAAAGGCATAAAAATTTTTAATTTAGATTTTCTTTTCACATTCACATCTGTTAGGCTTGGATTAAAAATCTAACAGAAAGTTCATCTCAAGCTTCAACTTTCTAATTGCAGAGTTGAATGGACGAAGCATCACTGTGTTAGATACACACTGCTCAGGTAGAGCCCAGCTCTGATGTGGCAGGGGCAAGCTTCTAGGGGTCACTCACAGTCACCAGGTGACAAGGTGCAATTAATGTCAGGGAACACAATTAATTATCATTAGTATTTCAAGTATCCCATAGAGTGATGTGTTTTAAAAGATTGTTCCCAATATTAGTGAATCAAAAATTAATAAACTGAAAAGATGTTTACATCGCCAGAAAAAAAGACACACATATATATTTCAAAAACAAGATAGGATAATTGAAATATAATTTTATCAAACGACCTGAGTCATCCTCCTATGTTTCAATCATCAAAGCTAAAAATATATATTTTTTAGATTTTAAAATGTATTATGAGGTCACATCACAAGGGTAATCCTGGTCACAAAGGCAATTCATTTTGGCTCATATTGACATATTTGGCCACTTACAGTAGTATTCTCCCCAAAAGCCTTGTAGTCTGAGGCACAGCCTCACTAAAGAGGGGGAGGCTTTAATTTGAATTTCCTTGTCCCTTCTCTGATTTCAACCAAAAACAGTTTTCGAAGACTGTGTGCTGACCTTGGAACATAAGTCTAGACAGAACACTAAAAATTGCCTTTAAAAGATGCCATGAACAGTATCCAGATTATCATCCCTTGAATAGGTTAGACAGTTTATTGTGCCAAAATCCTTCTATGTGTGGTTGTACCGAAAGCAGGTGCTTCTATGGAAAATATATCCAAGACCATTTCTGTCTCAGTTTACTTTGAGCAAAGCCAGCTTTTAATTTTAAAAGTACATGCTTAGATGTCTCTAAGATGTTTTACTGACTTAGTATTCAAGTAACTTCTGACCAAGGTTAAGGGAAGGTATCTTTCTCTGAGGATCCTTATCATTTTAAATGTTTTGGGAAAACTCCACCCTTCTGAAATGGAGTTCTGTTCAGGGTATGAAGATTTTAAGGATATCTGCCTCCATGCCAGTGTTATTATACAACTATTTTTAATTTAAATTACAGATTCTTTTTTGTCTCTTTCTCCATGAGAGGCTGGCACCAGATCATCCCCTGAGTAGAGCAGACATTCCAAAGGATGTACTGCCAGCAATAATGGAAAGCTGGATACAACTGAATGGTATAAAATGGTACCTGAGATGCTTAGAAAACTGTAAAGTTTAATGCTGCACACCCGGAGCAGATGCCAACAACCACAGCTGTTGTTTATACGTAAAAAATATGAGTGTGTGTATGCTTTTAAATTCATGGCTTCTTTTTTTATTTTTTGCTTATGAATCTCTGGACATCTGTCTTTTAAAATGTCTTGTTTATAGGGTCAACAATTTCTGCCTAATGAGATGGGCCAAAAGACCTATAATCAGTCACAGACTCACAAGGAAAATGATAATGTGTCCCAAATAAAAGATTGAGTGGAATTATTGCTAAAATATCTTAAATGTTCTCCAATAACATTTGCCAAACATAATTTATAATACTGACTGGATCTTTCATCCCCTTAGGAGTTGTACACTCATTTGAAGTAAATGTATATCATCGAAGCATTTTGAAATTTCAAAATGTTAAGCTTTTATTGAAAAATGTTATGAAGAAAAATATTAAGAAAAAATTTCCGTAATTTAAACAAATGGCGTGATGCATTCACCGGACACCCAACCGCTGTAAATAACATTGCGCATATTGAAGGACACATGAGTCAGGAGATGAAGCAAAATCCTACTTTCCCAGAAAATCTGTGTTTCACAAGGAAGGAGACTTAACTTTTCTGGAAGACTTGGTCTTTGCACCTTCAAAGGTGATTTGATTATTCATTAAGCAACAGTGCCTTAAATCACAGAATTGTAGTGAAGAATAACTTTAAAGCATACGGAAAATGTAAATTTCCAAGGCCTTGAAGACAAACATAATTTACGTAATTTCATAAGAAAAGGAGGGTACATATGGACATACCATGCAAAAAAATTGTAAAGAAACAATAACATGAATTGATATTACACTTTGGGAAGCTATCCTTCTTAAATGAGACTTTGAATTGGGAACAAAGACCCTGATACCGGAGGACCAACTATAGTGTAGCTGATTTAAAGCAACAGGGGTTTAAACAGTCACAATATATTATTTTCGGTAAGTACACTTCTGGAATGTTTCAGTTTGGATTAAGCATCCTGAAACATGGATTTAATTAAAGGAGCCCTTCAGATAATTATGGGACTGATTTTCAAAGGCATGCTAGATGATTCAGATTCCTTGTAACATTTTGAGCTGCATCATTTAAAGCCTGGTCTGGAAGGGCTATCCTCTGAGAATTTACCATTTTCCAAGAACTAAAGAAATTTCCTGGCTGAATGTCTAGAAGTCAAAAATTGGGATTCTGAGCATCTTTATCATAAATATTATCAAGTTTGAGCAACTTTTATGAGTCTCTTAGGAAGGCCTCAAAAGATACGACTGGTATTTGACAGGACAAGGCAACATACAATTTTCCAGAAGCTCGCTAAGAATTTTGGGACCCCTCTCAAAATTCTGAACAGTGAAGAGACTCCTGTGGACACTCAAAACACTAAAACCTCTCTGCACAAGGAAAGGTAAAAATGGTGCTCTTCAAAAGGAAGTTTGTGGACCGCCCCCCTCCCAGGAATGGGAAAACAAGTTGTTGGGGTCTGGAAAGAAAACAGTACAATTTCTATCTATATTTACTTTTTAACCTATTAAAAAAAAAACTTTTATGTATCCATTTAGTATGCACCTAATAGAGACGAAGAGTAGCATATGAATGTAATGTAAAAATGGATATACATACGTTTAGACATATGATCAACAATGTTTGTCTAAACGGACATCACAGATTCTGAGGCAGCCCCCCATTCTAGGACCTCTTAGCCACCTCAGTATGTGGGGTATCGAGTCAGTGGGCCTGCTGCCTGCTACTGCCTGATGGCAAACTGGGGCAGTCAGCTGTCCTGTTGGATACAAATCTGGTGGGTTGTGGACTCATTCATCGATTCAACAAATATTTACCAAGCACCTATGAGATCTAGGGATGAAAGAGTGAACAAAGAAGGCACACCTTCAGCTTTTATAGAGTTTATATTCTAATGGGGAGAAAGATAAACAAGCAAGAAAATGAGGAAAACGAGGCAGCATCACATTCTCCTGACTTGACACAGGGGCATCACCTGTGTGATATTCCTGCCAAAAATGTTGAACAGGACTCTAATTATGAGAAAATGATTAAACGCATTAAAATTAAAGGGTATGTTCAAAATTGCTAATAAAATGAAAGACAAAAAGAAGCTGGGGAGCTGTTCTAGATTAAAGGTGACTAAAGATATAATAACATGTAATACGTGATTATTGCTGGGATCCTAGATTGAAGAAAAAATAGATATAAAGTTATTGGAACTGAGTAATTTAAATATGGGCTGAAGATTAGATAATAGCATGGGACCAATATAATTTTTCTTGAGTGTGATAATTTTATTGTGATTATTAAGAGAATGACCTTGTTCTTGGGAAATGCACATGGAAGTAGGTAAAACCAGGTGAACAGTACAAGGTGTTGGTTGACCTTTCTTGCAGCTTTATAAACTTGAAAGTTCAAAATGAAATACTGTAGGATAATAAGTGTGTGTGTGTGTGTGTGTGCGTGCGTGTGTGTGTACAGAAATGTAAGGGGATAAAGAGCAATGAAGATGGAGGTAGGGGTATTTTTTTATGTCTGTGATGAGAGAGACCCTCTCTAATACATTGACATTTGAGCAAAGATGAAGTAGCAGGACGAAGTGAAGAAGCAGACCATGCAGCTACCTGAGAAGCAAGAGTTCCAAGCAGCACACCTGCCATACTTGAAGAGCAGAAAAGAGGTCAATGGGACTGAAGCAGAGTGAATGAGAGGGACAATGGAAAGAGATGAGGTTAGAGAAGTAGCTGGAAGTAAGATCATTGCTGAGCCTTACAAGGCATGATGAGCACATTGGAATTTTACTCTATGGAAGGAAATTGTTGGAGGTTTCTGAACTGAAATATGATGTGGTCATATTTTGATTCTACTGTGAATGGAATTGTTTTCTTAATTTAATTTTAGGATCATTCATTGTCAGTATACAGAAATACAACTGATTTTTGTGTATTGATCTTGTATTCTGCAAACTTACTGAACCCATTTATTTGAACCCAGTTATTAATTCTAGTAGTTTTTAAAAATAGATTCCTTAGAATTTTCTAGGTATAAGATTATGTCATGTGCATAAAGAGTTTTATTTCTTCCTTTTCAATCTGAATGATTAGTTCTTTTTCTTGCTTAATTAATCTAGCACCAGCTAGAACCTCCAATATAATGTTGAAATGAAGTGGTGACTGTGAACATCTTCGTATTTTTCCCTATCTTAGAGGAAAGGCATTCAGCATTTCACCATTAAGTATGATGTAGGTTTTTTGTAAATGTATTTTTTCTGGTTAAAGAAGTTCTATTTTGTTTGTTGAAAGTTTTTATTATGAATGGTAATTGGTTTGTCAAATGTTTTCTCTATACCTATCAGTTTTTTTTTTTTTTTTTTTTTTTACTGTAATCTATTTTAAGAGGGACACGTTTATGGCTTTTAGGGAAGGGTGGGCAGAGTAAAACAGGAAGACCTTTTAGAAAGTGATTTTATAATAATCCATGCAACAGATTGTGATGGGTTGGACTGTGGTGGTAGCAGTGGAGGTGGTGAGAAGTAGGTGGATTTTGAGTAAATTTTAAATATAGAGCCAACAGAATTTACTGATGGATAGGATATGGTATATAAACAGAATAGACATCAAGAATGACTTTGGTGCTAGGGTTCTAGGGTTTTGTTTGTTGTGGTTTTTTGAGCAAGGATAAGGATGGAATTTCCACTTACTAAAATGGAGAAATTATTTTAAATATAATTTATTTTTATAACAATTTTAGGTTCACAGCAAAGTTGAGAGAAAAAAACAGAGAATTCTCATATGCCCTCTCTGACATACATAGCCTCCCCAACTATCAACATCTCCTCACCTGAGTGGCACATTTATTACAACAGATGAACCGACATTGATACCATTGTCAATAAAAGTCCATAGTTTTAAATTAGGGTTTACTCCTGGTGTTGTAGTTCTATGGGTTTTGCCAAATGTACAGTGACATGTATCCACCATTATAGAATCATATAGAATAGTTTCACTGCTCCCCAAATCCTCTGTGCTCCACCTAGTCATCCATTTCACCTCCCTTAACCCCTGGAAACCACTGATACTTTTACTGTTTCCACAATTTTGCCTTTTCCAGAATATCATATATTTGAAATCATACAGTATGTTGCTTTTCAGATTGGCTTCCTTCATTTAGTAATATGTATTTAAAATTCCTTCATGTCTTTGTGGTTTGATAACTCATTTCTTTTTAGTACTGAATAATATTCCATTGTGTGGATATAACATAGTTTATTTATTGAATCACCTGTTGAATGACATCTTAGTTCCTTCCAATTTGAGGCAATTATGAACAAAGCTGTTATAAACATCCACATGCAAATATTTGTGTAGATACAAGTTTTCAACTAATTTGAGTAAATATCAAAGAGCATGATTGTAGGATCCTATGGTCAGAGTATATTTAGCTTTAAGAAAACTGCCAAACTGTCTTCCAAAGTGGTTGTACCATTGTGCATTCCCAAAAGCAATGAATGGGAGTTCCCATTGCTCCACATTCTTGCCAACATTTGGTGTTGTCAGTGTTTTTGATTTTAGTTATTCTAATAGATGCATAATAGAAATTATACACACACATGCACATGTGAGCACATACACACACAAATTTAAAGTCAAGAATGAATAACCAAATCATCACCTTGTGGACTCGGCAACTTTCCACAGAGAAATTTGTACTAAGTTGAATCCCATCTCATTGTATAAGATGGGAGCACTGTGAGATAGTCCACTTTCATAACTACAAGTAAAGAGTCATGCCAGAGTTACAGGTTTGACCAGTAGTGCTATCTTATATAAGCAGTAAGACACAAATAATTTACATGGTCTGAATAAATTTACACTGTGGTGCCACTGTGTACATGTTCTTTAAATAATCTCCTTACATTTTTAGGGTTCTAACAGAACATCTTGTAAATGCAAGTTGATAAAGATCTGCAATGTTTTCTTTTATGATTTCAAAAAGCATTCTTAAAGAACCTTAAAGATATTTAGACGGAATCTCTCATTTTCTACCTGAGGCATCTGAGGTCCAGAAAGTTTAAGCAATTTACTCAGCTTGTGCTTTGGGTAACTTGCTGTAGAGCAGCTATAAGAACTCTACTCCACACCCTTTCCATTTTACCATTGTGCCCCTTGAAATTAACTGTCAATAGTGCTCTTTAAGTTGCAAATTCTGCTTGCCTTTCTTTTTTTTTTAATTAACTTATTTATTTTTATTTATTTATTATTTTTGGCTGCATTGGGCCTTAGTTGTGACATGCGGGATCTTCATTGAGGCATGCGAGATCTTTTTTTTTGTTGTCACACACGGGTTTCTCTCTAGTTTCGGCGGGCTACCTCTCTAGTTGTGGCATGCAGGGTTTTTCTCTCTAGTTGTGACGCAAGGGCTCCAGAGTGCGTGGGCTCTGTAGTTTTGTAGCACACAGTCTCTCTTGTTGAGATGCGCTAGCTCAGTAGTTGTGGCGTGCGGACTTAGTTGCCCTGTGCCATGTGGGATCTTAGTTCCCCGACCAGGGATCGAACCTGCGTCCGTTGCATTGGAAGGCAGATTCTTTACCACTGGACCACCAGAGGAGTCCCTGCTTGTCTTTCTTGCCTGAGCAATTACAACTTACCTACAGTCTCCTATTCTGTTCCATAAATGTTCCATTTCCTTTCAAAATGATAAAGCTTCTACTTATAACAGGAAAATTGATGAGAGCGAAGAAAATCCTAAAATCATGACTATTGGTAGAATATTTTCACAAATTTTAGATTCATGTTCCTTAAATAAATTTCAGAACCTGTAATCTGTGTATCTGAATTGTTAAAGATTTCCCCATCTCTTTTTTTCTGTCATCCCCTTTTCTTAAAAGCTGTAAACCTTCCTTTCTCTTAAGTGAGCCCTGGTGTCCTGTCTATGCTTTCCCTGTGCTTTTGGGTCCCTTCCTTCTCCAGCAGACTCTAAGTTCACAAAGATTCATATTCTGATGGTCATGTCTGTAGACATCTGCCTTTTACGTTACCTTTCTTTTCTAGATTTATATACTTCACTTTATGCAAATCCTGAGATTCTAATCTACTTAGAGTTAACAGTGTACATTAGATCCTTCACCTAGTAATAAAAAGAAAATATTACTTCCAAGTCAGTTATAAAATAAGGAATTATATTAGCAAGAAGAACAGCAGCAATTAATTCTCTGTTATTAAGGAAATTAAAGAAATTGGCACCTGAACAAATATAAGAAATGTATTGTGATAAGAAATCTATTAACAAAGATGCAATTATGTGCTCAAATATGAGATTGCTGAAGTATTAGGATTTATCACTAGGAAAATATAGAGGCAAATTGCCATGGATAGCCTCTGGGTAATTAAGAAATAATAAATAAACAAGGAGCCAGCAAGTAACTGTGAATGAGAAGATGCAGATGTTTCGTAGAAATAAAACATTGTCTTAATGTTGCTGTAACTGTACTTAAACATAGTAAGTCTACACAATGACAGATTATCCCAAGACACTAATGGAAAAGAGGTTATCATTATGAGATATTTATGATAGTGAGGTTCTGCCTCAATGTCTAATTGAAATACAAGACATATGTTCAGCAGATATAATCATACTAAAAATGGGACTCAAACATAAAAAATATATGATGCTACTAGAGGTGAAGAGGGTAGGTTTTATGAAGATATGAAAAAAGTTGGATTAGAAATGAAAAATAAACCAGTTATCTTAGATATTAGTCATTGACATTTAGTTTTATCTTGGATTAGAAATGAAAAATAAACCAGTTATCTTAGATATTAGTCACTGACATTTAGTTTTATCTTATTTACTTGGGCTATTTTGACTAGTCATTCGGGCTATTCTGTATACAACACCCAATGAGTTCAATATTTGAACTTTTAAGAAAGTAAAATGACAATTAAATTTTGAAAATATAAATAGATGCTGTAGGTTTATTTCTGTGATAGACTTCTAAGTATGTATCACTATTCTAGACCGTTTAATGTATTTGATTATTGAAAACCAGCATTTAATGCTGTACTGGGCAGAACTGTATTCAATAAGTTGAAACACAACTTATTCTGGGGATATAATATTAAAACATTATTTTGTCTCCCACTGTCTCTTAATTTTATTTGGTGGGGCTAGATTTTCCCTGTCCTTGGAAGAAATAGTCTCAAGAGAGACGTTAAAATGTCCAGAACCTTTTAATAATTAAAACTCTGATTTACAATTAAGGCATCTTCTGCCCTTTCTGTAGCCCCTTCTCAGCTCATAGAAATATGACGGTATCTTCAGCTGCCTTCTGCAAAAATCTGTTCATCCTTCAGTCTAGGATGCCCTCTTAGGACCTTCCTTGTGTTGACTTTCATCTCTACACCTTATTCATGGGTAACATTCCCTAGCCCCAAGAAAATCTGAAAGCAAGACCTTGAATGAGGCCACTCTCCATTGCTAATTGCCAGCATGAAGCCTGATATCACTCATTCTAGGGATTTCACAGGTGAGAGTAAGACTTCACTCTTAGAATGGTCTCATTAAAACCTCCTCTCTACATCTGATACTTAAGAGGCAATACAGTGCCATCCCTACACCTTTGAGAGGAGAGATGGCTATTCACAGCACCGTGTTCTCTCCTAAGAAATTTTCTCCTTGTACCCTCTCCTTAAAGACCGTTTTCCCAAGCTTAATGTTAAGAAGTAGTAGCCTTTCTCCTACAGTATCCTGCTGAACACTCACTGCTACAAAGCCAATCTCTACCATAGTCACACAATTTGGCTTCTACCACATGGGTGGTTACCAGGAATCAATCATTCTGCTACAAAACCTATTATTCCTGTGACTATGAAAACAAAGTTTTGTCAAATATTATGTAAACCAGTGAAAAATGAATGCAAAAAATCATTGCTTCTTTGAAAGTTAGTTAAGTAATTTTTCAATAATGGCAAGTCACTATAAAAAAGATATTGTTAATTTAAGTGTAAGTGATAAAATGGAATAAGACTGGAACAAAAATGCAGAAGGATTCTGCACTCAGATTCCATCACAACTCTCTTTAAGTTCTCACCCCTCTAAAGAAACTAAACCTGAAACTTATATGCGAGGGAGCAAAATGTCCTGATGTATTTAATGAACACCCAGGCAATGTTCAGCTTTCTTGCTCTGCTCTGGTTGCCTCTGAGAACCAAATTGAATTCTAATAGCGCTGTTTCATCTCCTATGAACCACAAGCAGTGCGTGGATTTAGGTTAATATTCCTCTGCACACAACTTACTGAAAAATAAGATTATTTTTGACTGCAGTCAATTTAACTTATTTTGCTGAGTTTCTCCTTTTCTTAAATAATTCTTGATATTGACTTAGATCTAGTATATGTTTTTTATATTTCTTAATTTTTACTGACTGTTGAGAGATGAAAAAGTTTTTTTTACATATCTAAGTTTACCAGTTTTCCCTTGGAAAGAGAAAACCAAATTGCCCATAGCCAGGTAGAAACCCAGTTTCCTTAACTTTGATGTAAGTTTACTGAAAAAGTAAAATTCAAGATCTCAGAACTTCATATCAGAGATTCTAATCCTTGTGTCTAATCTGTATTAGCTAGAGTAAGTAAATTAACTAGTAAATAAATCCTCAAATCTCAGTGGTGTACAAAATGTAAGTTCATCTGTCACTCATACAGAGTTGAATTCTGAGTTCTTGGTCAGCATCATCCAGGAACCAAGGTTTTTCCCATTATGTGACTCAGTCTTTCCTTAAGGCCTGGGAATCCCCTGCTGGATTTTCTGCATACACCCAGGAAACTGATGAAGAGAATAAGAATGGGAAATAGTACAAGAGGTTTTAATGGACCAGGCCTGAAAGAGGTATACATCAATTCTATCCATGTGGCATTAGATGGAATTCAGTTGCCTGGAGACATTAAACTGCAAAGAACAGCAAGATATACAGGACAGCTGTGTGTCCTGGAGGAAAAGGAGCAAGTATGAGTGAGCAGCTTCTACAACAGAAGTCCTCCATTGTATATAATGTTCCCAACACATGGTGACAAACTTATCCTGTGTCATGAAATTTAGAAGTAAATGTGAGGAGGTAAGAGGAAAATTTTCTCTCTTCTAAATTATATTGCTCTCTTTAACATAAAGAATTAAACTGACTTTTTCCTGTAATATACTATAATATATTCTGGATTATTGCTATCAATGAGCAAGCTATTTCATGGCTATAATGCACATTGAAACTCGCCTTCCATAGTATTACACATGTAGCTATGTAGTAATATATAGATATTACTTCTATAGGAGTTTTTTAAAATGCTCAGAAAATATGACCTCTTAGGAAAATAAGCCCTGGGTAAAGATGATTTTTAAAGCAAATTTCATTGTTATTACTGATTTTCGATTAAAGAAGTGTAAGTTGGTGGATTGACTTGTTTGAATTTTTTAAATGAATGAAAAATAAAAAGGTTTTTATAATATTACACAAAGACAATTATAGATTACAGAAACACAGTCTGTTTATTTTAGACTCTAGAAGACTGTATGAAAACCAAATGTGATATGAAAATAATAGAATAATAATTAAAAATATGGAGAATATACTTCATGCAGGTTCATCCCAAGGAAAACTGAGCTAGAATTACATAAATTTGAGCTCTAAAAACATTCTTTTTAATTTATAATTTGGAGTAAAATAACCAACCCAATTTGATGAAAATATTCAAAATGATTAATTTAAGATGTTTCACTAAAAATTCTTTAAATGTCCCAGGAGAACATAATGTTTTAAAGTATAATCCAGAAAAACTTTAAACTGTGAAAGAAAATATCGCAATTGTATATGTCTAATATTTTTAACTAATATCCAGTAAAAGGACATTATATATCAAATGGCTTTAATGGACTCTCTTTATGGAATGCCCCTGCTACAGTCCCTTTAGAAGAAAGATAATCTATTTGTCTTTCAGTCTTCTTTGAATGACCTCTTGAGAACAAAGAAAATTATGCCTCTTTGGCTGCATTTAAAAAATCATTTTCCAGTCAGTAATGCTTAATTCCCCTCATCCATTTATTCATCCTAGCACAAACCAAGAATATTCTGGCATATTTCAAAACTAGAGGGTTGGATGGGGAGCATCTGATAGTTTGTTCTTTGGAACCATTATCATCACTGGTGGAATAATGATTCTTTTGACCAGAAAGGTTGGAGAACAAACTGTAAAGGCCTGGGAAACAGAACTGAATTCAAGCAAAACACTGTAGTAAGTGAGATTTATGTCTAGCATTCCTGGTTGTTTCCCTTTCATTATTTAACCTCTTTAAGTCCCTCACTGTGAGGCTCAGCTTGGATGTAACTTCAGACAGTGCACCACAATCTGGACCTTTTCTTCCTTTGTTCTTTCATCTTGGGTTCCATTTCCTCTAGCTCTCTGTTATCCTAGATGACATGTACTAATATAATCAATTAAACTTCAGTATATGTTAGTGCACATCAGTGCCTTTGTGTGTCACTCCATCCACAACCATTAGTATTTTAACATAGACCTGTAGGATATGAAAATTTTTGTCTCTCTCTTGGCAGCTGATAGAGAACTCTGAAGGCATAGGTATAGGAGGACCACTTCACAGCCTTCAAATTTGAACCAGATCTGTGCCACAGTTGTGGCCTTCTTCTTCCATAATGGGCCATTATTTTTATAAATATTTCCTCCCTAATATATAATGGGAGAGTGGGTTTGTATGAAGGGAACAATCTCTTATTAGATAATTATATAATTCATATTGTAAGAAGACTAGTTATTTTGTTATTTTACATTACTCCTTGTTTTAGATGATCTTCTTAAGGTGATGGTCACAATCTCAAATGCCATTAGGAGCTAGATAGGTGAAGTGAATGTGTGATCCTGGCAGTACACACTTCTACTTAGAAGAATTTAAATTCAACTGTCTTAAACATTATGCTGACTAAATTAAACATGCTTGCATCCTCTGCTGAAAGGCCAATAACAACAAAGCCACACCTCTGTGGTAAGAGGAGGCTTAACAGGTGGATGAAGTAATGTTTTAGATTCTTGACTTTAGGATATAAGAATTGAGGTCCCAAGGGACACAGAAGTTACTCCATCTCCCCTGATCTTAATGATGGAAGAAAAAGCGAGCTATCCAGTCTGTAATTAAGAGAAGAGAGCTAATATCCAAATAGTACTATTCTATGTTTTAAAAAATATATCTATGTATAAACAGATGGTGAGATTATGGGGTTTTTAATTTTCTTCCAATGTAATCTTTTTAAATATATTTATTTATTATTTATTCATTTATTTATTTTGGCTGCATCAGGTCTCTGTTGCTGCCTGCGAGCTTTCTCTAGTTGCTGTGAGTGAGGGCTACTCTTCGTTGTGGTGCGCAGGCTTCTCATGGTGGTGGCTTCTCTTGTTGTGGAGCATGGGTTCTAGGCACGTGGGCTTCAGTAGTTGTGGCACACGGGCTCAGTTGTTGTGGCTCGCAAGCTCTAGATCACAGGCTCTGTAGTTGTGGCACACGGGCTTAGTTGCTCTGTGGCATGTGGGATCTTCCCGGACCAGGGCTCGAACCTGTGTCCCCTGCATTGGCAGGCAGATTTTTAACCAGTGCACCACCAGGAAAGTTCCTCTCCCTTCTAATTTAATCTCATTTTCAAGTGTTACACAATAAAACAGTACTGTTCTCTAAATCAGAAAACAATGAAGTCTTTGTTTATTAAGATCAATGTTTACAAGACAATGTTTATTCTAATATCTTTATAGGACCTTGCCCAAATGGTAGGCATTATGATCGTTGTAACCACAGGGATGTGAGAGCCAGGATGTGAGAAGTTTCCTGAAAACTATGGGTGCCTGCACTTGGCTCCAGACAGAATGCAAAGTGGTGCACTCTGTAGTGATCGACTCAGAATTGTGTGCTTTGCACACCAAAATGGCTGTATTGCTTATACTGTCTCTATATTTTTCATTTTTCCCCAGTCATTTTGAAGTTCCAGACCGTGTAAACTGTGCTAATGGAAAAAATAGAAAGAGCTTCTCTCTATATTTGAGCAGAAGTTGAGAGAAGGACAGACTCCTGGAAATCCAGCTTGGAGGCTGCAGCTGTGACTGAAGACCACCAAGAAGGTAAAGTGAAAGCTGAAAGGCAGCAAAGTCCCTTTTCCCATGTAAATAACATTCATAATTGTGATATCTCATCATATTCACAGGTTCCAAGGATTAGAAAAAGAAATCTTTGAAGGGGTAGGTATTTTAGAATTCTGCCTACCTAAGACCCTAACCAATATTCCCAGCTGAATCAAGACAACTCCTTCCCTCAAACCACCTCCATAGTGTTCTGTGTACCTTTTCTTCCCGAATTTCTTCTGCCTATAATGAATCTTTCCCTTTATACTCCACTACTCAATCTCACCTACCTAGGTCCTGCTGATGCTTCAAGGTCAAGTTCAAAGGGCTGTTCCATCAAGAATCCCTCTCAGGGTGACCTGTTCCCTTCTCTTACTACCCATACAGCTCAATGTATACATCTCTTTTGATCCTAAGTACATTTTTTCTCAGTAGCTAAAGACAAAATATATTTATTCTAGTTCATACCACAGTCCAGTGTGAGTTTTCATTGGGGGGTGGGGGGACATTCTGTGTGGTCATTCAGAACTTCAAGTTCAACCCTTCAGGTGTTTGTGGGTCCTCTCCAATCAACTAGCAGAAAGGTAAACAGAGAGTATAGAAGATTACCCATGGGGGGTTTATGTGGGTAAGCCCTGTATAAGCATGGATCCCATTACTTTTTAAATTAAAGTATAGTTGATTTACAATATTATATTACTTTCAGGTATACAACATAGTATTTTTATAGATTTACTCCATTTAAAGTTATTATAAAATATTCACTATATTTCCTGTGCTTTACAATATATCCTTGTAGCTTATTTATTTTATACATAGTAGTTTGTATCTCTTAAACCCCTACCCCTGTCTTGGCCTTCCCTCTTTCCCTCTCCCCACTGGTAACCACTAGTTTGTTCTCTTTGAGTCTGTTTCTGTTTTGTCATATTCATTTGTTTTATTTTTTAGATTTATTTTATTTTTTATTCTTTAGATTTACTTTTTGTATTTAGAGGATGTGCATAGGTTATATGCAAATTCTACACCATTTTATATAAGGGACTTGATCATCCTCTGATTTTGGTATCTGTGGGGGATCCTGGAATCAGTCCTTCATGGATACTGAGGGACAACTGTATACACACTTGAGAATGATTTAGTAAATGTAATGGATATGATAAAACTTTTATTTTAATTTAGTCCTCATCAGTTATTAAAATCTAAGGATAAACCTTGACTTTGTAATAGACACATGGAACACTTTAAAAAAAATGTTACCACATATAAGTGATAACATACAGTACTTGTCTTTCTCTGTCTGACCTATTTCACTAAGCATAACACGCTCCAGGTCCATCCATGTTGTTGCAAATGGCAAAATTTCATCCTTTTTTATAGCTGAGTAATATACTGTCATATAAGTATATACCACATCTTCTTTATCTATTCATCTGTTGATGGACCTTTAGGTTGCTTCCACATCTTGGCTATCATAAATAATGCTGTGAATATTGGGGTGCATGTTTCTTTCCTAATTAGTGTTTTTGTTTTCTTCAGATATATACTCTGGAGTGAAATTGCTGGATTATGTGGTAGTTCTATTTTCAGTTTTGTGAGGAACCTCCATACTGCTTTCCATAGCAGCCACACCAATTTACATTCCCACCAACAGTGTAGGAGGGTTCCCTTTTCTCCACATCCTCACCAACATTTGTTATTTTTGGTCTTTTTGATGTTAGCCATTTTGACAGGTGTGAAGTGATATATCATTGTGTTTTGTTTTGTTATAAATTTATGTATGTATGTATGTATGTATGTATGTATGTATTTATTTATGGCTGTGTTGGGTCTTCATTGCTGTACACAGGCTTTCTCTAGTTGTGGCGAGCAGGGGCTATTCTTTGTTGCAGTGTATGGGCTTCTCATTGTGGTGGCTTCTCTTGCTGAGGAGCATGGGCTCTAGGCACACGGGCTTCAGTAGTTGTGGCTCACAGGCTCTAGAGTGTAGGCTCAGTAGTTGTGGCTCACGGGCTTAGTTGTTCCGTGGCATGTGGGATCTTATGGGACCAGGGCTCGAACCTGTGTCCCCTGCATTGGCAGGTGGATTCTTAACCACTGTGCCACCAGGGAAGTCCTGTCATTGTGGTTTTGATTTGCATTGCTCTGATGATTAGCAATGTTGAGCATATTTTCATGTACCTGTTGGCCATCTGTATGTCTTCTTTGGAAAAATGTCTATTCGGGTCTTCTGCCCATTTTTTAATCAGGTTGTTTGGCTTTTTTGGTATTGAGTTGTATGAGCTATTTATATACTTTGGATATTAACCTCTTATCGATCATATCATTTGCAAATATTTTCTCCCATTCAGTAGGTTGTCTTTTCATTTTGTCAATGGTTTCCTTTGGCTGTGCAAAAACTTTTAAATTTACTTAGGTTCCATTTGTTCACTTTTGCTTTTGTTTCCATTTCCTGAGGAGACTGATCCAAAAAATATCGCTATGACTATGTCAAAGAGTGTTCTACCTATGTTTTCTTCTAGGCGTTTTATGGTTTCTGGTCTTACATTTAGGTCTTTAATCCATTTTGAGTTTATTTTTGTATGTAGTATGAGAAAATGTTCTAATTTCATTCTTTTACATGTAGCTATCCAGTTTTCCCAGCACCATTTATTGAAGAGACTGTCTTTTGCCCATTGCATATTTTTACCTCCTTTGCCATAGATTGACCATATGTGTGTGGGTTTATCTCTGGGCTCTCTAATCTCTTCTAATGGTGTATGTATCTATTTTTCTGTCAGTACCATGCTGTTTTGATGACTGTAGCTTTGTCATACAGTCTGAAGTCAGGGAGCATGATACCTCCCGCTTTGTTCTTTTTTCTCAAGATTGGCTGATCCTAATTACATTTTACATTTCATTTTGTTTAGCTTTTTACTTAGTCCTTGGTAGTGTAAATTGATGAAAATGCCAGGAAGGCTGTGACTATGTCCTCATCACATTTGAGTGTCTCTACCATTTAGTCCCTTGTCATTAGCTGAGTTATCACATATTCAATATGGTATTCATTGAAAAGAAAGAGTTCATTCTTTTCTCCAAGGGACCAATGGCTTGAGCCTACATGCAGGGCTCTCCTGATATGTTCTATGTGTGTTACTGCATGCCAGTTTTCCCAGGACTTACCACAGTGCAGGGATGATATTTCTTTACATTGCCACCTCTAACATGAAATGCCTTGAGGACAGGGACTGCACTTTAGTCATTTATTCCCTCATTTGGCACAGGTTATTGACCTAGTTAGTGCCTTAGGCCATGTATAGAGATACCACAATGAACAAAATAGACCTCGTGGAACATACAGTCTGATGGGAAAAGCAGACGTTAGGAAAACAACCACAGAAACAAATGTATACTTACAAAGTGCAGTAAGATATCTGAAGGAGGGACTTCCCTGGTGGCACAGTGGATAAGAATCCACCTGCCAATGCAGGTGACACGGGTTTGATCCCTGGTCCGGGAAGATCCCACATGCCTCGTAGCAACTAGACCAATGCACCACAACTACTGAGCCTGTGCTCTAGAGCCCACGTGCCACTAGCCTGCACGCCTAGAGCCTGTGCTTCGCGACAAGAGAAGCCACTGCAAGGAGAAGCCTGTGCACCACAACGAAGAGTAGCCCCCGCTCACCACAACTAGAGAAAACCTGCACGCAACAACAAAGACCCAATACAGCCAAAAATAAATTTAAAAAAATTAAATCTTAAAAAAAATGAAATCTGAAGGAAAAATGAAAGATGCTATTAGAGAGAATACCAGGGAACCTTGCTGAGGTGGAGGGGCAAGTGGTGGCTTCCTTGAAGAAGTGACATTTAGTCTGAAACCTGAAAGAAGGATGGGAACTTTTCAGAAATAGACATTGGTAAGAATGATCCAGGCAACGGTAGTATAAGGAGAGGAGATGATGTGAATTGAAGCTAGGGAAGTAGAGAGTCAGGTCATTTAGGGCCTCATAGGGGCATATTGAGGATTTTATGTGGCTAGACTGAATTTAAAACAAACAAACAAACAAACAAACACAGGTAATAGTATAGCAATGGAATGGAATAACCTCTGGGAAGACAGGCAGAACAACAGAGAGACCACTACAATCATCCAGGGCACTTGCTATCCTCAAGTGTCTTGGGACACTTAAACCTTTCTACTGAATAGTAACTAGACTCCTGGGCTACCACTGGGCAGAGAGACTCCTACCTCAAATATTTACTTTATTTTGGTTGTAAAGACCTTAAAATGCTATCCAATAATATTTTTCTGGAAGCTTAAAATATGTTTCTCTCAGGTCAGATAATCTGATGACTTGCAATGTTTATGTGATTCAATTAAATGCCATGTGTAAAATACCTAACACATCAACTGGCCTGTGTAAGTGATCAAAAAATATTAAGTCCTTTGTGCCTCCTCTTTATGTGAGCCTCTGCACAACATGGTCTATTGGTGCCACTTCATTTAAACTATGACTTCCTCTCGGAAACCCAATACAGTCCAATATTCAAACGTTCTAAGTTTTAAGAATTCTATTACCAAATAAATTGTCCAAAGTACCTCAAGTTATATATTATTCATCTATGCACACAAGTGTAGTATAATCATCAATAAAAGTCACCATACAATCATTATTGACATGATTCCTGAAAAGGGTAAAGCCCTAGTGAACATTCTTCTCAACTGGCTCTATACCACACTGCACTGAGTTCAAAGTCAGTAAGACAGAAGTGATAAATGAGTTAGCATGACCCAATATCAATAAATACTCTGTCTACATGGATTTTATCCAAGACAGTTCAAAAATTTTGAGGAGTAAAAAATAGGCCAGTGGCAGAGTTCCTGGAAAACTAGTATATTTTGGGAAAGTATGAAAGACCTATAATCAGAATAACATCCAAAGAGCATAAAGTAGGTGAAATTAGAAAGACTGAACTACAAAATGTGAAGAAAATCAGTATGAGTGACACACTGAATAAATTCTTGTTGAAATAAGAGTGAAGAAATTTTACTGATGATTACACTTGTGAAGCATTAGACATTTCAGTTGATTTACAAATTGATGCAGTTATTGACTAATCTTGGATTATAGGTCAGTTCTGATATGCCAGAAATCTTTGACTTCATTCCTCCTCCAAATCTAATCTCCACCCTTCTCCACCTTGCTCACTATCTAGGGAAGCTGACTGGCATGGATTATACCAATGGGCTCCCAAGTCCTCTGGCTTCCATTTTGGTTTGGCCAGTAGGAAACTGAGAGTGGGAGGAAACTGAGGCCAGTAGGAAACTGAGAGTGGGAGGAAACTGAGGCCAGAGTATTTGTTTTCCTAATTCCCATTCTGTTCTTTCACCTTGCACAGCCTATGTCCCTTGACAGAAGGTCACTTTTCTCTTCTAGGTAGCTGCTCTATAAGATAGTCTCTCCTTCTAGGTTTTGGTAATATCCTCTTCCCATTGTCCATTCAGCTCTAGGAGTGGTGAAAGCTTGTTTCTGCTAGCTCCAGGTTTCTGTCCTTTCTTTCCCTCATTTTTCCCCACTACTACCCCCCCCACACACACCCCTTTGTAATTAGTCTATTGTATAAACTCTTCTCAAATTATGCTAATTTGAGTGTGATAGCTTTTCCCTTTGTGGTGCTGCCTGATAACCCATAATTCCTGACAAACTATTTCTACTAGACCTGTGTTTCTAAAACTTCAGCTGTTCCTGTAAGGACTCTGTAGTCAGAGAAGTCTGAGCAACTTATCTTTGATCTTGTGCCATAGCACTGAGTTCAGAAACATCCCTGAACCAGATTTGAGTAGTCTGGGCTAGGGAGAAGGTGATAGATGGGGGCTGTGTTCCTGACCTGAGTGTTCTTTACCAAAATGTGCTCTGCAGTCATATTGTACATGCACAACACTGAGACTGATGAGGTGCACCTGGCACCTCATGACAAGGGGATATCCAACACACAGCCAAACCAGCCTACCTATAAATGGCTCTGGCCTTCCATATTTAAGGTAGACCTGGAGGAGGCAGATTAGCTTCCAGAAGCTCTGATTTGATCTTCAATGACCCGTGTTACCACTTGAAACTGTCTGACACCCTGGAAGATTTTGAGGTCTAGGAGCTTATATATCTACCTGACCTGAGAAATGTTTCTTTTCTTTCTGTTCTTAATTGTGGCTGCTCGGGCTTCACTCTCCATCCTTTGACTATGTCAGCTTTATCTAACATACCACAGTAGTCTCTGCATCTGCTCTCACCATCGATGGAAACCTACTCTTTACATTTGTCAATATAGTAGTCATGTGGCTTACCATCTTCATGATTTATGCCTGATCTACATACTTTTCAATCAATTTTAAATCCACTCCTATTTTAGTGAATATTGCACTATGTAAAATATCAGTAAAATCACAGATTTGATATGCTAGTTAAATGATTTCTTATACACATTAAGATAAATACCTAACACTTGAGTTTCTGCTAACATAGTAAGCTAAATAGTTGGATCACCCTTTCATTGAAATCAACTGAAAGTCTTAGATTAAAAATAAAATAATCTTCATAAAAGCACAGATAAGCTGGCAGAAAAGTAAACAATTCCCAGATGCTGCTCTAAACCTAGATTTTCACAGCCTTATATAGGCAGGAGTAAGAGATAAGGATAAGCTTCAAAGCCCAATCAAAAGGGGGAATCTAAGGGGAGAAAATCTCCTCTGCTTATAAAACTTGGCTCTCAAGTTGTGAACTGCTCAAGGGTGAGTAGAAATAAACTCTCCTCTATATAGACACTAAGAAAGGAGGGGAGTGGATTATTGTTAAAAATCTGGGACTGGAAGGTAGCCTCTTCAGCCTGAACCTTTCCTACCCAGGCAGACCAAAATTTCCCAATTCATAAATGTAATTCAGAGTGATCCAAGAATTATAAGGCTATCACAGCTTAGCTGAAGCAAATACAGTCCTATCCGGAGGGATCACCTAGATCCTAGGCTCAAAGAATTTCTCAAAATAAACTGACAATAAAAATGATCTAATCATAGTCAAAAGTAACTAGTCATACAAAGAAATAAAGCTCTCTGAGGAAGAACAAGCAAAAAGAACAAACAGAAGAGCCAGAAATACAGGAATTTTGGAAACTAAAAATATCAGGTCACAGGTTCTGAAAACATTATACTCATCATGTTTAAAGAAATAAAAGGCATTAATGAAAATATCTGCAGATATTAAGACTACAAGCAATGACCAAGCAGCTTTTTAAGAATCAAGTAAAACTTCTAGAAATGAAAAATATAATGGTAAAAATTATAAATGTATGGATTTAATATCAGTTTACACATATCTCAAAAGATAATTAACTGGAAGATAGATCTGAGTTATCCAGAATGTACCACAAAGAGGCAAAGAGAAAATAAGGGACATGTCGAATAGAGTAAGAAGACTAACATATATCAAGACAGTTTCATATGGAAAAAAGAGGAAGGGCCAGATATAATTATTTGAAGATAACAACATTTGAGAATATTCCAGAACTGATGAAAGATATCAATGCTCTGATTCAAAATACCTATAAAATGCCAAGCAGGATAAATAAAAAGAAATCCATATCTCTAGACTTACTATAATGAAACTTCAAACACCAAAGAAAAACAGAAACTTTTAAGAACCACCAGAATTTAAAAAGCAAAACAAAAGACATATTATTCCCAAATGAACAACTGTTAGATGAATAGCTGATACACAGAGAGAAAATAAGTGTCAACCTAGAAGTATAAAAATAGCCAATATCTTTTAAGAATGAAAGTAAGGGAATATAGCCAATGTTTTATAAGAATGTTATAGTATAATCTATAAAAATATTGAATAAGTATGTTGTACACCTAAAACTAACACAGTACTGTAAATCATCTAAACGTCAATAAAAAACAGAAAAAAGGAATGAAAGTGAACTAAAGACATTTTCAGGCAAATGAATACTAAGAAAGTTTGGTACCTAAAGACCCTTAGTAAAAGAAAATTCTAAAGTATGTTTAGTAGGTAGAAAATTAATGAAATTTTCAAAAAAGAAAAAAATAGGAAACAAGTCTAAAAGCAATCCTCTTGTAATAATTCATAAAATAAATACACCTCTTATAATATTGATCAAGGAAAATAGGATGAAAGCCCTAAAACAATGCACAGAGAAGAATAAATGCAAAAAAGAGACATTAATAAAACAAATCACAAGAGAAAACCATGATTCTCTTTAAACCAATAAATTTAAAAACTTGAATGAAATAAGCAATTATCCCCAAAATCCGACCATAAGTAAATTAACTCATAAAAATTAAAAACCTGAATTGGCCTTTAACCTTTCAGGAAATGGTATCAGGAGCTAAATATCTTTCAACAATAACAAGAGTAATTCCTACCAGGACAAGATAAACAGGCACATTCTAACTTATATCAAGAAAAAGGTAATTCTTCTCTTACACTTACTGTTTCCGAGAATTAAAACTCTAGAAAGAGTCTAAAATCATTTAATGAGATGAGTATAGCCTCAAATACCATACTCTGACAAGGATAGTACAAAAACATAAAATTAAAGACCAATGTTACATAGGAACATACATTTAAGAAGCCCTAATATAATATGAGCAAACTGATTCCAACAATATATGCAATGCAATATACCACAACCAAGTAAGCTTCATCACTGCAATGCAAGCCTGATTTAATATTTTAAAACCCATTACTGTAGTTCACCACTGTACCAGCAAATACAGAAATGGCATTTGATAAAATACAAACCCATTCAAAAACAAAACCCTTGAGGTAGAAATAAAAAAGAAATTCCTTAACTTGTTAATGCTTATATACCAAAAATCTGCAGTAAACAAGACACCTAAGAGTGAAACAGCAGAAGGAATTCCACTGCCACTGTGCCTAAATTCTTCCATCACTCACCATTTCTCAGCCCAGGAAACCATGCTTGCCGCTGCATCTCAGCCAAATGCCCAAGGCACGTTTCAAATGGGTACCTGTGGTATGTTAGAAGGTGGTAAATGGCTTTTTCCTTTAAGAAACCTTCAGTTTTCAATAATTTATTATTACCCTCACAGCAGAACACTTTCCCTCATTTCCTGGCCCAGTAAGATAGCCCATGCTCTCAGCAGTACCTCTGGTGTGTTTTAACCCCAAGATCCAGAGCAACAGCAGCCAATGGGTACCTCTCACTCTCTAAGAAGAGCTTTTGTTTTTGTGGAAATTCAAAGTGCATATGGAGCTCTTAGAGTTTACCTTCTACATTTCTTCTGTAATCTAAGAATCCTAGAGAAAGTCATGTCATAAGCACATACTAAAAAGGCTGCATTTGCTTTCCCTTCTTTCCTTTACCTCCCTCTGACCACAGAGGTTTTTAAGCATTCTTTAAGATCCTTTCTACCTCACTCTCATTACTGTCTCCTAATGGACCCAGAAGCCACAATGCCTTCTGATAGCTGGCTTCATCTCAGCCCAACAATTTACCAACAAGGGCAAAAATACTGATTCAAAGAAACCTCCTTTGAGGGTTCTAATGAATCTTTGGAACAGATGGGTGCTGTGGAACATGCTCAGCAATCCTGAATGTGGATCCACAAGTAGTGGGAACAAGCCCAGGCCACTACAAAAGTTAACAACAACAGTTAGTGTTTATTAGGCTCTTACTAGGTGCCTGACATTGTTCTACTGTTCTAACTCATTCATTCCTGAAAACAACCCTATGACACGGGTACTATTATTGATCTCATCCTGTATATAGAATAGCCAAGTAACAGAAAGGCAAAGTCACTTGTCCAAGGTCACATTGATCCTAAATGGCAGAGACATGACTTGAACCTATATAGCAATTTAGAGTTTCCACTCTGAACCACTCTGCTAGGTTTCAAGAAATAGCACAGCTTCTTTATTTTCTTCAAATAAACTTAAATTACTTCCTGGATCCTCAGATAGAAGGAAATCTCAGTCATATTGGGGCACCCAATCAAATGTTTGCAGTTCCATGGGTTGTGACTCATCCGGGGTGCAGGCCCAGCTAGACTCTTACATAGAGTGGATCAGAATTTTACCCTAAAATGTCACATACGTGTCTCTAAAACAGTATTTCCTCCAAATGCCAACCAACTTGAACTGTGGGGATTTTTATTTAGTCAAGTTTGTAGGGCCTTCTTCCCCTTTAGGCTTATGCAAGAAGCCCAGAAGCATATGTAGGCCAGGACATTTGGGAAAGCTCCCCTTGCTCTAATCCCCTTGGTCTGTAGTCCAAACTGGTTGCTGCAGTTGTGCTCATCGTCCCATCCTGCCTGGTACCATGAAGACAAAGACTTTGCTGGTGAGATGCCGAGTTTGAGCCCAGGGCCAGTACCAAGATGGAGCACCATAGTACTTGGTACCCAGCCTCAGAGGAAACCATTCATCCAGTCCCCTACAAGCCCCGACAGTCCCTGGAGTCCTGGGAGGACAGCAGGGCGCAGAAGGCCTCATACATCTTTCCCCATATCCAGTCCTAGGTGAAGCTCCTCCCCAGCTTCGCCCAGTTCCTGGAAGTCCTCCTCCACTTAGCCAATCTGATTTCACTTCTCCATGAATCCACCTTTAATAAAAGCTCTCAACATGTATTGTTTTTTCTTTGTCTGGCAATTTTTACTTCTGGCTCTGCTACACAAAAGCCATTATCAACTTCTTAAGGTAAGGAAAAAATATTTGGCCACTATCTTGGAAAATGAAAGGAGAAATTGCCTACAGCAAAAGGACAAAAGAAAAATTATTATTTCAATAAATTATCCTATGCCTTATATATATTACTTAAAAATAGTCCTAATAGATATAGCCGAAAATATTAATAGTGTGTTTCATGGGCTCCTGAGCTTTTAAATTACTTTTTATTTTTTTTCAATCATATTTTTCAAGTTTTTTATAATGACTGTATATTTGCGACTTTTTTCAAATGTTGATTTTTCATTTAAAAGTGTTCACTTGGGGTTGTTGTTAACTAATTCAAAAGTTAAATGCTTCCTTCATTTAAGAATGTCAAGAAGACTTTACATTTTGAAATCAGGCGAATATATCTCTGTAGTGTATATGGCGTGTGATTTTTAGTGAACAGTGACTAAACACACAGGTTCTATATTAACTTAAAAAAAAAATTCAGGGAAAAAAAACTAAAAATACTGATCAGTTCCTGGGAAAAAAAGAGGAGGAAACAACCACCCAGTCACTGAGAAGTGGGAAAATGAAAGTCACATCCATTGGGTCCCCATTCACATAAAAAAATGGGACTCAAAAACCACTTCAGTTTGTCCTATCTCACCTCAATCACTTTCTTAGATGAATACGTTTTTTTCATAGTTCAAAATATTAGTAGAATTCAGAAACAATGAACATTTTATTGTGGTGGGACTAGTACACTTTATATCACTTCCAATGACATCAAGAACAAGCCACGGTTTGACTAGTGAGATTAAAATTTATCTCACAGCTATTCAACCTCAGTGTATTTGGGGGTTTATAACCAATTTCCCAAAGTAGATTATCCTTTCTGATGCTGAAGGTTAGACAGTTTGGAGTGTGTGTGTATGTGTGTGTATTTTTACAGAAAAGGAACAGACCACCCCTGAAGTTGGGATATTTCTAACATATTTTGGGGGCACAAGTAGTTTTTCCAGAGGTTGAGGAGTAAAATTCCCAGAGTGCTGGAATTTTCCATATTCTAATGGTTTTTCTAGAAGAATAGAAAAATAAGTTTCTTAAAGAATTATGTTGCATTCTGAAGAAAAGTGTTGAGTCAACTGGCTTCCATACATAGTTTAGCTGTGAGACACTAATTAGAATTCTCATACATTTTTCAATATGGCTTGTTACCAGTGCATCCTTGATATTGAGTTGGTCAGAGTAATCAATTGCTTCTACCCTTGGTTTTTAACTATAATTTACTGTTAATTTAAATTCAATACTACCAGTTTAGTTTATTAAAGGCTGTAGTGACAGATATTTGAATCAACAGTGAATCTTTGGTGAGGAAATGGGGAGGTTAGGATTATCCAGTAAGTTATATTTGAAATATATATGGTATACATTTCAATATAAATAATTCACACCCTATTGCTAAAGTAGGTGTACTCAGTATCCACTATCTCTATCACTTACCATCACCACTCCAAAACAGAAAGTGCTTAAACAGTGATATTCACTATTACTAAGGTCCTTTACCATTGTATAATATAAATGGGTATGGCTTTTTATTAATGTAAAAAGCTTTACGAAAGAACTTTGATTGCCACCACTCTATAATTTCAAACTTAAGAAAAATTAATTTAAAGAGAGGAGGAAATCACCACCACTCTCAAATAAACTCCTTCCAAGCACCTTGAATATTTTCAAGGTAAAAAATAAAAACACCAAAACAAAAAACCAAGATATATTTTCTTAAAGATATATATAATTTTAATGCTGAGATAATTTAAGATGTTAATGTAAGAAAAGGGGAAAAATTAGGACCTCCTCCTTATCTCTTATATTCACATCACTTTTTTGTTTTTAAATTATATTTGTTTTAAAACGTGTCTGAATTTTAAACTTTTATTCAAACATTGGATAGAGACAAAAAAATAAGAAAGATAATTTTTTGAAGATTATAAAATTAGGGGTTTCCCTGGTGGCGCAGTGGTTAAGAATCTGCCTGCCAATGTAGGGGACATGGGTTCGAGCCCTGGTCTGGGAAGATCCCACATGCTGTGGAGCAACTAAGCCCATGCACCACAACTACTGAGCCCACCTGCCACAGCTACTGAAGCCCGCATGCCTAGAGCCCGTGCTCCGCAACAAGAGAAGCACCTCAAGGAGAAACCCGCTCACTGCAACGAAGAGTAGCCTCTGCTTGCTGCAACTAGAGAAAGCCCGCACGCAGCAACGAAGACCCAACGCAGCCAAAAATAAATAAATTAATTAATCTTAAAAAAAGATTTAAAATTAGATTGTAGAAGGAATCACAAACAGAGCCATCAAGGTAAAAAGAAATAGCTGCATAAGCAGAGAATGAGAGCAAGGAATACCTCAGGAAAGTTGTGGTAAACTTCAATGACCCTCAGTGAAGCACACCTCCCAGGAGTCTTTTCCCTATGTGACTCTGGCCTTACATGTGAGTAGCTTTGGCAAATGGGACGCTAGCACCAGTAAAGTAAGCAGAAGCTTGATAATTGCTTGCACATTAAGACTTGCACTCTTGGAATGCTCCTTCTTGGAATCCAATACTAGGGACGTCCAAGAAGCCATGCAGGAAGGCCCAGGTGGAGGACAACTGAGGCCCCAGCTAAGTTCCCAGCAAGGGGCCACTACTGGTTGCTGTTCATACAAATGAGACTATTTTGGACTTTCTAACCATCCCAGTGCCCCAGCCAACCCTACGTTAAGCTGAAGAACTTTCCCAGTCATACCGCAGATTTATGAAAAAGAATAAACTCTTATTGTATTAAGCCACTATGTAGACAAACAACTCTAGAAAGGCCTGACTTATCCTCCAAACAAGCAGTATCCCCTCAGTGGCAACCACCAAGTTCACACCTGCTATATTGAACAGATGGAAACTGAAACCCATAAAGGTTTTTGACATATTTCTCAACAAAAGAAAAGAAAATGCGCTATTTTTTGGAAAAATTAAAGTTATAACATTTCCTAGAGAAAGATTTAGAGTTCACATCATTAAAATTTTGAATTAAGTAGGCCAAAAGTTATCTGCTCACACTTAATTTTGTTATACAGTGTTTGAAAGAGAATTAGGGGGATGCATGTTAAGACAGTATGATCCATGGACAACTCAATTCAGTAAAGTAAAAATTGAATGGTCTTCTTCAGAAAGGAGATAAATTAATGATCAAAAAGTACATGAAAAAGTGTTCAGTATACATCTGGGAAATGCAAAGTAAGATAACAATGAGATCAATTACACATCTACAAGATGGCTAAAGTTAAAAACACTAAATGTTAGTATATGGAGCAACTAGAATTCTCATACATTATTGGTAAGAGTGACAAATTATACAGCCACTTTGGGAAAATCTCTGGCAATTTTTATAAAAACAAACACCCAAGCCTGTAATCTAATAATTCCACCCATAGGTAGTTATAATAGAGAAATTAAGATATATGCATATAAAAAGAATTGTTTAAGAGTATTGATAGAAACTTTATTCCTAACAGCAAAAAATTTGAAACAGTCTAGGTTTCTATCACTAAAAGGATAAATAAACAAATTGTGTTATATTCATACAATGGAATGCTACCATGATGGTCATGAATAGACACCACTCAGATCTGCTGGGGTAGGCATAACTCACTGACAGCCCCAGCTAATCCCCCTCTGGATCAACTCCTATGTTTCTCATGGCTGCTTCTAGTAGATGACTGGATGTGGTAGGTATAATAATGGAGACCATGGGACTCCTTTAACAGGCAACTCCGGCTTGAGGACTCCCCACTGGCCTGCCTGAAACTCTCAGAGATACTCTGCAGTCTTCCTACCCATTGCTCCTTCTATCCTCCTCTATATCACAAGTGTCAGACCCACACAACAGTCTGGAAGCTCTTCCTACTTACATTGACCCCCTTCCCTTTAACCTTCACAAGTATTTCCCTCAACTCTTTTGCATATCTAATCCTGTCTTTCTATCTGCTTCTCAGAGGACCAAAACTAACACAATTACTTCATGATAAAAAGAAATGTGAAACACCATGGATGAGTCTCAAAAACATGCAGATCAAAAAAAAAATCAGAATCAAAGGAATAGTGACTACATGATTCCATGTACATGAAGTTCTAGAGCAGATAAACTAAACTATGGTAAGAAAAAAAAATGGCTGCCTCAAGGAGTTAGGGATAGGCACTGACTGGGAAAAGATATGACAGAACTTTCTATGGTGATGATAATGTTCTGTACTTTGATAGTGGTTTGGGTTGCACAAAACTCACTTAATGGCAGGCTTAAGATTTGGGCATTTTATCACATGAAAATTTTACCACAAAACAAAAACTGTAAACAAATACTGAACTCTAGTTGATATGCATGCTGAAATATTTGAAGAGAAGTATATTAATTTCTGAGACTTACTTAGATTCACCAGAAAAGGAGGATGGTTTAATGGGTGGACAGAAGGATGACTAGATGGACAGATACGTGATAAAGACAGCATATTAAAATGTTCATGGTAGAATCTAGGTTAGAGTATATGAATATTTGCTGTAAAATTCTTTCAAATTTTCTATATGGTTAAAAATTTTCATAAGAAATCCCAGACACTGCTGATTTTTAAAAAATCCTATTGACTTCAAGAGGCGAGGTACAAAAAAGATGAAAAAATATAAGGGCATCAGACTGGAAGCTAGAAGATAATGTAAGGGTAAAATAAAGGCATTTTCAGATTAAGGATCTTAGAAAATTTGCCTATAAAAATCTTTTCTCAGTAGGATATGCTTCACCAATACAAAAGAGTAAACTAAGAAGAAGGAAGGTAGGGCATCCAGGAAATGAGATTCAATGTATGGGCAATGTAAGGAGAATCCCCAGCTTAGATGTAACAAAAAGCCCCGGGATGACAAATATGCACTTGGTCTAGATAACAAACATTGCAGAACAGACAGATCAAAAAGGGATGTTGCTCAGAAAAAAAAAATGAGATTGATAGATTATCCGTTGTACTTGATTTATGATTTTATTGTGAGGAGTTCCATATATCTGAAGAATTTGGTGATTGCCAGCAATGAGTATATATAAAATAAGCAAAAATGTTAGAATTCATTACCAACTCCAAGAAAAACAAAGGGCTTTACAAAAAGTAAAATTCCACTACACTATAAACTCAGCTGATAACAATATTAATATAGTCAAAGGAATGTAGACATTCAGTATTGATTTAACCAAAAATTATGCTATAATTACATTGGAAGTGATAGATAGTATCTATAACTGAAAAATCAAGAAAATTCCAAATACTTAAATAAGCAGATCATTTCGAAATATAGCAGAAGAAGGAGCTAATAGTTGATAATCCTCATCCCTGAAAGCAGAAATGGGGGAAAGCTGCTGTCTATTGTCATAAGCCTTACTTTCTTCCCTGGCTTTTGAAAGTGTGTACATGCACTTGCTTTTATAAAACTTATAATTTAATTTAAAAGTTTTTCTATCTAGTGCAACTACAGGTATAGTGAGGATTTATTTTTCCATATCCTTTCCGTTGAAATACCAGACATTCCTTGGTATGTCAAAAAGGAAGGAATGCAAATACTTCAGAAAATAGGAAGACCATAGTGGATTTACCATGTGTGAACTAATTCACTCTCTACATTCCCTGAGAGGGCCCAGAACTCACTTTTTTCACCAAGAAGCTATACATTAGTGAGAATAGCACCAGCATTTTGGAAAGGTATTTTCATAATAGTTCTCTTGGGGATGCTACTGGGAGAAATGCCCAATGAATCAGTTTCCTTGGTTTTAGTAAGATGACCATTAAGTGGCATTTAATCCTCAGAGGGAAAAAAGGCATAGTTACTATAGCAATCAGAACATTCCAACCTAGGTAGTTTTGGCAATGATAAATCAACCATGGGGTTTCTGGAGTTGAAATAGAAGGACAACCCACTAAAGTCTTATTTGAATTATATAATTGAAAAACTTTTAGGGTCTGGTAAAAAAGGCTACCAATATACAAATTAAATTCTTGACCTCTCTCCTAATTCCTATAACAAGGTAGTTTAACAGGCCCAAGCCTCTATTAATAAAGAAGGGCCTAGTGATCTTGAAGGATAATAAAATTGTAAGTAACATATTTCAGAGAAGAGATACATTGCCCAGAGATAACAGCTTGTATTTGCGAGTCAGTCTACCTGAATTCAAATTCTGGCTCCACCACTTACTAACTGTGTGACTTTTGGCATTTACCAAGTTAACTGTGTCACAGGGAAAGAAAAAATTCAAATATTTAGAGAAATATAAGACACTGTCTGAGAGCCAACACTAATTCCTGAGAACCTAGGATTTCTAGTGTTATCCACCACTATCCGTAGAATAAAAACTAATGGGCATTTGTCCACATCAAGGTAAACCAGGTCTTGGCCTCCTAAACAACACTGCTTCTGACCAAGGCATTTACTTTACATTAAACAAGACCCCTGGATACATTGGTTTTATCATGTGCCCAACATCTAGAGTCAAAAAGAGGTGGAATAGGCTAGTATAGATTGATTTAAGTCATCATGTAGGAGAAACACCCTGAAAATTCATGGTGTAGTTCTGTAGATGCAGTAACTATTCTGAACCAGCAAGCAGTAAGTGATCCTGCTTTTCCCAAAGCCAAGTTGTATCAGTCCAGGAATCAAGGGCTGGAAAGATGGTGCTATTCACAATTACCTAACTACTAATTACAGTTCACAAAATTTTTCTTTCCATTCCATCATCTCCAGGCTCTGCTACTGGTGTGGAGATAATAGAAAATAGAGGAATGTTTTCAGCATTTAATGGAGGTGAGACTTCCACTGGGCCATTTCATACTCCTTATGTCATTATGAAGACAGGCAAAGAGAGAGAGAGAGAGAGAGAGAGAGAGAGAGAGAGAGAGAGAGAGAGAGAGAGAGAATTTTAGCCTGGTTTGATTGATTCTAATTCTCAAGGAAAAATAGGATTGCTGTTATACAATGGAAGCAGGGAGGTGAATAAACAGAACACCTTCTCATATTACCAAGTCCAGGGCTTGAGGTTAATCAAAGACTGGCAATCTATTCAGGCAGAACCACCAAAAGCTTAGATCCCTCAGGAATGAAGGTTTGAGTGACCCCACTGGGTAAAGAATCCCAGCCAGCTGAGGCGCTAGCAGAGTACAAAGCAAACAGAAAGGCTTGGTGGAGGAAGAAAGTTATAAATACCAGCTACTGCCTCAAGGCCAGTTGCAGAAACAAAGACTAATGCCTCTACCTATTTTTTTCTTCCCTATTGAGACATGGCTTTACCTACACTTTTTTTTTTTTTTTTTTTTTTTTTTTGTGGTACGCGGGCCTCTCACTGTTGTGGCCTCTCCCGTTGAGGAGCACAGGCTCCGGACGCGCAGGCTCAGTGCCATGGCTCACGGTCCTAGCCGCCCCATGGCATGTGGGATCTTCCCGGACCGGGGCACGAACCCGTGTCCCCTGAAACGGCAGGTGGGCTCTCAACCACTGTGCCACCAGGGAAGCCCTATCTATACATTTTAATAAAGTTTCCTTTTCTTGAGGAGGTTTGTTGGGAGTAATTAATGATGTAATTCCTGTCACTAGTGGCAGAATTCTGAAGTGGGATTGTACAAAACTAGAGAAAATAGACATCACCCAGAGATTCTGGATTTGGAGCTTGAGTCACTTTGGGCTTCCTACCATTGCAGAAGGAAGAAACACATTTTAAGTTGTATGTGGAATAGTTACATTATGTTGGGTGAAGGTATTTTGTAATGTAAATATGTGCAGAAGAACAAATAGAGGTAGCCAAAAGAATAAACTGTAATGAATATTTGTCATTTGTTGGCTACACAAACCCCTTCCAATTAGGAGGGATCCTCATTGTGTGAGCCCTGGAGAGAGACATGGCCCACCTCCTGATACACAGGAAGCCAGGTATGCCCTCGTCTTGCCTCAGCAGCAACCATAGGTACATGTGCCTAGTCTCAGGTGCTGAGCTATTTTCCCCAGCTTTCGTACCTCCAGTGAGTGACGCAGAGATGAACTTTATGGTGCAGTGTCAGTGGCAGGGATGAGTGGTGCTAATAGCCTTACTGCCAGTACACTGTCAACAGTGGACGTAGGGCCGGTGGCAGTGCCCTAACCAGAGCATTTCAGAGGCGAGACCCTGCCTGTGCTCCCACTTCCTGGCCTCTCTTTGTCTCCTACCTTATATCCTTCTAATAAATTCCTTCTCCTTAAATTAGACAGAATTATTTTCCATTACCTGCAATCATGAGCCAAGTGAGACAAAATTGCTTCACTACTTTAGAAGAGACAGCCACTTCATCAGCGCTAGCCCGTCTGAAAGCAGGAAGGGAAGAATATATGGCTTTGTTAAAAGAGACCCTTTCTGCCTGCAGCCAAGAACCAAATACGTCAGAAAGTCAGATAATATTGAGCCAAAATCTCTGCCTCAAGCTAATATAAATGAGAGAAAAGAGAAAGGAGGCAACATCACAGGATTTACAACGGAGACCTGGAAAAGCCTGACCCCATGCCTGTCCAAGGACCAACTCCAGTGCACTCTCTGTTTGACAAAGGTGTCTACTACCCATGCACAAGCTTTGTATGTAATTTCAGGGATTCATGGCTCCCAAAGGACCTTCCCTGTCATAGATGCCCCAAAACAAATAGAGTCATTCAACAGATAGTAAGTAATTAAATGCAGGGATGCTGCCACTAATGGAATCCCCAAATTAGGTATGACTAATTAAACTACTAATAATTTTTGGAAACAGCACAGAATTGAGAATTACATTTAGCAAGACAATGGAGGAAAACAAGTCTACAAAGTGAACTTTTGTAAATCAAGGCACAAACTCAAAAACTGTGTAAACTGTCCACATAAATAACTTTTCTTCACAATTTAACGACTATACATAAAACAGATTTTGCTACAGAGTGTAATACTTGTATTAACTCCTCTTTACGTAGACAATTTTGAAATATCTTCTTTCCTTTTACAATATCCAAATGAAGTTTTTGTCTTTTCCTCTTCCAGCTTTTTTGTTCCAAATGGACTAGTGCCCAACATTGCTGAAGGGAGAATTTCTCCTCTGGAGTCAGTGGCTTCACAGAGGCCAATAATTCAACGTTCCTCTGTTAGTCTAAGTCTAGCAACAGAAATAAAGCTTTGGGCCTGGCCAGCTATTCCCTAAGACAGATTCAGCTAAATTCATTTGAATGTACAGCAAGGCAGTGTGGTGCCCAAATGCGATCTCTATTTCAGACATGCCTCGTGAGCCCCAACCTTCCCCTGCACTCCCTCTCTCAATACTATCAGCCAGGTCCCCCAAAGCAAATAAATGGAATTGACTTAGATACCTACCTCTCCCCTCCTCACCAGTCCTCTCAAAGCTGTCCATTTCTCTCCATTCCCTTGAGCAGACCCTCATGATATCACACATGAATTGCATGCAGTAGCCCCTCAAGCCCTCTGGAACATCAACCCCGCTCTGCTCCACCCTCAACAGTATGCTTGTTGACTCCACAGCACACCGAAATGACTTTCTTAAAACAGATCATTCTTCTGCTTAAAATTATTCAATGGCTACCCACTGCCTTAGGAAGAAGTCCATGTACCTTAGCATATCCTCAAGGCCATATAGAATGTAGTCCTCTACTGCCAATGGAGTGTCATTTTTGACACTTGTTGCCTTGCAGTTCCACCTGCATTTCCCCAAACTATCCTGTTTCCTTGTGCCTGAGGCTTTGCCTGGGGGAGAGGAGGGACTGTGCTTTGAATGTCTTTTTCTCCATACAATTATTCCCCTAGCTAAATCTACCCCTCCTTCTAACTGCAGCTCAGATAATCGCCTCCGCCAGAAGCCTCATGATTGCTCAAACCTCAGCGCTGTGTCTGAAGCTCTGAAAAGACCATTGTCAAGTTGTAACTGCCTGTTTTTCAGTATCCCCAAGGCAGTAGACTGTATGCTCTTCAATGTCAGCCTATCTAGTACCCAGTAAGCAATAAAAAACCTCTGAATGAATGAATGATTCATAAGTTTGGGTGCTTTTCTATTATTATTTTCCACTCCATAGGTAGACACGTTTTGTAGGCAATAAGATATTCTTCCGTTTTGTTTTCTAGAGTCTCATTCCTGGCCCCAAGACCTTCAAGTTCTACTACTATACTAAAGCAATACCTTATTTATTTATTTATTTTTTATGTTAAGCCAGAAGTAGCCTAGCAGACTGATGAGGATAAAACATTATGGAATATGGAAGATAGGTTTACTACATTTTGAAATTGCACTTTGTCATTTGATATTAAAGAAATAAGAATCTACCACCTTTGAAAAGAATGGAGCTTTCTTGACCCTTCTACCATACCCAGGGGTTATAAACAGTAAACTTTATATACAAACATTCAGCCTAATTTTTCTCAGGAAAATCCCTTGTTTTCTTTTGATTTTCTGGAAACCTGAAATTCACATTGTCAGCCCCTGGTTGACCACACATTTCATCTTTTCATTCTAATGTTTTTTTTTTGTTGTTTAAAATTGAGGCCTGAAATCATACACTATTTCAGAAGAGAAATGCACATTTGTACTGAAAATGCAAAGACCTCCAAACTTGTCTTCTCTGAGAGTTCTTCTGCACTTCAAGTAGAAATGAAAGTTTTAGTGGATGTTATGTTTTCTCTGAAGCCTAAGTAGGAAAATTACTGTGCAATTGACAAACGTGAAACATTTGTGAATATGTCACCAAATTCCATTTTACAAGATAGCTACTTTCACCAGCAACCCCAATAACATATCTTAGAATCAAGTATATCATCAATATATCTAATTTGGGAAAATATTTTTAGAATCGTCAATTCTTCAGTATGCTTTAGCTTAAAAGATATGGAAGAGAAAGGATACAAATGGTGTTGGGTTAATTCATTCTTAAAATAGATGTGGTGGAAGTTATAGATGCGATAAGACTGGAAATTCTGGATTCATTTCATTTATTAAAAAGATGAGATATGAAGGGTTTGAAGTTCCCTTTTAGCATTGTTATAAAAACACTATAGCAACAGAAATTCTACTACTATGTATATTTTTAAAATAACAATTTTCTCTCTTCTGCGTTTTGTGAACTATGAGGAAATAAGTGAAAACTTTGTTTGTCTGGAAGACTGTGTATCTGTATGACCCTTCCAAGTCTGACATTTTAATTTTGTAAAATTTTTAGCAACTAAGATGTGTTCTTAGGAAAAGTATAGGGTATTAATTTTTCCATTTTAATATAAAATATTTATGAAAGTTATGAAATTATGAATGAAAGCATTTGAACCACAATATTGTGAAGGCTTTTTTATGGTCAAATCTCATAGCTGGAACTTTGCATTTAAAAAAAGAAAAAAAAAGGTGTTTAAAGGTTCCATTTGTCTTTCAAAGTCCAGTAGTTGCATAACTTTCCATGAGTGTTAATATGAGTTAAGAGCAGATCCTGAAAAGAACTTTCCTAAAGTATTTTTATTATTTATATTTCGTTTGAGACTAGAGGGAAAGTAATATTCCCTGTGAGCAAATGAGCAATGGTTAAAGTGTTTAATGGGATATGGGAAATCCATTAGTCGTTAATATGGGGGAGTCCTAAATTCTAATTTTTGCCTTATCTCTTTGTTATGATCCTATTATTCAAACCTGGGAAGAGGGGTTTGATTGAAAGAAGCCTTTATGAAATTGTCAAGCAGTAGTAAGCTGGATGTGAGGATATGCTATAATTTCCCTCGTGCCCTGCATTAAATTCATTATTAAAATACCAGATTGGTATCAAATGTGAGAGTGCAGTTGCATTTGATGTTTATGCATTTTGATACCATTAGTGCATTAAAAGACACTGTGGTTTGCCCCATCTGAGGGAAGTTAACAATTCGCACAGAAGTTTCATATTACACATCTTCAGTTGATCACTCTTAGGGGACTCAGTAAGTGCTGGAGTTTTTATAGAAGATCTGAGCTGCCTGGAGTTGAACATAAAGAGACTTTTCAAAGACTACTACCATATTTGGTCCTATTTAAAAGAAAAGACAATGATAATCACTCAGATTTCATTGTTCTGTCCAGCTTAACTGGAAAAAAAAAGTTGATTCTCTATTTCAGGTATTGTCTCGACAAAGGAGTGAGGGTTGTTAATCTTGTGTGAAGTAATATTGTATGACAGTTTCACATTCCCACACAGAGTGACAAAACTGTCATGCCAATGGTAAGATACAAAGTCTTCACAGTGTTTGTTCTACAACATTGTAAAACTGGTGTTTTAACCACAGAGAAATTTCAATACCAGAAAAACAAATCCTTTTACCTTTCCTTTGAGTATCCAATAAGTTATGTCATTTCTTTCACTCTTGTGTAGCACTAAAGAAAAACACACAGGATCTATGATTTTTCATGTTGTATTGGTACACGCTACTCACTCTGAGATCTAAGGACGGCTTCTACTAGATTTTACTTTCAGTACTGCAGCCTCTGGGCATTAGCCACAATCTCACCATTTCCCCTGATTACTCAGAACTGGAATATCAATGAAAAATAATGTTTATTCAAAGTCCACTATTGTAAATCCATCGTAATATCTGGAGCAAACATCATTTTATTGACTACGTAAGTCCAGACTGATGTAATGAGCTGTGAAACCCATGGCAGGCAAGATGGTACAGCAGAGGGAGTAAAACCTCATGGTATTTTGGCTTCAATTCTATTCAAGATCATTCTTTCTTTTTTTTTAAGATTTTTTTATGTGGACCATTTTAAAAGTCTTTATTGAGTTTGTTACAATATTGCTTCTGTTTTATGTTTTGTTTTTTTAGCCATGAGGCATGTGGGATCTTAGCTCCCTGACCAGGGATCGAACCCACACCTCCTGCATTGGAAGGTGAAGTCTTAACCACTGGACTGCCAAGGAAGTCCCCAAGATCATTATTTCTTAGCTGTGTGAAAAAGGAGGGTTATTGCCGATTAGTAGTCATTTTACCCATCCATTGCATTTCCAATTTCCCAAAGTTAAGGGTAAAGTTTCAACCATTTATCACTATCCTCAAGCTCATCATTCTTCCCCCTTTTTGATTCTCAACACATTACAAAGTCCTTAATAACTGAAAAAAAAATAGATGCACTAGGAATGACCTTAAAACATTTTTAGTGAGCCTCCAATTGTGCCTGTATCTTTTCTGTATGCATCTCATAGGGTATATGTGTACATGAAGGTAAGTGGCAGAGTACTGGGTTCAGAGCTTCCTGGAATATTAGTTTTTACTGAAATGTTTAGAGAAAAAAGATCTGAATTACTGAACTTGTAAAAGTTGCACAAACACATGCAAGTAATATCAGCAAAGTGTGGCTTTTCCATGGTGGCCAATCTTATATTTCTTTCTGGGAACCTGAAGAGTGGAAAGTTTTTATTAGTAGCATTTAATTAAATAATCTGGTTTATAATATTTAATAAAATTTACATTATTGTAATTGATACAATTTTTTACATTTAAAACCATGTGAGAAATGTAACTTAATTTTTCTATAATATATATACTCTGAGATAAACATATCGTCCCAACTAGTCCTGAACCATCATAATTGGGTTTTTGATAAAAATAGGAATGGGAAGATCTCTGGGCTGCCAGTTCAGATAGTGGCTGAAGTACAGTATACATCTTTATCATCAGGGGTAAACTCAAAATAGTTAATGAGCAATAGAGCACAGGCACCAAGAATCAAAATGGATGCTGGCCACTACAAAGTTCCGGTGTGTACTAGTCAAATGTCATCCCTGGTTTTCATATCAAAAACAGAGTCAACATGATCATGCTAGTTCCAAGAATGCCAGACCCACAGAGGCCTCTAGCTGAAGTGTGTTAATCATGGACCCATAGAAGTAATAGGTAGTAAGATTTTACTGTATAATCAAAAATATTCTAGAGACCAACTTAAGCTATCCACACTACAGAGTCATGGTCTCTGAGCCCATTTTCCAAACTTAGAGGCCCTTGAATAAGGTCAAAATCACACATGTTAAGGAAGGATTTACAGTAACACAATACATAGGTTCTCAGTCCTTCCTCCCAGTCCTCCCCAAAGAAACTTAAGATACTCTGCACTGTGAAAAACCAAGGAAGGGAATCACCAAAACTTTTAGGTAGTATTGAATACTGAGCTAATCTTAGTTCCAGAAACCCATTAAATCATCATGGTCTGACAGTCAGAGTAAGGCTAATAGGATAAGTGCCAAAATGGAGTACTTGCCCAAGGCCAGTGGAACAACAAACCCATCCAATGATTATTTTCTTAGCTTATTGGTGTGTATTTGAATGGACATCTTTGGCCACTGGCAGAATCCCTACACTAGCTCACTGACCCACAGGGTAAAGGTATATAGTAGGAAGGGCCAAATGCAAGACATCAATGTTCCTCAATCCAAGGTCTAATATACTAATTTCCATAATACATGCAAATTTCAGGCATTTAACCCAATAGCAGTGGATTTCTTGCTCATCTGACAGTCAAGTATGGGTGTTCCTGGATGGTGGCATTCATTCACATAGTGACTCAGAGATTCAGCACTTTTGCCTCTTAAATCTCTGCCATTCCCTAGAACATTGTTATCCTCTGCATCTACATGATAGCAGGGAAGATGTAAGACTGCAAAAGCAGCACAAGATTTCTTAAATACCTTCCCCTGAAAATGGTATTGATAGCTTACATTTCATTAGCTAGATCACAGTCACATGATCACACCTAACTAACTACAAAGGAAGCTGCTAGACATAACCTGGAAATAATTCCAGGAAGAATAAAAGAATAATTATTTCAGTGAATAGCAAGTAGTCTGCCACGTGGGAAAATTTCAGAGATTTATATCATGTCAAACATTTCAAAGATGAACTTCTTCCTAAACCCATATCAATAGATTTATTGGCAACTCCTTTTGATTGGATGACTGAGGATGAAATCTGGTTTGGTTTTCAGATAGTTCTCCAAGCTTTTCTCCAACAGCTAATATAAGCTTCTATTGAATTATGGTCCTACTTACTTGTGGCCCTGGAAGACAGTGGAGAAAGGCAATCCTTCCAATGGGCAGTCTTTTGAATTGCACCTCTTCTTATCTCCTTTTTTTTTTTTTTTAAAGAAAGATAACATAAGAAGAGTTTCTACACTCATACATAGACACTGGCTAATAGTTTGCCTGAATGGAGCTCTCAGAATAGACCAGAGCTAATAATATTTATGTCCCATGTGACTGTTCACCAGAAGGTCGCCACTGTTTAAAAGGTGTTTAGAAAAACAACAACAACCACAACAACGCATACAAAGGGTTGCGAAGGGAAGACATAAATAGCTGGTAAAGCCTTATGACTAGCTGCAGAAACAAGGATGATCGATAATCCAGAGATTCCAGACTTGAACCTGAATGCACTAAATGGTTATCATTTGGTTAGTCTGCTCTACAGTGCTGAGAGTGTTTTCTTTTGTAGATTCATTATGTCAGCTGAAGGGATTTTTAAATATTTACATGCGGAGGAAAATATGTCTGTGTGTGTGTGTGTGTGTGTGTCTGTGTACACATACTGGTAGGGTATTGATAAAATCTGGTGGGCATCTGTTGTTTTTCCTATATCAAGCACTTTCCTCATTTTTATAGTTAAAAAACCTACTTTGGGAAACTGTCTCCCATTCAAAGTAGTCACTGAAGTATAGGAATAAACCAGTCCATGGCTATTAGATATCTCTCCTTGGAATTTGAATCTGGTGCAGAGATACACAAGAATTAAGCAGACAAGAACAGCTAGACAAATAAAAAGATGGTCCTGGATTGCTGGCTACTGGGATGCCCAGCAGCGCTCACAGTTACCCTCTCAGACTGGTTGTTTAGAACATTATTTGATGAAATAACTGAAACAATTTTTTTTCCAATAAATTATCTGTTTTTGCTTCAGTGTTTAAAACTGGATTATTTTCTTGCAATCAGATATAACAGGCATAATCTTGTCAACCTATAGAAATAGATTGCAATTTTTTTTATTAGTTGTGCTCTCACAAACGAGGTCTTATGTGAAATCCAAATGCACCTATTCCTCCTGTAATGGCCTTAAATTATTCCTAAAAATAATGCCACTAAGTGAAAAGTTGTTAAATATAAAAACATGTGATGTGTCCATACCAATATAATATATCCAGCATTTTTCTCAGATAATATATCAATTGAATAATAAAAACATGTTTATAAAAATAATCAATTTAACAGTGAATAAATACTGTTTGTACATATAAAGTAATGTAATGAGCTTTATTATATTCTACAAGGAGGAAGATTGATGATGGCTGAGGAAGAGGGGTGAAATATCATCCTTAAAAAGTTAGAGGAAAGACTTCCGGGGAAGATGGCAGAAGAGTAAGACGCGGAGATCACCTTCCTCCCCACATATACACCAGAAATACATCTACAAGTGGAACAATTCCTACAGAACACCTACTGAACGCTGGCAGAAGACCTCAGACCTCCCAAAAGGCAAGAAACTCCCCACGTACCTGGGTAGGGCAAAGCGGAGAGATTCCCACACAGAGGATTATTGGTGCCGACCAGCACTCACGAGCCCGAGGCTTGTCTGCTCGCCCGTGGGGTGGGCGGGGCTGGGAGCTGAGGCTCGGGCTTCGGTCAGAGCGCAGGGAGAGGACTGGGGCTGGCGGCGAGAACTCAGCCTGAAGGGGCTAGTGCGCCACAGCTAGCCGGGAGGGAGTCCGGGAAAAAATCTGGACCTGCCGAAGAGGCAAGAGACTTTTTCTTGCCTCGTTGTTTCCTGGTGCGAGAGGAGAGGGGATTAAGAGCGCTACTTAAAGGAGCTCTAGAGTCGGAGATACACAGGCAGGCGTGAGGCACGGCTGAAAGCGCACACCCCAGAAACGGGCGTGGCACGCTGGGCTGCTGCTGCCGCCGCCAAGAAGCCTGTGTGCGAGCGCAGGTCACTGTCCACGCACCCCTTCCGGGGAGCCTGTGCAGACCGTCACTGCCGGGGTCCCGGGATCCAGGGTCCGCTTCCCCGGGAGAGCGCACGGCGCGCCTCAGGGTGGTGCAACGTCATGCCGGCCTCTGCCGCCGCACGCGTGCCCCGCCTCCGTGCCCCTCCCTCCCCCCACCCCCGGCCTGAGTGAGCCAGAGTCCCCGAAGCGGCTGCTCCTTTAACCCTGTCCTGTCTGAGCGAAGAACAGACGCCCTCCGCGAGCTACACGGAGAGGTGGGGCCAAATCCAAAGCTCAGACCCGGGAGCTCTGAGAACAAAGAAGAGAAAGGGAAATCACTCCCAGCAGCCTCAGAAGCAGCGGATTAAAGCTCCACAATCAACTTGATGTATCCTGCATCTGTGGAATACATGAATAGACAACGAATCATCCCAAATTGAGGAGCCAGGAGTCAGTGCTGTGCCTCTGAGGTGGGAGAGCCAACTTCAGGACACTGGTCCACAAGAGACCTCCCAGCTCCACATAATATCAAACGGCGAAAATCTTCCAGAGATCTCCATCTCAACACCAGCACCCAGCTTCACTCAACGACCAGCAAGCTACAGTGCTGGACACCCTATGCCAAACAACTAGCATGACAGGAACACAACGCCACCCATTAGCAGAGAGGCTGCCTAAAATCATAAAAAGTCCATAGATACCCCAAAACACACCACCAGACGTGGACCTGCCCACCAGAAAGACAAGATCCAGCCTCATCCACCAGAACACAGGCAATAGTCCCCTCCACCAGGAAGCCTACACAACCCACTGAACCAACCTTAGCCACTGGGGACAGACACCAAAAACAACGGGAAGTACGAACCTGCAGCCTGCAAAAAGGAGACCCCAAACACAGTAAGTTAGGCAAAATGAGAATACAGAAAAACACACAGCAGGAGAAGGAGCAAGATAAAAACCCATCAGACCTAACAAATGAAGAGGAAATGGGAAGTCTACCTGAAAAAGAATTCAGAATAATTACAGTAAAGATGATCCAAAACCTTGGAAATAGAATAGACAAAATGCAAGAAACAGTTAGCAAGGACCTATAAGAACTAAAGATGAGTCAAGCAACAATTCAAAACACAATAAATGAAATTAAAAATACTTTAGATGGGATCAATAGCAGAAAAACTGAGGCAGAAAAACGGATAAGTGATGTGGAAGATAAGATAGTGGAAATAACTACTGCAGAGCAGAAGAAAGAAAAAAGAATGAAAAGAACTGAGGACACTCTCAGAGACCTCTGGGACAACATTAAATGCACCACCATTCGAATTATAGGGGTTCCAGAAGAAGAAGAAAAAAAGAAAGGGACTGAGAAAATATTTGAAGAGATTATAGTTGAAAACTTCCCTAATATGGGAAAGGAAATAGTCAAGCCCAGGAGGCACAGATAGTCCCATACAGGATAAATCCAAGGAGACATATGTCAAGACACATATTAGTCAAACTGTCAAAAATTAAAAACAAAGAAAACATATTAAAAGCAGCAAGGGAAAAACAACAAATAACACACAAGGGAATCCCCATAAGGTTAACAGCTGATCATTCAGCAGAAACTCTGCAAGCCAGAAGGGAGTGGCAGCACATATTTAAAGTGATGAAGGAGAAAAACCTGCAACCAAGATTACTCTACCCAGCAAGGATCTCATTCAGATTTGATGGAGAAATTAAAACGTTTACAGACAAGCAAAAGCTGAGAGAGTTCAGCACCACCAAACCAGCTTTACAACAAATGATAAAGGAACTTATCTAGGCAAGAAACACAACAGAAGGAAAAGACCTACAATAACGAACCCAAAACAATTAAGAAAATGGTAATAGGAACATACATATAGATAATTACCTTAAATGTTAATGGACTAAATGCTCCCACCAAAAGACACAGATTGGATGAATGGATACAAAAACAAGACCCATATATATGCTGTCTACAAGAGACCCACTTCAGACCTAGAGACACATACAGACTGAAAGTGAGGGGATGGAAAAAGATATTCCATGCAAATGGAAACCAAAAGAAAGCTGGAGTAGCAATTCTCATATCAGACAAAATAGATTTTAAAATAAAGACAACTAGAAGAGACAAAGAAGGACACTACATAATGATCAAGGGATGGATCCAAGAAGAACATATAACAATTGTAAATATTTATGCACCCAACATAGGAGCACCTCAATACATAAGGCAAATACTAACAGCCATAAAAGGGGAAATCGACAGTGACACATTCATAGTAGGGGACTTTAACACCCCACTTTCACCAATGGACAGATCATCCAAAATGAAAACAAATAAGGAAACACAAGCTTTAAATGATACATTAAACAAGATGAACTTAATTGATATTTATAGGACATTCCATCCAAGAACAACAGAATACACATTTTTCTCAAGTGCTCATGGAACATTCTCCAGGATAGATCATATCTTGGGTAACAAATCAAGCCTTGGTAAATTTAAGAAAATTGAAATTGTATCAAGTATCTTTTCCGACCACAATGCTATGAGACTAGATATCAATTACAGGAAAAGAGCTGTAAAAAATACAAACACATGTAGGCTAAACAATACACTACTTAATAACGAAGTGATCACTGAAGAAATCAAAGAGGAAATCAAAAAATACCTAGAAACAAATGACAATGGAGACACCACGACCCAAAGCCTATGGGATGCAGCAAAAGCAGTTCTAAGAGGGAGTTTTATAGCAATACAATCCCACCTTAAGAAACAGGAAACATCTCGAATAAACAACCTAACCTTGCACCTAAAGCAATTAGAGAAAGAAGAACAAAAACATCCCAAAGTTAGCAGAAGGAAAGAAGTCATAAAAATCAGATCAGAAATAAATGAAAAAGAAATGAAGGAAATGATAGCAAAGATCAATAAAACTAAAAGTTGGTTCTTTGAGAAGATAAACAAAACTGATAAACCATTAGGCAGACTCATCAAGAAAAAAAGGGAGAAGACTCAAATCAATAGAATTAGAAATGAAAAAGGAGAAGTAACAACTGACACTGCAGAAATACAAAAGATCATGAGAGATTACTACAAGGAACTCTATGCCAATAAAGTGGACAATCTGGAAGAAATGGACAAATTCTTAGAAATGCACAACCTGCCAAGACTGAATCAGGAAGAAATAGAAAATATGAACAGACCAATCACAAGCTCTGAAATTGAAACTGTGATAAAAAATCTTCCAACAAACAAAAGCCCAGGACCAGATGGCTTCACAGGCAAATTCTATCAAACATTTAGAGGAGAGCTAACACATATCCTTCTCAAACTCTTCCAAAATATAGCAGAGGGAGGAACACTCCCAAACTCATTCTATGAGGCCACCATCACCTTGATACCAAAACCAGACAAGGATGTCACAAAGAAAGAAAACTACAGGCCAATATCACTGATGAATATAGATGCTCAACATCTATCAACATCCTCAACAAAATACTAGCAAACAGAATCCAACATCACATTAAAAGGATCATACACCATGATCAAGTGGGGTTTATTCCAGGAATGCAAGGATTCTTCAATATACGCAAATCAATCAACGTGATACACCATATTAACAAATTGAAGGAGAAAAACCATATGATCATCTCAATAGATGCAGAGAAAGCTTTTGACAAAATTCAACACCCATTTATGATAAAAACACTGCAGAAAGTAGGCATAGAGGGAAATTTCCTCAACATAATAAAAGCCATATATGACAAACCCACAGCCAACATCGTCCTCAATGGTGAAAAACTGAAACCATTTCCACTAAGATCAGGAACAAGACAAGGTTGCCCACTCTCACCACTCTTATTCAACCTAATTTTGGAAGTTTTAGCCGCAGCAATCAGAGAAGAAAAGGAAATAAAAGGAATCCAAATTGGAAAAGAAGAAGTAAAGCTGTCACTGTTTGCAGATGACATGATACTATACATAGAGAATCCTAAAAATGCTACCAGAAAACTGCTAGAGCTAAGCAATGAATTTGGTAAAGTAGCAGGATACAAAATTAATGCACACTAATCACTGGCATTCCTATATACTAATGATGAAAAATCTAAAAGTGAAATCAAGAAAACACTCCTATTTACCATTGCAACAAAAAGAATAAAATATCTAGGAATAAACCTACCTAAGGAGACAAAACACCTGTATGCAGAAAATTATAAGACACTGATGAAAGAAATTAAAGATGACACAAATAGATGGAGAGATATACCAAGTTCTTGGATTGGAAGAATCAACATTGTGAAAATGACTCTACTACCCAAAGCAATCTACAGATTCAATGCAATCCCTATCAAACTACCACTGGCATTTTTCACAGAACTAGAACAAAAAATTTCACAATTTGTATGGAAACACAAAAGACCCCAAATAGCCAAAGCAATCTTGAGAACGAAAAATGGAGCTGGAGGAATCAGGCTCCCTGACTTCAGACTATACTACAAAGCTACAGTAATCAAGACAGTATGGTACTGGAACAAAAACAGAAAGATAGATCAATGGAACAGGATAGAAAGCCCAGAGATAAACCCACGCACATATGGTCACCTAATCTTTGATAAAGGAGGCAGGAATGTACAGTGGAGAAAGGACAGCCTCTTCAATAAGTGGTGCTGGGAAAACTGGACAGGGACATGTAAAAGTATGAGATTAGATCACTCCCTAACACCATACACAAAAATAAGCTCAAAATGGATTAAAGTCCTAAATGTAAGGCCAGAGACTATAACACTCTTAGAGGAAAACATAGGCAGAACACTCTATGACATAAATCACAGCAAGATCCTTTTTGACCCACCTCCTAGAGAAATGGAAATAAAGACAAAAATAAACACATGGGACCTAATGAAACTTTAAAGTTTTTGCACAGGAAAGGAAACCATAAACAAGACCAAAAGACAACCCTTAGAATGGGAGAAAATATTTGCAAATGAAGCAACTGACAAAGGATTCATCTCCAAAATTTAGAAGCAGCTCATGCAGCTCAATAGCAAAAAAACAAACAACCCAATCCAAAAATGGGCAGAAGACCTAAATAGACATTTCTCCACAGAAGATATACAGACTGCCAACAAACACATGAAAGGATGCTCAACATCTTTGCTCATTAGAGAAATGCAAATCAAAACTACAATGAGATATCATCTCACACCAGTCAGAATGGCCATCATCAAAAAATCTAGAAACAATAAATGCTGGAGAGGGTGTGGAAAAAAGGGAACACTCTTGCACTGCTGGTGGGAATGTGAATTGGTACAGCCACTATGGAGAACAGTATGGAGGTTCCTTAAAAAACTACAAATAGTACTACCATATGACCCAGCAATCCCACTACTGGGCATGTACCCTGAGAAAACCATAATTCAAAAAGAGTCATGTACCAAAATGTTCATAGCAGCCCGATTTACAATAGCTCAGAGATGGAAACAACCTAAGAGTCCATCATTGGATGAATGGATAAAGAAGATGTGGCACATATATACAATGGAATATTACTCAGCCATAAAATGAAACGAAATTGAGCTATTTGTAATGAGGTGGATGGACCTAGAGTCTGTCATACAGAGTGAAGTAAGTCAGAAAGAGAAAGACAAATACTGTATGCGGACACATATATATGGAATTTAAGAAAAAGAATGTCATGAAGAACATAGGGGTAAGACAGGAATAAAGATGCAGACCTACTAGAGAATGGACTTGAGGATATGGGGAGGGGGAAGGGTAAGCTGTGACAAAGCGAGAGAGAGGCATGGACATATATACAGTACCAAACGTAAGGTAGATAGCTAGTGGGAAGCAGCCGCATAGCACAGGGAGATCAGCTTGGTGCTTTGTGACTGCCTGGAGGGGTGGGATAGGGAGGGTGGGAGGGAGACGCAAGTGGGAGGGGATATGGGAACATATGTATATGTATAACTGGTTAATTTTGTTATAAAGCAGAAACTAACACACCATTGTTAAGCAAATATACTCCAATAAAGTTGTAAAAAAAGAAAAAAAAAGGTAGAGGAAAGTCACTTGTTTGAATATTTGACAAGCATTTAATATTAGCATCATATGAACTTGACAATTCTCTTTCCCGTGAGACTTTAACCCTAAAATAACTATCTGATGTGAAAGGCTTTGACGTAAATGGAAAAGATTGGAATCTTTGGGTAGAAAAATATGCGCTTCCAAACATGAGGAAATCGTATACATGCACAAGAATGAAGAGTAGCAGAAGAGGACACGTCTGAATTCCTCTTACTTGGCAAAGCAAAACATTAAGGTTCATCCAAATGTAGCACACATTTCAAATTCGTTCCAAGTAATATTCTTTAACTAGAAACTGTTGTATAAAATAAATGTGTAAGTGTGCCTTTGTTTGAAATAATGCTGAAATATAACTTTGCATAGTATGTTTATTTAGTGGATTTTAGGAGAAAAAGTCATTATACTGGAAAAAAAAGGAGTCATTATCTAAAAAGTGGTATAAGTTTTCAAGAGCTGTTAAGTGAAAAAGTGATATGTGAAGTTAAACTGCATACAGAACCAATAAAAGCTGAATTGGGAAGGTAGTAGTGAGCTATGACGCTTTCTCTCTCTCCTCTCAGTTGCCACCTCCAGGCAACCACTTCCAAAGTTTTGACCAACTTACCTTCTCAGTCATATAATCTGTAAATTATTTCCCAATTCCCATCATCCACCATCTGAACTACCCTATTTGCTGATTCATGAATATGCTATGAATGTTCAGGCCTTCAAGCAATTGTTTATGTTCCTCCCTTTCAGTAAACACCTTCACTTTCTCCTCAAAGTTTTAAAAAATCCTACTTCTTTTTGAATTCCCAGCATATATGTCACCGTCCCTAAGCCCCACCTAAAGCAAAAAGAAATGCTTTATTATGTATATTCTCATAGCATGAGATTATACTTCCATTCCAGTATTTATCAAATTTCATTATTATTAGTTTTTTATGTGGCTAATTCCTTTCTAAGTTCTTCAGAGCAAGGAATTCTGCCTAATTTGTTTTTGTTTGCCCTGTATCTAGCACAGTGTCTTGTTCATCAGAAGATGATCAATAAAGACATGTTGAATCCTTGGTAAGTAGAACAAAGGGAGAGAGTTTTAAGAAATATGTGGTGGTTATACCCATTCAAAAAATAGGCAGAAGGACTAAGTAGACATTTCTCCAAAGAATATATACAGATGTCCAAATGCACATGAAAAGATACTTAACATTACTAATTATTAGAGAAATGCAAATCAAAACTACCATGAGGTACAGACTCACACCAGTCAGAATGGCCATCATGAAAAAGTCTACAAATAACAAATGTTGGAGAGGATGTGGAGAAAAGGGAACTCTCCCATACTGTTGGTGGGAATGTAAATTGGTGTAGCCACTATGGAAAACAGTATGGAGATTCTTCAAAAAACTCAAAATAGAATTGTCATAGGATCCAACAGTCCCACTCTTGGGCATATATGCAGAGAAAATTCTAACTCGAAAAGATACATACACCCCAATGTTCATAGCAGCACCGTTTACAAGAGTCTAGACATGGAACAACCTAAATGTCCATCTAGGGCATGTCTAGATGAATGGATAAAAAAGATGTGGTACAGATATACAATGGAATACTACTCAGCCATAAAAAAGAATGAAATAATGCCATTTGCAGCAACATGGATGGAACTAGAGATTATCATACTAAGTGAAGTAAGTCAGAAAGAGAAAGACAAATACCATATGATATCACTTATATGTGGAATCTAAAATATGCCACAGATGAACTTATCTGTGAAACAGAAACAGAGTCACAGACATAGAGAACAGACTTATGGTTGTCAAGGGGTGTGTGTGGGAGGAATGGACTGGGAGTTTGGGGTTAGCACATGCAAACTAGTACATATAGAATGCATAAACAACATGGTCCTACTGTATAGCACAGGGAACTATATTCAATATCCTAAACCATAATGGAAAAGAATATAAAAAAGAATGTGTGTATATATGTATACCTAAATCACTTTGCTGTACAGCAGAAATTAACACAACATTGTAAATCAACTCTACTTCAATAAATTTTTTCTAAGAAAAGAAATATTGGTGGTTGTAGTGAAATCGGATGAATGGATAAAGAAGATGTGGCACATATATACAATGGAATATTACTCAGCCATAAAAAGAAACGAAACTGAGCTATTTGTAATGAGGTGGATAGACCTAGAGTCTGTCATACAGAGTGAAGTAAGTCAGAAAGAGAAAGACAAATACCGTATGCTAACACATATATATGGAATTTAAAAAAAAATGTCATGAAGAACCTAGGGGTAAAACGGGAATAAAGACACAGACCTACTTGAGAATGGACTTGAGGATATGGGGAGGGGGAAGGGTAAGCTGTGACAAAGCGAAAGAGAGGCATGGACATATATACACTACCAAACGTAAGGTAGATAGATAGTGGGAAGCAGCCGCAGAGCACAGGGAGATCAGCTCGGTGCTTTGTGACCGCCTGGAGGGGTGGGATGGGGAGGGTGGGAGGGAGGGAGATGTATGAGGGAAGGGATGTGGGAACAGATGTATATGTATGACTGATTCACTTTGTTATAAAGCAGAAAAAAAAAAAGATGAATAGAATTGAAGGTCCAAGTAGTGCTAAAGTTCATGGTTTGAGGATGCTCTCTACTCAAAGTTGTAACAGTTAAGATTACCTATAAAAGAGAAAAATTTGAAAGATAGCCATGTTCCAAAAATTATAATAGAACCAAAATAAAACAAAACAAAACTTGATGTGGTAAGTGTAGCTGAAGGCATAGACCTCCTGGGCTTTGAGTGATCAACAAGTACAGACAACCGGTTCAGATCATGCAGAGTAGCTCCCCTTCACACGAGGAGAGGACCGGGGCCTAAAACACGCATTTAGTGATGGTGTAAATATAAACTGGTACAGTAACTCTAAAAATAGTAAAATGCTCATACCTTGTAATCCAGCAGTTTCATTTCTGTGTTTGTAACCCAGAAAACCTTGCACACATGCAGAGACTTTTCCAAGGCAGTTAAATGTACATGTTCGGGATCAAGACTTTTGGGCTCAAATTCCGCCTCTGTTGCCTTTAGTTATGTACCATGGACAATTACTTAACCTTTCTGTACCGGGATTTTCTCATCTCAGAAATAGAAATAATAAAAATACCCACCTCTTGGGGATTGTTGTGAGGATAAAGATGTGTTAAACACTTGTATAACTCTTAGGATAATGCCTAGCACATAGTAAGGACACAAATTTTAGCCCTAATCTTCAGTATGGCAGTTTTGGTTCTGTTTAAAAAAAAGACAACAGGCCCCAAATGCAGTCACTTATGCTAAGCCCCACATCACCAAACCAAGACTTAGTTATAGTTTCAGCTCTCTCAGAAACAGAATCTTAAACCAGTCCATCAGGAACACCTGATCAGCCCTAGGTAGGTAATCTGCCTGATAGGCCCCTGCCATCCCCTAAGGAAAGTAGCTATGCAATTAACCAACCTGCTTTTTTTTGCCTCATATAACTTCCAAGTCCCTGCTCCCTTCTGCCTATAAAAGTCTTTCAGTTTGTACATCTCTTCAGAGTGCCTTTTATATCTGTTAGATTGGATGCTGCTAGACTCAAACTGACTTTTGCTGCTGTGGCCTCTCCCGTTGTGGAGCACAGGCTCCGGACGCGCAGGCTCAGCGGCCATGGCTCACGGGCCCAGCCACTCCGCGGCATGTGGGATCTTCCCGGACCGGGGCACGAACCCGTGTCCCCTGCATCGGCAGGTGGACTCTCAACCACTGCGCCACCAGGGAAGCCCCTTAGTTTCTCTTTTAATGGTTTGGGTGTCAGAAGAGGGAACCGAAGGAGACCTCAAAGGGCCCTCAGGAGCACGGAGCAAACAGACTTACCTGTTGAGCCCCTTGAACTCGCTGCTTTCTCGCAGACTCCGGAGGTCGTGTGGAAGTCCTTCTCGGATTCTAGCTTCACAGCTTTGTGTTATTTTATGAGCTTTCAGACTTTGAGTATTTATTTTTCCAGACTAGGTCCAGAAACTAGCTTGAGTCCGACTGGGTCTGACTTAGAAACCAGACTGGGTCTGGGGACGGACTGGGTCTTGCTTGGAAATCGAACCAGGTGTGGGAACAGATTGGGCCCGACTTAAGCTGAACTGGGTTCAGCTGTTAGGCCTCATGTGAATAAACTTTTGTTTTTAAGCTGAATAAGCAGGTTAACCTTACCAAAGATAATCTTGAATTATAGTGGCCACAGTGGAGAATTTTTCTCTGAGGTACCACATAAATGGATAAGGTTATCTAAGTTAAAAGTTCTCCACTGTGGCCACAAAATTTCGACACTCACCATAAAGTGAGGAGGGAAAATTATTTTTCCTCCTCTTCAGTTTCTGGTGACCAGGATGAGGCCCACTGCGACGCTCTGCTCACTCCAGAGACAGCATATGGGATCCTGGGAAAACTGGTGGAGGCTGGAAAAAGGTGAGAATTCTTATCAAAGACAGCTCTCCCAGATCTCTGTCTGTGGTGCCTGGTCAAAAGAGGAAGGTAAAATTTCACATTGTCTCTTCCTTTCAAATTTGCAGGCAAAAAAAAAAAAAAATTTGTAAGAATTAGATGTTTGAATTGTGACTTGTGAATTTGCTATTGTGTACCCGTTTATTGTAGATCTCCGTGTTGTCTAATCTCCAAATATTTGGGGGTCTTCCAGCTAATTTTTTCTTATTGAATTTAATATAATTCTATTGCAATCTGAATAAAAACTCGGAATAATTTCTATTCTTTTAAATTTGTTAAGGTATGTTTTATGACCCAGAATATGGTCTATCTTGATGAGTGTTCTATGCAAGATTGAGAAAAGTGTGTATTTTGTTGTTGGGTGATGTGTTCTATAAATGTCAATCAGATCCAGTCAATAAATGATACTTTTTAGTTCAACTGCATCCTTCCTGATTTTTTAGTTGCTGGAAAGAAAAAGTGTGTGGAAATCTCCAACTATAATGTGGATTTGTCTGTATCTCCTTGCAGTTCTGTCAGTTTTGCCTGTTTTGATTCTCTGGGGCCCTTGTAACATGACAGTAAGATGAGGGAAATTGAAGTGTTCTGTAATCTTCTGATAATATCTCATTCCTTGAATGGGTGTAGGTCCTTGTGTTGTGATCTTCAAAAATTTTTCATAGCCTTTATTTTTTTTCCCATGAGATTAGACAGGCGAACTAGAGAGAGCTGGTTTGGCTAACTGCCCTTCCCCAGGTCAGATAAGATCTGATAAAGTCCTTTCCTGTGGATAGTAGGCCTTTGCTACAGAGAACACTGTGGGCATATTTCCAAATGGCTACTTTTCTCCTCCTCCTGCCAGAAACATGAGAGGATTTTTCTTAGATCTTCACCTTGAGAACAGGGTAGGGTCCCTGGAGGTAATAAACACAAAAGTATTGGGTCCCCCCCAAGACTGGGTCCTCCTGAGTTTCTCTCTCTCAAGCTAGTTCATACTTGGCCTCCACCAATTCATCAAAATGTTCCATGCAAGTTTGAGAAAAATGTGAATTGTGCTGTTGTTGGGTGATGTACCTATAAAGGTCAGTTAGATTAAGATGCATTACCACTTAAGTGTTCCCACCAGTTTATGGCTCCAGTGGCGTCTGTTCCAGATACTAAGCTGATTGTGACTGTGAATTTCTGTATTCACCTTGACTCTCCAGATTTCCCAGTGGCAGTGTGTCCTGTGACCCCAATTTTCTGATGGATCTAAGTAATTCGTTTTCACTTTGTTCAGCATTTTTCTTCTTTGAGAATAGGAGTACCAGCTTCCAAGCTCTTTATATGTCAGAGGTGAAATGCATTGCCTCTATGTATTTTTTAAAGCCGAGTCAATTACTTTGAGGTGAACTCACCTGTGACTCAGTCAGATTATTGAGGATTGTCTTCTATTTTCTCTGGGTACAATGGACTTGTGCAAATGATGGGGTAGACTTGAGGCCTTGAGTCCCTCAGTCAGAAGGACCTGGTGGAGTTGTTGTTTTTTTTTTTTTTTTTTTTCGGTACACAGGCCTCTCACTGTTGTGGCCTCTCCCATTGCGGAGCACAGGCTCCGGATGCACAGGCTCAGCAGCCATGGCTTACGGGCCCAGCCGCTCCGCAGCATGTGGGATCTTCCCGGACCGGGGCATGAACCCATGTCCTGTGCATCAGCAGGCAGACTCTCAACCACTGCGCCACCAGGGAAGCCCGAGTGGTTGGTTTTTTAAGCTGGGTGGTTAAGAAAAATTGGTGAAGATGAAAATATGGGATGATGTTTTAGGGATGAGAGCCCTCACAGGTGGGTCCAAGGAGATGCTTCACATAAGGTCTGATGAGATCTGAATAAAATTCATACATTAGTGAATGCATGATTGTTATAGCCCAGAGGCTATGATCTCCCAAGAAATATACTTTGTTGCCCTTGAGGAGATGAACAAGTGATCAAAACTACCCAGTTGCAGCTGCCTCTTCGTGTTCTAAGGACTTCCCTAGAGGAAACCTACACTTTGTGAAACAGATTAAATGGGCTTTCTAGTCTCCTGAGTAGCTCTCCTTAATGTCCTGTCCTACCCTGCTTCTCCTTGACCCTCATAATGAGAAAATGGGAAGTAAGGGACTCCCGGGCACACTAAGAAGATTTCCCTGTGAACTTTCTGGTTTGGAAAATGAACCACCTGGAAAGACACATAAAGAGGAGCTAGACTAGGTTGGGAACCTATCCTGCATCTTTCCCACACTTTCGATCAGCACCCAAAGTGTGCTGTTTATGCCTCTCCACCCCTCACAGTTCCTCCCCCAAATTCTGAGTTTATAGATATCAGAGATGGTGGCTTTTTTTTTTTTTTTTTGCGGTACGCGGGCTTCTCACTGCTGTGGCCTTCTCCCGTTGCGGAGCACAGGCTCCGGATGCACAGGCTCAGCGGCCATGGCGTACGGACCCAACCGCTCCGCGGCATGTGGGATCTTCCCAGATCGGAGAACGAACCCGTGTCCCCTGCATCGGCAGGCGGACTCTCAACCACTGCGCCACCAGGGAAGCCCTTTTTTTTTTTTTTTTTTTTTGATGGTGGCTTTTTTAAACTCACACCTGCTCACAGAAGGAGAGACTTAATAAGGGGAGGTGTCAGAAAGAAACACTCTCCCAGGACTCATGTGAGGCATCTGCAAAACAAGAACCAGATGCGTGAGTGTCAGTTATTCTCACGACAAAATATCAATAATACCATACTAGACCTCCTGAACCTCAATTGTTGATTATACTGACAGGAGGAAAGAGAAGGGAAGAAAAGCACTGCAAAGTTTTACACCATCACTCAAAAATTAGAATACCCAGGTACATATTACAGTATGTTTTATGCAATAAAAAAAAGTACAGAATAACACATTTTCTTGAGTCTAAGAGGTAACAACCAATTTAAAAACAACTTTTATGGGAAAAAAACCAAACCCTAGAGCCCCTACCCTATTAACCACACATATCTATTGTGGAATACCTCCTGGCATTAAAAATGTTAAAATGTTTAAATCTGAGCATCTTATGTTTGTGGAAACACAATATTTTATGGACTCTACTAAGTTACATCATTCTGAAATAAAACATAACAATGAGGGTCTCAACTTCCTTTGATGTAAATGGATCAGCTTAATGAAATTGAAAAATATTTATACAAATGAAATTTTGACTTATCCATTATCCTAACATTAATAATTCATTAAAAAGTTCTCTGAAAGTAAGTTACAACATTGCACATGAAAAGAGTACAGATGCTTCTAGAGATGAACTTACGAACACAGGTATTACGGCAGTAAGTATAGGAGATACCAAAAAAACACAATTAATAACATCATCTGGTAAATCAGTCTCAGGAGCAATGCACGCTGGACATACTTGAAAAATTAGTCCTTAGACAAAGACATACAAAATCTTCATGGTTCATGGGAAAAAGGGTAAGGACGTTTATAAATTGAACATGTTCGCCTAGGTTGATTTATTGTTTCATAAAGCATTTGACACATATACAACAGGAGAATGAATTCTTAAGTATTTAGATTAGTTTTTCACACACAATCAAATAAATTGGCAAAAATATAGAGACATCTGTATTGATGAAAAAGCAATGGCAGGAAGGAACACAGGGGCAGTGGAAAAGCTGTTGCCATAGTATGTGCAAAGACTCACTGTGTTTCATCGACAAGCACTGGGTTGTTAAGAAAATGTAACATCATTGGAAATAGTTGTAAATAATAAAGATAGACTGTCAATATACTCAGATACCGTATCTATGTAACAGAATTTTCAGAGTGTAGTATCATGATGACATAGGCAGTAAAATAAGACTCAATGACAAAGTCTTTACGAAGTGTCCTCCTTTGCTGTCCACCCAAGTATACAGTGAAATGGCTCCCTCCTTTAAAGCACATCGTGGGTTTGCAAGGGTGCTGTTTTTCTGCAGTAGGGTGGTAGGTGGCTAGGTTCTTGGTTCAGCTAGGAAGGAAAGCCACACAGCCTTCCTAGCAATGAGACACCTTTCCTTGGACTTTAGTCCACACAGTTTCAGCAGGGCTACCCCTCCCCTGTCTGTTTCTGGCTGGCATTGTGGCATCTGAGCACCACAGGCCTCCATGCCTGCTCAACTCTCCTGTCTCCACATGGTGAACAGAAAACTCAAGAAGGAAAAATCAAAAGAAAGGAAGTGGTTTGCTTTTGGAAAGGGGCATGTTATCAATACTTCCTCTGGCTTCTCCTGTCAGAAGCAGGCACTAGTTGGAATCAAGAACCTCTCAATCGATCTATTCATTCATGCATTTGTTTATTTCAGGCCAAAAAATTGGATACCTCTTCTGTGCAATGCACTATTTTAGGTACTGAGAGGCATCTGTGAAAGCACCCTAATCACAAGCCCAAGAACCTCTACAGCTCATGAGCCCCAACTTAATGCTTTGACTTAATTTTACCAGTAATAGGAAAAGAGTTCCAGAATTTCTTATTATATTTTCTTTAAGTCAAAATTGAGAACAATTCACTGTTATTTCTTAAGAAAAACACTGCTGGCTAAATATCTCTCAAATATGAGTAACCAAATTCAACTGAATTTTGTCAGCTAAACCTCATGTGGGACCTGACTTAAACTCATAAAACCCTTCATCAAACATACATACCTAATTCCATGAAGCACTGGTGAGTAAGGTTGATTTTTACTGACATTTTCATGGGGAGATAGGGTAGTGGTTTAAATCCCACACCATATAGCAAGGCTTTCTAAACATCCTCTTCAAAGATCAGCTCTGAATGCCTTCCATTTCCCCTTCAGATTCTATCTCCACCTTTCTCCACCCTGTTCTGTGCCATAGAAGGTGGACCTGTGTTGACTGCATCATTGGGCTTCCTTGCTCTGCGGCCAATGGGGAGTTTCAGCAAGAAGTAAGAACAGAGTAAGAGACTGAGATCCCCCAGTCTGGATGTTGTCTTTATCCCACATCCTAAGATAGAAGGTTTTACCCCTTGATAGGCAGCTGTTTTATCATGGGGCTCACAGACCCCAGGTTCTGATAACTGGTACTTCCCTTTGGATCTGGGAATAATAATGTCTTTTTTTAAAATTAATGCAGGGATTCTGCACTGTGCCTCATGGTTTTCCTACATACTGCATACATCTCAATCAATAGTCCCTTAATTAAACTCGCTTCAAATTACCCTAATTTGAATGTGCCACCTGTTTTCTGCCAGTACCACCGGCCAATCCAATATCCCCATTTCCCCCAAAGCTCTACTGTCTAAGGTACATGTCGCATGTCTGTATCTTTCTCAGCCTCTCTCATTCCTCCCTGACATACAGTGTTTCACATGCTGATCCCATTCTGCACACACACACAAAATGCTCATCTAGAAGTTTCAGTAAAATGAAATCTGGTTATTAGCTTAAAGAACAACCATTTTCTCTACCTCAAAACCTGTTCTGGGAAGATCCACTGTATTTTACTACAGTTTCCTGCTGGTTAGAAAGACTGCCATATTTCCTTGTGGCACCTAGAGTCACCCACTCATGGTCCATTCACCCACCAATCCCCCCGGTTCTTTTAGGGTGTAGAGTGTAGGACTATTTCTGAATCTCTCTTTACTCTGCTGGGTTCACCAAGGCATTTAGAAATATAAAACTGGGGCAAGTACTACACCTGCAACTCAGATACATTCAATAGCATCCATATTCAAGGAGGAGGAGGAAAGCAGAGTTTTGAGTCAGGTTCCCTTCTCCATTTCTCCTACATGAAGCCTCCTCTATGTTTCCAACTCACATCTATAAGTAGCATCAAGGGAACCCCTTCCAATTCCTGTAAATGTAGAAGACTTGTGCACTCTGCCATAAAATGTATTACACCCTCTCTCTAACTTTTTGAAATGTGAGAACCTTTCAAACTCCCAAAGTCCAGAGAAGACTTCAGTTTGATTGTGAACATGTCCTATTCATATGAGGCTCTTCTAGATAGATCAGTTTATGCTTCAAGGGCTCAACAATAGCAAATCAGGGGTGTGATCTCTGGCAGGCGCCATGGACTGGTTGTGAGGAACCAGCCAGGCCACGTTTTGGGTCAGCATCTTGCTCCACATGAGGTTCAGATGCTGAGTCATACACCCAGGGACTCCGGCTTCCCTGAGTCAGCCAAGCAGCTACTGACAAAATTGTGTTGGCTGGCAAGGTCTATCTGGGGTTTATAAGCAGTGTTTAGACACCAGTGGCCCCCTCACTAACCTGCTCCAGCTGATGAGTTTTGAAACTGTGTTGCCCACCATGTTTTTACAAGGCTTGTTGTCAGTGTCTCTCAAATTTAAATGTAAGTGCCGAGCAACTTTGTTTCCTGGTGAGAAGCTGTCACAGACTGAGCAACAGAATCAAGTCTCTCTCCCAGGCCTTGCTGAGTTATCTTTAGACATTATGGTACAAGCACAGTCCCTAATGCGGGTTCTAAAACAGGACCCTGTAAAGTTCCATTCAGTTCTCCTCTTACAAGACTTGCTATCTACATGTCCCTGAAATGTTTTAACCTTGACTCAGAGTCATCTGCCCTCCCTGGCTCTACACTCCTTGAAAACTCTTCTAGTAACTAATCGCAAGAGGCTTCTATTCTTCTATTCATTGTTCCGTAGCTAGCCTGATGGTTTTCCCCATAGCAGAGTATTTTAACAGAGCATGCCTGGTCTCAGTTGCCTTTAGATATTGGTTGATTAATGAATGATTACTAGGAAATCGCCATATCTTTTCACCAGAGAACTATTGGAATATAAGTCTTCAAGATTAAATTCAGAGACTCAGGTGCTATTTCTGCCACTTACTAGCCAAGTGATTTCTAACCAGTCTTTCCGAGCCTCGGTTTACTCTACAGAAAATTAGAGCACTGGACTAAATCACGGAAGATAAACAGTTTTCCTCCCGTGTGCCAATTTCTGTTTGAATAGTAATGGCTAACCATAGTGCTGTACTGAAAAAGATTCAATAGTCAAGTTCAGGCTCTGTGGGAAAGAAGGTTATGAGAGGTGAAGGGTCAGGACTCATACTATGTATTTGCCTCTCCTGGACTAGATGACTTCTAATTCCCCTATTCAAAGCAAAATCAAGACAGACATTAAAGATTTCTTCAGTGCCTGACCAGGAGCCACTGGTCCATCTGTAGATGGGCCTATTAGCTAATAAGCCATTTTGGATGCATTGGCCTGGAGAATATAGAAATGCCAGTCAAGGATTCCAGGTAATGCAGTGAGTGCTATCTTAGTCACTGTGTAATTCCTTCTGGGAGGTCTATATCCCTGTTAATATGGTGAAGTATAATCATATCAATTCTCCAAAGGTAAACATGTCCACATGACAACTATATTATTTGTCATGTTAGAAATGGATATGAATTTTCTCAATAAACTATTTCCCTCAATCACTCTTTAAAAATACAAATTACACTTTTATATGCTGAAATATGGGGGCTGATATCTGCAAAAGAATTCTGTATAGGTTTTAAATAAAATTAATTTCCAAAATATACAAACAGCTTATACAGCTCAATATCAAAAAAACAAACAACCAAATAAAACATGGGCAGAAGACCTAAATAGATATTTCTCCAAAGAAGACATATAGGTGACCAGCAGGCAGATGAAAAGATGCTCAACATCACTAATTATTAGAGAAATGCAAATCAAAACCACAATGAGGTATCATCACACACCACTCAGAATGGCCATCATCAAAAGGTCTATAAATAATAAATTCTGGAGAGGATGTGGAGAAAAGGGAACCCTCCTACACTGGTGGTGGGAATGTAAATTGATGCTGCCACTATGGAGAACAGTATGGAGGTTTCTTAAAAAGACTAAAAATAGAGCTACCATATGATCCTGCAATCCCACTCCTAGGCATATATCCAGAGAAAACTCTAATTCAAAAAGATACATGCACCCTCAGTGTTCATAGCAGCACTATTTACAATAGCCAAGACATGGAAGCAACCTAAATGTCCATGGACAGATGAATGGATAAAGGAGATATATATGTAGAGGAATATTACTCAGCCATAAAAAAGAATGAAATAATGCCATTTGCAGCAACATGAATGGACCTAGAGATTATCATACTAAGTGAAGTAAGTCAAAGACAAATATCATATGATGTCACTCATATATAGAATCTAAAAACAATGATACAAATGAACTTATTTAGAAAACAGAAATAAACTCACAGACATAGAAAACCAACTTATGGTTACCAAAGGGGAAAGGGGGTGAAGGAGGGGTAAATTAGGAGTTTGGGATTAATAGATACACACTACAGTACATAAAATAAGTAAACAACAAGGACCTACTGTATAGCACAGGGAACTATTTTCAATATCTTGTAATAACCATTAATGGAAAAGAATCGGAAAAAGAATATATATATATGTATGTATAACTGAATCACTAAAAAAAATACAAATTCCACTTTTATACTTTGAAATATGGGGACTGATATCCACACAAGAATTGTATGTAGGTTTTAAACACACTTGTTCTTTTATGTTTACAGTAAAATGCTAAGCCCAAAGCGACTACTTGTTAATTTTGGTCTTTTTATTTTTTCTGTTAGTAAAGCATATGTACAATATGCGAAATATTTTACCCTAGGCTTTAAAGGGGAAGGGTGTAACTAACATTTCCTTTTCAGTCTGAAAATTTACAGGAATGCACTAGCACATCTGTATGGAATTAGCAGAGCTGATTCTATAGATTCATGTGACCCACCAGTTCTAGTTTCTGTGCTTCTGAGATCAGCCTTTTTTTTTCCCCCTTTTAATAAAAATATAGCTTGTCTACATTATGGGTAACATAATTAAACTAGGATAATACAACGTTGCTTAAATATAAACTCCAAACCATCAAGTTGCTTCATATGTTTGCATTCACTTGTAAAATATGGTCTCCTGAGATATCTTTCATTGGGCTAAACACCAAAACAAGCAAATGGAAAAACTGAAAAATAAAAAGACAGCATTATGGGATTTCAAGGTTGACAAATTAAGCGTTCCTATGTAATAAAATGATTTCATCTTGGAATCTTCTTTTGCTATTTAATTTATGGACTCTATGTGATCCAAGATTACATTTCACAAAAGTGTAAATATAGTTAAGACAGAGTACACGTGCTTCATTAATCATGCTATCAGACATTCAATCCTAAACCGTAGGCATTTTTTATGTGGCTCCACTGGGAAATCACTCATGGTGTTAATATTTTTGACTCCTAAGGGCTTGTTTACTTCAATTTTTTACTTTTTTAAAAAATTAGAGTTCCAATTTATTAGAGAAGCTTATTTGTCTATATAAGCCATTGAAAAGACATACAACTTAGAAACAGTGACAGAATATAGTGCATAATGTCAGAATCCTTGAGAAAGATGCTCAATTGTTCTTTAATACCAAGCCATAGGTCCAAAATGACAGGAGAGCTCTCTTTCATCGATTAAAAAAATACAATTATATAAGCACACATATAAGAAGCAAACTACAAGCCAGTACAAACTAATTACAGTTCTGTGGAAGAGTTTTATGTCTAAGTCTTTAGAGTAGGCAAAAATATTTTCTAGAGGAATTAGTAAAGGTAGTGTAGAGTGGATACATTTTAAAATGCAGTTTGTTAGAGATGAAAGAAAAGTTATATTCTATGTAAAGTGACACATGCAGAAGTTTGGAGACAATAACATAAGTGTAAAGATCCATGTTAGTAATCAATGATGATGATAATAACTATGATTGGACAATAACATGTAAGACTAGAGAGAAATCTCACTTATTTCACAGAAGTAGAAAATCCAGGCCAAAGGTATTACCAAATATGAGATAGGGTAGTTGATATCTTGGAATACGCTCTAAGAAGTTTGGATTTTATCTTAGAAGCTGTAAAGAGGGGGGATATTGTGTCTGAGCTGGGTGTGAGGAAGATGACTTGTGCAGTCTGGTTCTATATAAAAATGTGTCTATATAAAGAGGGATTTACTATGGCATGATGGTTGCTAAGAAGGCTAAGTAGTATCTAGTTTGAGGGGAAAGTGAGTTTGAAACAAGGTCATAAAAATGGAGTGTTAAGAAACTGGAAACTCTGCAAAGCAAAATTCAGGCTGGAGAGAGAAAAAGTAGAGAAACACTAAGATGGTAACCCTAGGAAAACCCATAATGGTCTGTTGTTATGTCAATTCCAAGGTCATCTTAAAAAATCATTACATGGAAGAAGGTAAAAATATCTCAATACCACTTTTGAATGAAAAAAAAAAATCTAGTGTAACACCAAAGGTAGCCAAGTCTATGTTGTTCTTCTGAAACACTAAGAGAATTAAACTTTAAAAAGTCTTCAATAAACTTTAAAAATATCATCTTAGTGATAAAATCACTAAAAAGATACTAATATAAGTATAAGGAAAATTATAGGAAAAATTTTACTTGCTTTATATATTGAGAAAGGGATTTAAAGCGGACTTTTGAGAAGTATCTTAAGAATGAACATCCTTTAACATAGTAGCTTAAGTTACTCTTCATATGATCAGGGAGCCATTCTGTATTTGAAAAGGAAAATCTTATTTATAAAGGGTTTCCTCATCCAAGAATCTTAAATGTGCTATTTCAATTGGCTTCAAAAATTCACTCCATGAATTGCCTAATATAGTTTAAAGATTGGAAATTTGAAACTGCCAGACTCTACTTTCATAAGAAACTTTCACTATTCCAGAGGGATGAAGGGAAGGAGGACAGAAGTAAAAGAAAATGGGAGTGTGTAAAAGAAATTCAGACAAATCCATAATTAATTCAAAAATTAAAAAAATTAAACACGTAAGTCTATTAGCAACTTAATATCACTTGCATCTATTTTCATTTTTCCTAGGGAAATACTCTTAACTGAATTAAGAAATTCCTTTGGTTGATGGGGGGGAAAAAGCAAAAACTTGCTTATTCACTGTTCTTTTAAAGTGGATAATAGAGGGCTTCCCTGGTGGCGCAGTGGTTGAGCGTCCGCCTGCCAGTGCAGGAGACACGGGTTCGAGCCCTGGTCCGGGGGGATCCCACATGCCGCGGAGCAACTAGGCCCGTGGGCCACAACTACTGAGCCTGCACGTCTGAAGCCTGTAGAGCAACTAGGCCCGTGGGCCACAACTACTGAGCCTGCGCGTCTGGAGCCTGTGCTCTGCAACGAGAGGCCGCGATGGTGAGAGGCCCGTGCACCGCAATGAGAAGTGGCCCCTGCTCGCCGCAATGGAGACCCAACACAGCCAAAAATAAATGGATGAATAAATAAATTTAAGTGGATAATAGAGTTTTTATTGACTATATTTACATGGTTTCAGAAAAAAATTAAATCAATTTCCTGCATATTGTGCCAATATAATAGCCAAAAACGATTTTGGAAAAGGCATACAAAAGTAAAAATAATATATAAGTGAGTGCAGTAATTTAAAGTTTTTATTTAGATAAATGGTTTGGTTTCTTAAATAAATTAGATAACTTAGAAAGTGGAAAATGAGCATTTTCAAGATGAATATTTCAGTAATATAAGTTAAAGCCGTAGTATATGCCAATATTAACGTATCCCTAAGAATCTTATCCTTGTTTCTACACCAGGAAGAGTCTCAAACAGAGGTTTCATGTGTTCCCTTTTAAAGTTTTAAAAATAAAAATTCAATGGGTAAATATTTAGAGAGCAATAATGACTAGATTTAATGAAAGGATTTAAATTCTGGTTAGAAGGTTATTCCATATTAGGAAGTCTCTTCATATAATATTTATCAAACTGATAAAATTTAAAATATTATGTCTTTTGATTCACTGATTGCAGCTTATTTTAAAAGTACTCAATAAAAATAGAAATCTTTCTTTAACATAATAAAGAGTATCAGCCAATTTTAGTATTTTATTTAATGGTGAAAGAATAGAAGTAATCTTATTAAACTTAATTTTGCATTAGTATCACTAAATAAATAGCAAAACTTTGATAGCTGATATATATCATTCTCGTGATTAATATCATTTTAATAATGTATGAAAGAAAAAAATTTGTAATTTATTTTTTAGAAATAAAAGCACAGTATTACTTTTTTGGCAATATCAACAGAAACTAAATGTAAATTTTATTCTACAATGCCAGGATTTTTTATAAATAATTAGGATTTATAAAATTACTTATATGTAATTTAGAATGATTTCATTTAATATACACAAATTGATAATATACATATCAAAAAGAAAATATTTTTAGAAGTTGTTTTCACAATAACACCAAAATAAAAACTACAGTAGTGTCCCTTATCCACAGGGGATACATTCTAAGACACCCTGTAGATGCCTGAAACCTCAGATAGTGTCAATCCTATACATACTATTGTTTTTTCCTATATATACATACCAATGATAAAGTTTAGGCACAGTAAGATACTAACAACAATAATAAAATAGAACAGTTATAACAATACACTAATAAAAGTTATGTGCTCTCTCAAAATATCTTACTGTACTGTAACTCACCCTTCTTGCGATGATGTAAGATGATAAAATGCCTACATGATGAGATGAAGTGAAGTGAATGAGGTAAGCATTGTGACTTAGCGTTAGGCTTGTACTCACCTTCTGTTGTCAAGGAAGGAAGATCATCTGCTTCCAGCGATTTCTTTTTCCTTCTTCAGAATTGCACGGATAGAAAACTCCTTCTTACCAGAGACCTTAGCAACCTCAGCATTCGAAGCTTTTTCTTTTCTTATTAAGTCGAGAACTTTCACCTTTTCACTTCAAGGAAGCACTTTACGATTTTCCCTTGGCATAGTGGAACTGCCGGCATCACTACTCGTGCACTTTGGGGCCGTTATTAAGTGAAATAAGGGTTACTTGAACACAAGCACGGCAATAGTCAGTAGATCTGATGACCGCGTGGACAGTAAGTTACCAATGGGTGGGATACGCTGGTGGAAGGGATAGTTCTCATCCGGGGCGGAACAGAGCAGGATGGAGCGAGGTTTCATCACGCCACTCAGAACAGCACAAAATATAAAACTTATAAATTGTTTGTTTCCAGAATTTTCCATTTACTATTTTGGACCGAGGTTGCCTGCAGGTAAGTGAAACTGGATCCACGGATAAGGGGGACTACTGTACCTGGCAAAAATCTTGCAAGGAAGTACATGTGAAAGATATTATAAACCTTTTATGAGCAATAAAGAATAACAACGAGTAAAGACATATCCCTCATTCTTGAATGAGAAGAATAAATTTTATAAAGATGCCCCTTCTTCTAAAATTATTTACTGGATTAATACAATTTCTATAGAAGTCAATGCAGTTCTCAAGTTCATCTAGAATGATAATTAGATAGAGCGAATGCAAACGTAAGTTTACTCTGTGGAGTCACCCAGCATTCATTTCCTCTTTATCCTGTTCTTGTGTTCACTTCTTCCACAAATGGCCTATGTCCTCAAGGGAAGCTCACCTCACTCAGGCCAGTGATGGCCCAAGACTGGCTTAAACCAATCAGCTACTCCCACTTGCTCACCAGACAGGGTGTATCAAGAAAGGTACTATGACCTGGTTTAGAAGGATGCATATTTTACTGGAAGCTTCAGAGAAAAAAAACTGCTTCTCTTAATTAGAAGTTACTTGAGACACTCTCACTTCACTCCCTGTTAGGCAGAGGCCATCCCCTAGAACGCTACCTGACACCAAGTTGACTTTCAAAAAGTTAACTTGCTAATTAGAACACTGCAGCCCTCCTAGTGAAGCTACACGGGGGGAGAAAAAGTGACACACAGAGGAGGGCAAAACCAAGAAAAATAATAAAGGAGTGAAAAATCTTTGTAAGCAATGCCTTTAAGCCCTCCACAGTGGATGTCTGTCATTTGTGACTGCCCAATATATTTTGAACTCCTTCTCTAGATTTTAATAGTTTCCTACATTGTGAGTCTTGCCTTGCCAATGGAGAAACCACCATCTGTCTCAATTTCCTTTGCCTCAGTCATTGAGAACCATGACTTCACCTCTGTAACCAAACATACCCAAAGGAGGACTGAAGAGGAAAAGAACTGCATGAGGAAATGGGCGGAGGGTGGAGGCATCTCTCAGTGGCTGGCAGCAGAAGTAGTGTGTTCAGTGCCCAAGGTCGTCAGGGCAGGAGAACAGCAGAAGAAGCATGGTTCTGAAGGGGACAGTGGTGGTGGCAGTAGCAGAAAAACCAAACACAAACAAACACAGCTCTAGAGAATGATACTGGGCATTCTTCCTGGAGCCTCAGCCTCTTCCTCCAGTTCTTCCAATGATTTTGTATGCTTTCTCATATCCTTTAATAAGCATCTGATTGATAAAACAAGCACAGTGAATTCTGTTGTCTACAGCTAAGGGCCATTACCAACACACAGCCTTACTTCTGTGTACTCTTATTTTTTAATCTGCTTTGGGTTGGAATTTCTACTAGTCACAACTTAATTCATCCCAAGGTAGCAATGACAACTTGGAAAAATGAAGATTAAGGAAAACTAGAATTAGTTCTGGGATATTAAACTTATTCTTAGTATATGAAGATATCACCTAGGGAGGGAATGTATTCAGAGAAAGTCAATTGCCAGGTCTGTTTAGAGGCCTGGTGCCGGGACTGAAATTAGTAACTGGTAAGGTGGGAGGACATGGAGAATGCAGTGCTATAGGATAAAAGTAAGGAGCAGTTTTCAAGAAAGAGGGAGTGATCAATTATTTCAAAGGTTGGGATTGAGTAAAGTAAAATTATTAAATGAGTAGGAGTAAAATGAACACAGACTCATACCCACTGGATTTGGTAACTTAGTATTCATTTGGCAACACTGAAAAGGAGTAGTTTCTATACAATGGTACCCAAGAAAAACCCTTAATTGGCCTGGGTTTAGGAACTAATAGGATGCCCCTGATGTAGCTGTAGCTTCAGCAAAGCTCAAGTCCTATCCCCTCCTCCTGACTTACCACAGTTCCCTCTGCCAAGGAACAAGTGGATTAGAAAGCAGCACTGGAGCTGTGACTTCTAAGGAAAGACACTTGTGGAACCCAATTAAAATTACCCTAACCAACAGCAATGTAAAATCTCTGGAGAAACTCTGTGCTGACTTGTTTAGATATGCAAAGGAAAACGACCTCAAAATTAAGAGACCAGATGGTATGCCTAGCAACACTCAGGATCACTACAAGAAAAATTCCTTGTGGTGAAACATTCTAAGAGTTGGGATTCTTTTCCAGATCACAGTTCTCAAGTGACTCACTGACTTGAACAGTCCTTCAGAGACCTCCATCTGTACTGAGTCAAGAGTAGAGATTGAGGTCACTGCTGCAGATGCTTAAATCAACTATTTTAATAAATTGGTTATCAGTTGCTAAATAAATATGTAGAGATGAGGAAGCAGGGACAGCAGTGAAGAATAGAAAAGAAATATAATATCTAGAATGAGGCACAGAGACAAAGCAGACTTTTTTTTAAGATGAGGGATAACTTAAGAATGGTGGAATGCTGGTGCTGAACAGAGGGACAAGCTAGAAGAGTGAAGTTTTTCGTGATCCTGGAGGAGAAGAGTTCCAAAGCATTAAATGGAGGAGTTGGCCTCTGAGTGAAAAATGGACACTTTTTCCAGTAGAGGTAGAAGTGAGGCAAAGAAGTTCAGATGCAGTTAGCTGAGGAGATTTGGTAGTGAGAAAATGAAGGGGTTCTCATTTGTTTTATCACCTCAATGAAGCATAAGTGAGATCATCAGCGAATAGAGGGAGAAATGTGGAGAGGTGCAGAAGGTTTAAGAGAGTGGAGAAAGCATTAAATATTTGTATTGAAAGTAGGAAAATAAACTGACATAGATATAAAATATTTTCATCATTGCAGATAGTTCTCTTGTATTACACTATTCCAGAGAAGTATTCCATTCTTTGGAAGCCGATACAAGATGTACAGTTTAATCAAGATTAAGTTTTTGCTATGTTAGAGGCAAAGGAGTTGAGGGTATTTGCATGGAAGATCCATGGAATGTAAACTGGCTAAGGAAAGAAGTGAAATAAAAGAGAGTACAGAGAAAAGTATAAAGGGGGGATAAGGGATCAGTAATTTCAATGATGTTGAACTGTTGCATTGGGGCATTAGAGTAAGTGAGCTGGCATAGCAAGTGAAGATAAGAGATTAATAGCAAGTTTAAAACAATTATTTCAACGATGGTATAGTTACTGGTAATATTGTTTAATGTGTGACCATGGGACTGAGTACCTGAGGTTGGATGTAATGTTCATTGAAAATAAGGAAGTCTAGAACCTGGGAGACTAGAGTATTGAATATGTTATTGACATGGATGTTGTTCCATGAGAATTATGACAGTAGGAGAACAGGACAAGAAGAGATTAATCTAGGAGTTCAAGACTTCAATAAACGACAAGGAACGATGAAGAATTGGAAGAGGACAATGAGGAGAAACAGGGGAAGATAAGGTCCAATGGTAAACGCATCAAAGGAACTGGGGACTCTGAAAATAGAAGGAGAGATGTTTTGATAGCAGCAGCGAGGAACAAGGAGGGCATTTACTTGCACACTGCCCCCTTTTTTTATGAGGTTTGAAAAAAAATTATCTTCCTCTAAAGAAGGTTGCAAGGGAACTGGTGTCAGTGAGAGCCCCCAGGCTTCTGATAAAGCTAAAGGAATTAAAACAGTGTAGTATTGTTATAAAAGTAGACAGGGTAATGAGACAGAATACATAAAAGGAAGTAGGCCCTAATACTTATAAAAATATATTATAAAACACCACAAATCATTAAGAAGGGGTGTTGTATTTAATAATTAGTGCTGGGCATTCAGCTCACCAAATATCAGAAAATATAAGAAAATCAAAACAATAATCAAATTTCTTTTTTTTTTCAAATTTCTATTTAGGGAAGTACTTTCTAAGTTTTGAAGACTGTGTGGCAGAAAAAAATTTTAATTGACAGATTTTAAAACTTTTGTAAATAAAAAGAAAACACAATTGTAAAGTAAAAGATAACAGGGAAAATGTTTTCAACAAATACTGAACAAGGAAAGGGATTATCATTAATGCATAGACACTTTCTTTACAGGAAGATCAAAAATAAGAATTTGCTCTCATCCCTCCCTTGACCTGACTGAAAAAAAATGCAAAAAGGAATAAACTCACAACAGTGAAAAGAACAGGAAGAGAAGCTTACCCATGGAGGAGAGCTTCTGATAAATTTAAATAGAGAATCTCCAGAAGGTACAGTGTTTGACTACTAGGTATTTCAGAAAAGGGGAACAGAAAAGATGGAGGAAGTAATAATCAAATAACTGAAGAATACCATCATTCTCGAGGTCAAAGGGGCCCATGATACACTCAGCATAATGAATGAAAAAAAGACCCCTCCTATAAAGTTTCTGAACCTCAAATAAGAATAAAGATTACCACATTTTCTAGAAAGAAAGGAACAACAAAGATCCAATTCACTTGCAAAGGCAGGAGAATTGGACTGGCATTAATCCTTTTCAGCATCCTGACTGACAGAAAACAATGGAGCAGTAAAAATGAGGGGAAGAGGTAGGGGCCAACAAACAAATGAGACATCTTGCCAAGAAATAATACCAACAAATTATAGGTCAGAATAAATATGTTTTTAGGACTTCAGGACAAATTGTTATTTAAATTTGTGTGTGGTTGTTTTCTTTTGGCCGAATATTATTCAACCTACGTCATTTGGGGGGAGTATTCCCTATTGTGTGCAATATTGGTGGGGTGCAGTTCTATGCCTTCAACTGCAAAAGACAAATAGGTATGTCTTCCCCCAGAGGCCATGTGGGCCAGTGCTTAAACTCAGCCACTGGACACACAGTTCCAGAACTCTGAATCAGAAGTGAATGATGTAAAGATGAAGGGGATGATATAAATCCTTAAGGGTAGCTGCAATAATATCTAGTGGTGACCGAAGGCCTATTCCTGCTAAAATATAGTGGTTATACTTCCTTCTTGAGTCTGCTTGTATCTTGAGCCTCACTGAATAATTCTTATCACATTTGTGAGCTATCCAAGTTCCTTCTAAAAGATTCCTTCCTGCTTAGGATAGTCAGTTTCTTCAGCTTGCAACTAAGAATTTTAGCTTATTTTCTATTTTACCATTTTCCAGGTAACAGATCATCAGGAATCAGTAGGGAACTCTGGCCCAGCGGGAGCTGAAGGCAAATAACTAATCAACATACTGCTCATTTGTTATCTACTACCACTTGAGGTCAAGGCTTTGGTGAAACTCATTACCAGGGCAAATGAACAGTATAAAGAGCATGAGAAATTCAAAGATTACTAAATGGTGTGGCTACTTCTGAAGGCCTCAAATGTATTAAAGGAAGGAATATGTACAACAAATCCCTAAGTTCTCAGTCAAAACCAAAAGTGAAAACTAAGAAGTGTCTATAATTTTGCTAAAATAATCTTATTTCTTAAAGCCAAAGAACTATCAAACCCAAAGACCAAAATTGGGATCTGACCATGAAGATTGCTGATACACAATGTCAATTAAATTCATCACCTAGTTATGTCTTGATAAAGATACATGTTCTACAGACATTGAATTCAGTCTTCAATTTTGAGGGGATAGATATGGTTCTAATTGCTTGCTGTGCTGGTAAACAAAGATATGGACTCTCAACAGTGGTCCTCATTAAATAAAATTGAAATGTCAGAAATTCCTTGGTATAACAGAGTGGAAAGAATTCAGACTTCAAGATACAGGAGAGCTAACGTGTATTTATCAAGTGTGTCCTGCTCACCCCACACTATGTCCCCTGAAAGATCCCAGAAAGTACTCCCTTTACCAAAGGCTTGTGTCCTGTTAGGTGAGAAAAACACCACCACCTAAGGAATGAAGAAAGGGTAAATATTTGAGTCAATACTCAAAAATCATCTTTACTGCTATATGCTAAGTGTCTCAGAGTCAGGGTTTCACCAGAGAAACAGAATCAGTAGGATAGAGATATATTGTAAGGAACTGGCTTATGTGATTGTAGGGGCTGGCTAGTTATGTCTGAAACTCTCAGGGAAAGCTGTTAGGAAGGGTAAATTGGAAACTCTTGGGCAGAAGCTGAAGATGCAACCCACAAATAGAATTTCTTCCTCCTCAGGGAAACTTCAATTCTGCTCCTCAGGCCTTTAAATTGATTGGATCAGGCCAATCCAGATTATCAAGGATAATCTTTATTTAAACTGATTATAGATGTTAATTAAGTCTACAAAATATCAGTATAATACATTCACAGCAACATATGGATCAGTGTTTGACTGAATAACTGAGTACTATAGCCTAGCCAAATTGACACATAAAACTGGAAAATTATATTACTATGAGAAATTAATGAAGAACCAAATAAATAGCTGTTCCATGCCCATGGAGTGTTAGACTCAGTAAAAACTCAATATTGATGAAGTTCCATTCTCCAAACTTGATCTACAAATTCAGTGCAATCTCAGTCAAAATCCAAGCAGACTTTTCTGTAGAACTTGACAAACTGATTTAGCTTGGGTTAGGTAATGATTTCTTAGCTAGTTGTCACTCTCCATGAAATAAAAAAGAAAAGATAGACATATTTCATCAAAACATAAGTATTCTGCTCATCGAAAGACATCATTAATGAAACATATCTGAGCCTCAGTCTGGGAGAAAGTATTTGCAATACCTATATCTGATAAAGCCCTTGTATCTAGAATATATAAACAATTCCTACAACTCAATAATAAAAAGTAAAACAATGAATAAAAAATCAGCAAAAAACTTGAACAGGCATTTCATGGAGGAAGAAATAAAAATGGTTAATAAGCACAAGAAAAATTGCTTAACATCAATCATTAGTCACCTGGGAAATGCAAATTAAGATCACAGTGGTATATACCGCAACATCATTAAAATGGAAAAGGTGAAACAACCAGTAACACCAAATGCTGTTGAGCATATGGAGTAGTCAAAACTTTCATATATTGCTGGAGGCAGTGTAGAATGGTATAACCAGTTTAGAAATTGTTCTAGTAGTTTCTCATAAAGTTAAAAGTACACCTACTCTAAGACCCAGAAACTCCACGTTAGTCCTTTACTCAAGAGAAATGAAAACAGGTAGACATAGGAAGATGTGTACAATAATGTCTGTAGCAGGTTTCTTTGTAGTCACTCCAAACTGGAAACAACCTAAGTGCCCATCGTCAGCAGAATGGATAAACAAATCGGAATATAAACAGACAATGGAGTACTCTTCACTAATAAAAAGGAACAAACCACTGAAACATGTTACAACACGGAAAATCTTCAAAAATTTTATGCTGGGTTGAAAGAAGCCAGATATAAATGAGTACCTACTGTATGATTCAATATACATGAAGTTCTACAGTAGGCAGACTAACCTATGGTGAAACAAAACCCATACACCAATTGCCTCTGGGATGGAGGAATGAGGTGGGTATTAACTGCAAAATTACAAAAGGAATCTTTCTTGTGTGATAAAAATGTTCTATATTTTAATAGAGGGGGTCACAGGGTATGTGCAATTGTCACAACTCATCAGACTTTACACTTAAAATGTGTGCATTTCACAGTGTGTAAGAAAAAGAAAAAAGTGCCTCTGTAGAGTAAGTTTTGTGTAAAGCCGCAGTGAAGCTGAGTTCAGTTGTTTCTTATCACAATATTTTTGCATGATTTGATTTGTTACCATTTGTTTACATTATTTTGATTAAAATTTATTTAAAGTACTCATACAGATTTTCAAGTTAAGATGGTAGAATGAAAATGTCTAAAACTCTCCTTTTCCCTAAACCTAGTGATATAATAACAAATTAGCAGCAAACCAGCCAAAATACCTCAATATCAATTAAAAGAAAGGACTGAGCTTCATGCCATACAATCCAAAATGAGCAACCCAAAATGTTGGGGAAGGAGGGAGAGAAAGAGAGAGAGAAAAGAAAGAGGTTTACTTGAATCCTTGTGGTTCACTGTAGTAAAACAAATTACTGTAACTAGCATGAAGCACCCAACACACTCACTAACACACACAGTAGGCAAGAAATGTTAATGAAAAGCTGCTTTTAAAAAATTGTACTAAGACCCTCATACACAGAGAAGGGTGAACCAACACACAAAACTTGTACCTGCACAAGCTAAAATATGGGAAGATTTAAGTGTCCTCGTGGGGGTAGGAAACTAAGAAGAAATGCATCAACTGCTTTTAGCTGTGAGTCTTGGAAATGTTGCCTTTTAGCTGGGTACATTACTGCCTTAAATAAAATGAGTGGTCTGGAAATAAGAAAATAGGGAAGGATAGATACTGACTAGGCTGCTACTAATCTATGCCACAGATGACAATCTTATCTAGACAAAAGCAAAATTGAAGAAATAGAAAAAATTTCCCTAGAAAGGTTTTGTATTGAGGAAGAACATAATGAAAATATGAAACTTGATAGAAGCAGAGAACCTTAGAGATGACAAACAAAAGCTGAAGGAAAATGAAAACTGCAGACCTAAGAAATAAATACAGAAGTGAAACCAAACTAAACAGAAAAAAAAAAAAGACTAAATTTAGCAAATTAGACTTGGCCTATAACCAAATTACTAACAAAGAAAAAAGGTTTGAGATAACCACGATGAACATAGAGGAAAAGAAGGAGATTAAAGTAAGTGGACAGCAAGGCAGAGGACCTGAATACACATTTTTTTTCCAAAAAAGACATACAGATGGCCAACAGATACGTGGAAAGATGCTCAATATCACTAATCATCAGGGAAATGCAAATCAAAACCACAGTGAGATACCACCTCACACCTATCGGAATGGCTAACACCAAAAAGACATCAAACAACAAGTGTTGGCAAGGATATGGAAAAAAGGGAACCCTTGTACACTGTTGGTGGGATTGTAAACTAGTGCAGCCACTATGGAAAACAGTACAGAAGTTCCTCAAAAAATTAAAAATTGAACTGTCATATGATCCAGCAATTTCACTTCTGGGTATTGACCCAAAGAAAACAAAAAACTAATTCAAAAAGATATATGCACCCCAATGTTCACTGCAGCATTTTTTTAGAATAGCCAAGATATGGAAGCAACCTAAGTGTACATCAATGGAAGAATGGATAAAGAAGATGTGGTATACATACATACAAGCATACATAATGGAATATTACTCAGCCATTAAAAAATGAATTCTTGCCATTTGTGACAACATGGATGGACCTAAAGGGTATTATGCTAAGTGAAATAAGTGAGACACAGAAAGACAAACACCGTATGATTTCACTTATAGTGGAATCTAAAAAGCAAAACAAACAAAACATAACAAAAAAAAACAGACTCATAGATACATAGAACAAATGGGTGGTTGCCAGGGGGCTCAGGGGTGGGAGGGTAGGCAGTAAAGGTGAATGAGATTAAGAGCTACAAACCTCCAGTTATAAAATAAATAAGCCAAGGGGATGTAATATACAGCATAAGGAATATGGTTAATAACATTGTAATAACTTTGTATAGGGATAGATGGTTACTACATTATCATAACAAACATTTCATGAGGTATATAAATGTCAAATAACTATGTAGTACAACTGAAACTAACATAATATTGTCCACCAACTATGTTTCAATAATAATAAAAATGTAAATGGACAATAGACCAAAACAAAAATAATATTTGTCATTGAAGTCAGGAAACCGACACTCAGAATGGAAAAGATAATTAAAGATAGAGAAAACGAAAATTTCCTAGAAAATAGTAAGAATTGAATCTGTAGAAAAATATTATATCATATTGCAAGAAAAAAATAATAAATGATGATATATTCTGAAACATGTATTTAGGTAAGTTCATAAAACTTCAAAAGTAATGCAAGCGGGGGCCTCCCTGGTGGCGCAGTGGTTGAGAGTCCGCCTGCCGATGCAGGGGATACGGGTTCGTGCCCCGGTCTGGGAGGATCCCATATGCCGCGGAGCGGCTGGGCCCGTGAGCCATGGCCGCTGGGCCTGCGCGTCCGGAGCCTGTGCTCCGCAACGGGAGAGGCCACAACAGTGAGAGGCCCGCATACCGCAAAAAGAAAAAAAAAGAAAAAAAAAAAAAAAGTAATGCAAGCATTTTCCAGGGAGAAAAATCAGGCTGAATGTGAGGTGGAAGTGGGAGGGGAGGATCAGGCTGGCCACATACTGATCTAAAACCAGATTAAATGCCATTAAAAAATGCATCAGTAATCTACAAAGAGCTAATGAAGGGGTTATGTGACACCAAAGTGTTATGCTTTATGCCAAGCTGAGTAATTATCCAAATATATAGTCAATAGGTAGACATTCTCAGACAGTAGGCAGATAGCTTTAAAACCAAGCAAACAAATCATGAAATATATATTTGTGAATCTTGAAAAAAAATGACAACAGCAAAATATTCTACCCAAGTAAGAAATGATAGGAGAAATCACAGCAAATATGTGATTAATTTAAATATATAACAATGACTAGGGAGTTCCCTGGCAGTCCAGTGGTTAGGACTCAGTGCTTTCACTGCCATGGCCCAGGTGCGGTCCCTGATTGGGGAACTAAGATCCCATAAGCCACGTTATGCAGGCAAAAAAAAAAAAAAAAAAAAGACTATTATAGGATGCATGATTGGGGAGAGAAAGGTTAGATTGGCATAAGTTGTGAAAATAATAAAACTGGGGGAAAGAAAATGTATCCATTTCTCATCTTTCTTGGTCATAAATCAATAAACATAGCAAAGTGAACAAATTGACAAGTAGTAGTGTAAGTATATTATTTATATGTTATAAAGGGAATCACCAGAACTAAAATAACAGTACAATTGACAAAAGCAGAAAGTGAGAAAGAGAAAAGAGTTAGGAGAAAGTGCAGTGTGCTAATTATCTAAAATTTCACAGGGAACATCAACAAATGTTGTCTAAAGTTGCTATATCAAGAGGTAGTGGTTAGATAAAATATATAAACTTACAAATGTTTCACTGGCAATATCTAAAAAGAGGATATAATCCTTCCAAATTATGACAAGGAAAGTACACACTGCATACATTTAACCCAAGTAACAGAAAGAAAATCCATGCACAAGAAGGCAAAAGACAAGGGAAGCATTTGAAACAAAACTAAAACATAAAATTAGATGAAAAAATTAAAACAAAATATATTTGTTTTGACATCGAATGTAAAAAGGATATATTCACACAAAGATGATCAGATTTGATTTTTAAAAATACCAAACAATCTGTTGAATACACAAGAAGCATCCAGAGCTAAAAGATTCAGATTATATGGGAAAACAAGACATGATAGGCAAATATGTCGTAACAAAAAAAAAATCTTCATTGAAAGTATCAGTATCACCAAGACTAAATCCAAAACAAATGTTAGATAAGGTAGAGGTCCATTTTATAGGTATGAGGTATACAGTTTACAATGAGAATAGAGCTGCCATAAATGTGTACATTTATAATAAGAGATGAAAACACAAACTGCAGGAAAACAAGGAGTGGATAGAAACACAGTATTAGCAGCAGATTTTAACTTGCTCCTGTAGGCTTATGACAGACCAACTACACATCAAAATAAGCATACAGAGAATTTTAATAATATAATTATACTCCAGCTAACAGATATGCCTCAAACTCTACAACATGAAAGATATATACCTTCTTTTCATGGAAAATTTAACATTTCTTTCCATGGAAAATTTACAAAACCAGTGCTATATAAAGAACACAGATCATTTCCAAATATATACACAAATACATGAAGAAGAGACCATGATCCATGAATACACTACAATAAAACTAGAAAATAATAATCATAAATAGAAAAATATCTAGCCACAGAAAAGTATGTGCCTTTCTCTTAAATACTTCAAATTCAGAAGGAAAAATGAAGAAAATTTATAAAATACAGATAATGAATACATCCTATATCAAAAAATTTAGGGATTATCTGAAGTTGAGCACTCATAGTTTTACACATTTAAGCAATTAAAAAGGAATCTAAACAAATAAATTAAGCACTGGACTAATAAATCTGAATAAAAACTACAAAATTAAATCATGCATTTTTTCAAGGAAAACATAAATAAGATAATAATGATTAAAGCAGAAATTTCTTATTTAAGAAACAGAAAATCAGGAAAACTGATAAAACCTAGAGTGTAGATAAAGTTTTGGTTATTAGGGGAAGGGACAAAACATAGAGAAAAGGGCAGTTGAAAAAGGCTCTCAGGAACAAGTATGTAGCATTAAAAAAATTTTTCACTATGAAAACCTTCAAATATATACAAAATTAGAGACAGAAATATAACAAACACCCATGTATCCAATAACCACACCATCTTGATTACCATAGCTTTTATAGTAAGTCTTGAAGTTGGGTAGTGTCAATCCTCTGACTATTCTTCAGTATTTTGTAGGATATTATGGGTATTTTGCTTCTTCATATAATCTTTAGAATCAGTTTGTCAATATCTACAAAATAACTTGCTGGTATTTTAATTGGCATTGTGTTGAACCTGTAAATCAAGTCGAGACAAACTGACATCTTAACAGTATTGAGTCTTTTTATCCATGAACAAGGAATATCTCTCCACTTATTTAAATCTTCTTTTCTTTCTTCAGAGTTGTGTAGTTTCCCTCATATAGATCTTGTACATATTTTGTTAGATGTATATCTAATTTTTTTGCCAATAATTTATTGATATACAGGAAAGCAACCAAATTGTCTATATTGACCTTGTATCCTGCAAACTTACTATAACTATGTATTAGTTCCAGGAGATTTTTGTTGATTCTTCAGAATTTTCTAGATAGACAATTATGTCATCTGCAAATAAGGACAGTTTTATTTCTTCCTTCCCAATTTGTATAACTTTTATTTCCTTCTCTTCTCTTATTCCAGTACAATATTGAACAGGAGTGGTGAGAGGGGACATCCCCACTCTGCTGGAGACAACTCCTTTTTGTTTCCTTAATCTGACATCTTGATTTCCCTTTCTTTCTGAAAAATATTGTCACTGGGGATAGAACTGCATTGACAATTCTTTTCTTTCAGCACTCGAGAAATGTGTGACACTTCCTTCTGACCTCCATGGTTTCTGATGAGAGACTTGCTGTCATTTGAATTGTTTTCGCCTATCAGTAAGGTGTCATTTCTCTTGCTGCTTTCTTTGTCTTTTATTTTCATGAGTCTGACTGTGAGAAATCTTGATGTGGATTCCTTTGCGTTTATACTGTTTAAGATTTATTCAGCTTCTTGAATCTGTATGTTTGTCTTTTGCTAAATTTGGCAAATATTCAGCCATTATTTCTTCAAGTAGTTTCTTAGAAGCTCTACACTCCTCTTCCAGATTCTGATGACAAAATGTTAAATATTTTTGTTATAGTCTCACAGGAACCTGAAACTCTGGTTGTTTGTTTTTCCAATCTAGTTTCTCTTTTTGTTCAGTTTGGGTAATTTCTATTATTCCACCTTCAAGTTCATTGATTCTTTCCTCTGTCCTCTCCATTTTGCTGTTAACCCATTTATTAAGCTTTTAAATTTTAATTATTGAATTTTTCACATAAAATTTCCTTTTAGTTCTTCATTATATCTTCTATTTCTTTGTTGAGTCTTTCTTTTTTTCTTTTTCCTTTGTTTCAAGCATGTTCACAAATGCTCTTTGAAACATTTTTATCATGTCTGCTTTAAAGCCATGGTCGGAAAATTCTAACACGTGCATCATCTCAGCATTGGTGAGTATTACTTTTCTTTTCTCATTTACATTGAGATTTTCCTGGTCCTTGGTATGAGGAGTAATTTTCAATTGAATCCTGGACATTTTGGGTGTTATGATACTTTGGATCTTATTTAAGTCATCTGTTTTAGCAACCTTTTCTGATACTGTACAGGGTTGGGGGTGAAAAGAGAAGGGTGCTGCCTCATTACTATTAGATGGCAGGAGAAGTCCATGTTCTGCCTCCCTTGACGCAGTTGAAGTGTGAGGAGCACTTTGCTATTGCTGGGCAGGGGTGGGAGTACTAGCTCCCCACTAAATTTCTGCTATACCACCCTGGCTGGGAGGGAGAGACATGCTTTATTATTGCTCCCCACATGGCTCTCCTTGGCTTCCCGTGGGGATGGGCAATGATAAGGGTCCTGACTCTCTATTAGGACTCCTCTGATACCATCCCAGCAGACAGGGGCACTTCATTACTGTTAGGTGGGAGTGGAAGTCCAGGTTCTCCACTGGCACCGTGGGGGCAGCAGGGGGATGGAGTGGCCCATTATTTGGCCTTCTCTGACACTACTCTGGGGAAGGACACCTTGTTACAGCCTGGCAAGGATGAAAGTTTAAAGTCTTCACTTGGCCTTTGCTGGTTGCGGGTGACCACATTTTTTTTTTTTTTTTTCTGTGATGTTTGGCTGGTTATAGAGCAGTTATCATCTACAAGTTTTCTGGCTGGCTAGTATGCCTCTTTCCTGTCCTTTGGCTAGAGAATTCAGGGTTTTCTTGGACGCTTTTTTTTGGTCTGTGCCAGTTGGCATTTCCAGGTTGTCACCTACTCCAGCACCCAGTCCACAATGTATGAAGCAAAAAAAACAAAAAACAAAAAAACCCAAGAAATTCACTTCCATGTTGTGACTCAGGTCCCTGGCCAGTCTGCCATCTTCTCTCCACTGATCAGAGTCTTCTTACTCTTTTTTTCTATACATAATGTCCAGGATGTTCAGCTAAGTATACTGAGCAAGAGGAATAGAGGAAAGTACATCTACTCCATCTTTTTAGAATGCTGCCTGTGTTTTTCCTGTGGTATTTTATGTCAAATCCCAGGCATCATATCATTTCACCCATAAAGAATTTAGTCAGTATCAGAAAATATTATTAAAAAATATAACCATGATATCATTTTCACACTCCCTAAAATTGAAAATAAATTTTTACTAGCTAATAATCAGCTTTCACCCCCACCCCCGCATACTGCCTCAAAATTTTGTTTTACACCTGTGTTCAAATAACAATCTCAGATAAGGTACAAACATTGCATGTGATTGTTGGATCAAAAGAGCTCCCCCCCACCTTTTCTATACTCACGTCATCTATTTGAAAAACTTTGGTCCTGTGGTATTTCCCACATTCTAGATCTGGTTGACTGTATTCTTGAGGTATCTTTTAATGTGTTTTACTGCCCTCCATAGTTCCTAGAAACTGAAAATTTATATTATTAAATATAAAGTTATGATTACATTTAGGTTCAATTTTTTTTGACAAAGATATTTCACAGGAAGTTCTGTGTGCCTCTAGTTGTACCACTTAAGCAGACACATAATGTCTGATTATCCTATTTTTTAGAAGTTAGTAATAATCACTAGGTTCTGGGGGTAACAGCTTGAATCATTCATTAAAAAGGTCCCCACTGACTGTTCATCTAATGCGAGGGTTCTCAAATAAATTGCTATTTTGGACCAGATAATACTTTGTTATGGGGGACTGTCCTATGCACTGTAGGATATTTAGTAGGATCCCTGATACCCTCAACACTCTTGCCCCATACACACCATCTTATTGTGACAGTAAAAAATGTCTCCAGATGTTGCCAAATGTCCTCCAGAGAGAAGATGGCCCCCAATCGAGAATACTTGACTTTACAGTTTTAGTAGCCATTAATAACTCTTGCCTGGATCCATTATTTCATTAGAGTTTGCAAAGTTGTGATTTTTTAAAATTCTATCATTCCTGTGTTTACAACTGTAATTTTTTTAAAAAATACTTCCTCTGAGTCTATCCAGCAAAAGCAAAATAAATGTTTGATTATTTTATTTATCAATGTTTCTAGAATAAGCTGCGCCCTAACAATCTCCAAAGTGACCAATTAATTTTTGTTTAAAGTATCATTTGTAATTCTTGAATATTTACACATTTCATATATTTCAGTCCTTTGCAGTCATTTTTCTTTGTGATGTTTGGGTTTTCCCATCTTTCGTCAGTGGAACCTTTTTCAAGTTAGGTCCTGTTTCCTTTTGATATGACCCAAAATTGTTTGATAATTTCCTTGCTTTCAAATATGACAAAATAGATAATCCAGACTCATTTTACATAGTTCCTGCCCCAGACCTGAAATCAGCCACCTACCCAAAGGAGCCCTCATTCCTTTTACTGGGAAATGGTATTTAGGGACCACAATCTGAGCACAATGGGTGCTTATTGCTATTGGGTTGTCACTACTTTCAGGTCTTTTCAATGCGTAGGACCAGGAAATACATATTTTTTAATGATAGATGTAAGTTCTGATTACATCTTGGCATTTTAATTCAATTTAACTTGCAGTGTTTTTACTTTCATTTTATATTTCATCTCTTTTCTCTTATGCTGAAATCATGATTTCTAATATCTATCTCCCTCTTTCTCTCTCCCCCTTCCCAATCTCTCTCTCTCACATTACCACCATGGAATGCAATTTCAGACTTCTTTTTGTTCATTTCATCCTTAGGTTACATCCTACTAAAGATGTACAGTCCAAATATTGTATTTAAATGTCACTGTAAATAATAATTCTCTCCATTTATGCCACTAATGTGATAAACAGGTTCATTTGTTTTAGTTTCTTTTCAGATTTTAGGCATAGCTCTTTTAAATTTCATTGTTTTTAACTATATAAGATATACACATGGCTCCAAAGTTAGAACTATAAAACAAGGCATATTTGGAAAGGTAGAGGTTCCATCATTATCTATTCCTTCACATCCTCTTCCTTCTCTAAGATAACTATTTTTATTAGATATGGTTTATACTTCTATTTTTTAAAAGTGTACACACACACACACACACACACACATGCATGTGCACGTTTGCCCCCCAAAGGTAGCATACCATATACAATATCCTGCACCTTACATGAAAATTTTTATTGTTGTAAAATATACACAACATGAAGCTTATCATTTTAGCCATATTTAAGTATACGATTCAGTGGCATTAAGTACATTCAAAATATTGTGCAATCATTGTCACATTATTAATTTTCAGAACATTTTCATCACCTTAAATGGAAACTCTATACCCGTAAAACAATGATTCCTCATTCCCTTCTCCCACCTCAGCCCTTGGTAACCTTTATTCTTCTTTCTGTCTCAATAGATTTACCTAGTCTATCTGCAGTTTGGTTTTTTTGTTTGTTTGTTTTTCTTTTTCATTGAATTGTATATTCTAGAGATCACTCATAGGCATATAGAGAGATCCTCATTCATTTTTTACAGCTGTATAGTATTCTACCGAATGGATTAAACCATATTCAACCAGTTTCTTGTGGATGGGAACTTTGTATTTCTAATCTTTTGCCATTATAAACAGTGCTGCAATGAACAGACTATAGCATTCATCATTTCATTTTTTGCCTGTTTTATCTTTTAAATACATTTCTAAATTTGGAATTGGTAAGTCTAAGGATAAATGCCTATGTAATTTTAGAGCATTTGGATTTGATACGATAGACAGAAATGAACCACAAAACTATTTAAGTATTAAATAAAAACCCATTTAATGGGGCTAAATGTTTAAAAAGTATGATTAAAACACTGCTTTAACCCAGGGGATACTTTATTTAGCTCTTTTTTTTTTCTTTTTTTTTTTTTGCGGTACGCGGGCCTCTCACTGTTGTGGCCTCTCCCGTTGCGGAGCACAGGCTCCGGACGCGCAGGCTCAGCGGCCATGGCTTACGGGCCCAGCCGCTCCGCAGCATGTGGGATCTTCCCGGACCAGGGCATGAACCCGTGTCCCCTGCATCGGCAGGTGGACTCTCAACCACTGCACCACCAGGGAAGCCCTTATTTAGCTCTTTTAATTAAAATGATTTTGTTTGAAGGACAGGGCATGACAAATACCTCTCTTGCTGTCTTTAGTTTCTTTGGATTTGAACAGATTGGTGTCCCACATGAAATTATGTTGTGCCTACTTTTCCTTATGAGAATACTGTAAGAAGGAATACTACCTTACAAGTCTTTGCCTAACTACATTGGGGAAAAAAAGAGGGAGCTATGCCAATTCTCAGAGAATTTTGGCTGCCAAATAGCACATCTGGGCAATGTGGGCCAGGAAAAAATCTTTAGGTATATAAATCTTTAAAGTAAGTTTCTCTAGGCCTGAATAATCCAGACATTGGTGTCTCGTACTATATCCTAAACCATGATTGGATGTCCAGTCCCAGTTTTCAGGGGTGTTAGATTTTTAATTATGAAATGCTGAGAGACAACTAGGGCTTCACGGAAATCTCATGAAATCAGGGCCACAAAGGAAGAACCCAAAGTCGGGTGAGCACAGAGGATACTCTACGGATCCAGAGGGCATGTGGCCAGCCAGTGGATGCACCAATTGCTAGCGTTTAACCATTAATCAGAAGTTTAAGACAGGAACCAGGGATATGCCCCCAAATCCATTTACCCACCATGCGCGTGCCCCCCAAACACACTTCTGGGGATCTAACTCTTCTCTGGCTGCGAACTCATGCAGAGTCCTGGCAGGGCTCACCCCGAAGCACACCCCCTGTACGGACTCCCCAGGACCGCGGCGCCTGCAAGCTGCCAAGGCTCCCCGCGGCTACGTGAGCTCGGTCTTGGAGGTGGAGGGCGCATTTCAATCCGGAAACGCCCAGCCCCTCTGCGGGTTCCGCAGACTGACGCCGCTCCCGATGGGGAGGTGGGGGTAGGAGGGCGATGGGGAGGGCCCGGCCTCCTCGGATGGAGGTTGCAGCCAACTCCCGAGGGAGTCTCTAGTCCTGCTTGACTGAGAATCCCCCAACCCCGGGTCTGGGTCTGGGTCCCTGCAGGAGGACCCGTTCTCATCCTCAACCTTGTGGCCTCTGCCTGGTGGGGAAGTTCAGCTGCGGGTCTAGCCAAGCCAGGCACGTTTAGAGACCCTCGTCCCTGGTCCGTGGCCCAGCGAGGGCGGAGGGGGAGGGGAAGGGGCTGCAGCCTCCTTTCCCAAATCCGGTCCCTAACTGCCCCCTCCCCCGTCGTCTGCTCGCTTTGTACAGGCAGTCAAAACAGAGCTAGCGGCCAATTGAGGGGGACGGGTAGCAAAGTCGACTAGCGCCTCGCCCCCTCCTCCAGGCCCCCCCGCCCTCCCTCCTCTTTCCCACTTCTCTCCTCGCCCTAACCTCGCCCCCATCCCCCGCTCATTTCCTCTCGTACCCAAGCTCGCCAATCCCTCTTTCCAAGCCCCTTTTCCAAACCCTGGCCTTCCTCTCCGGATCGCCCCCCTTCTCCCCAATCTGAGTCCTTTCCCCTCCCTTCACCCTACCCCTTTCCTTCCTCTTCCCCTCCCCCAGCCCCTGGCTCCCCTTGTTCCTCCCCACCCCATCGCCCCCTTACTCTGTCTCCGCCCACTCTGCGCCGGCCCCTCGGTCAGGGCTGCGCCCCACGTGTGGACGGCTGTGCTCCAGCCCCCACTGACAGCCGCCGCCCGCCGGCCCGCCCAGCGCCCCGCCGGGCCTCAAAACCCCCGCGCCTAGCCCTCGCCCGCCGCATCTTCCCCGGCGTCCAGCCTCCCGCCCTCCCTCTCACCGGCGGCTCGCCCCGGTCCCGCGCACCTCCGCCCTGCTCTTCGGCCGCCGCCGGCGCGTCGCTGCCAAGTGGAACTCCGGGCGAGCCGGGAGAAGACCCTCCTTTTCTTTGGGGGGCGACTTTTGTTTGCTTTCCGGCTTCTTTCTGGTGACTTTTTCAGCTTTCCAAGATCTGTGCCCGGAGCGCACGGGAATCCGCTGAGTCGCTGCGTGCAGGCCCTTTTTTTCTTTTGAGGTCCGCTTTCTTTGTAACTTTACGCCGCGGCTGCTCGGGTTACTTTTGTAATTTCCCGCCCCCGCCTGCTGGCGGTCCTGGAGTCGCTCGGGGCAGCGGCCCGGGGGATGCAACGTGGACCGCGCGGGGCTGCCGGCCGCTCAGCCGCCGCGCCTCGCCGCCCGCTTCTCTAGAGCTCGCGCCTCGCCGGCAGTCAGCGGGCCGGCGCTCGGTCCGGGACTCCCACTAGAGCAGGGAGCCTGAGCTCAAGGGAGTCTCGGAGCCGACGAAAGCCTTGTTAGACCTGACTTTTTTCGGGCCGCGTAGATTTTGTCTTCGAGAGCTTCCTCTCAGCGGACCACGGTCCGCGCGCTCTCAGCGCGCGCGATGGGGAGACGGCGGCGGCTGTGTCTCCAGCCCTACTTCGTGTGGCTGGGCTGCGTGGCGCTCTGGGCGCAGGGCACGGCCGGCCAGCCCCAGCCCCCGCCGCCCAAGCCGCCCCGGCCCCAGTCGCCGCCGCAACAGGTCAGGCCCGCAGCGGCGGGCTCTGAAGGCGGGTTCGCAGTGCCCGAGTACCGGGAGGAGGGCGTCGCGGCGGCCAGCCGCGTCCGCAGGCGAGGACAGCAGGACGTGCTCCGAGGGTAGGTGGGCAGGCGGCATGGGGGGAAACCTCGGCTTGGCAGCTTTCCATCCCACCCCCTCCCAAAACCCAGTTCTGGCGGCTAGAGCCGGGGCCCCTTCCACCAGTAGACCCCAAAGACTCCCAGAAGCGCCTCCCCCTTTTCCTCCGCAGTTCGGCCGGCAAAAAAAACCACAAACCCCCCCCCCCCAAAAAAACCCAAAAAAAACAACTCCCTCGGGGGGTTGGGCAGCGGGTGGGTCGGAGGCCCCCGGGTGCGGATCGCGGAGCGCCTGCAGAGCCCACCGTGCGGGAACAAGTTCCTGAAGGAAGGCGCGCTTGAGGTCGCCCCGCGCCGCGCTGGGGCTGGTCAAGCCTGCCTGCTCCCCACCGTCGGGGGCGCAACTCCCGAGCCTTTTGTTTGAGGACGTGTGCGGGGCTTACAGCTCACTCTAATCATCAAGCCGAGCGCTCCACCTTCCGACTCGCCATCCTTGACATGTCGGGGCCAAAGTAACAGTTGATCAAGGAGGGATGGATTTGGGGACGAGGGCAAGGATTTTTGAAACGGAGTGCTCCCTTTGTTCTCTGCATCCGGAGTCTAGAATAGTAGCAAATTATATGTTTCCCTGTTTCTTTTCGCTCTTTAAAAAGGTAGCAACGGAGGGCGGATGAAAGGCAATGTTTAGACATTTCTGACCCTCCTCATTCCAGTGTCTAGTTCGTTTACTTCCACGTCTGAGCCCCAAGCCCCAGGAATTTGACGTGTAGTTTTGGTCTGTTGGTTGTCCCATAAATGTTACGAAAACTGCTAATGTATTACCTCACCCCTCTCTAAGTGTGCGTTACTTCACTTGTCTATCGCAGGCCCAACGTATGCGGATCCAGGTTCCACTCCTACTGCTGCCCGGGATGGAAGACGCTCCCTGGAGGAAACCAATGCATTGTCCGTGAGTGCTAGGCTGGGATCGCAGTTTGGGGCAGCACGCTCGGCCCCATCTCAGGGCCGACCTCTTGCATTCAGTCGTTTGGACACACATTTGCGTTTAGAATCCGGTGGCCACATAGCAGTAATAATTAGGACGCGCGGCCCCATTTGAATGGTGGGGAAGTAGCAGCCAGTTTGCCTCGGTTTAGACTTCACTTGTAGACTCTGTTGAAGGGCAATAATAATAAAGGTTTCAAAGATACTTGGAAGTTTTATCTTTCTATGTCTATTAATACAAACTGAAGGGGGAGTACAGCAATTCCCCAGATAACCCACACCACTTTTTCCTGAAGGAGAGCAGATAAGACCACAATGTGATTATGTAAATTATCTGCCTTTTGACTCTGCAGGAGGTTTAGGCCTTCTGAATATCAAGCTTTCTTAGGCCTCTGTACAAAACCGCTTTATTATCTCTGGTTTCATCTCAACAGTCACCTAACATAGATATGAAAGGAGCACTCTCAGAGATTTAGAGTTGATCCAGGTTAACAAAAATTTTAAAAGAGAGAACTCTTCCAAATGGCTTGACTTTTTTTTTTTTTAATTTTTGGAAGACATTTAGGAAATTTAGGATTTCCAGATCCCAGATCTCATAGTGTACAGTAGATTTCCAAAGTGTGAGTCTTAGAACTTCAAAAGTTTTGCATATCTGACCTTAAAAGTTTTGATTATTTTATTCAGTTTCCAAAGTGTATACCCAGCTCTCCAAGTTTTAATTGGAGAAGTCATTAGTTACCATTATCAGCCTCACAGTGGTGGACTATGGGATGTCTTACTTCACATGCCTGTGAATTTGTAAGTTGAAGTGTGACTGGCCTTTTCTTGTGTATTTATATAGCACAGCCACATTTGCCTTGTTGGGAGGACAGCCAGGTGTCATAGCACATTTATTTAGAGACAGTCTTGACTTTAGATTGACCTCGATATTCTCCAGGGAAAAGATAATTATGCCACATGAAGAGAGAAAAAGGGCAAGCCACACTAGCCAAGGGATAATAAGGATGTAGTGGCATCTCTGACTCTATATTTACTGGTTTTGTGGGTTTGAGATAGACACTTGATGTTATTTCTGTGCAGTTTTTAAAAAGGCATGATATCTCAAGTGTTGTGAATACTAGCTTCTTATTATTTCTACCCTAAAAACCCCACAATATCCAGTAATGAGGCAAAAACAGGAAGCAACAACTGTGTTCTTTAGGGTGATTCATAAATATTTTAAATAAACCTTTACTTTTATTAAAAAGAATGGAAGGGTATTGGGTTCTTTTACCTCCAGCACATAAGTCATATACATGAGGCATTTGTAGGGGTGCATTTACTTTTTCAGACCAGTAGGGTGTTACTGTGCCTGCTTTAAACTTACATGGTTCCTAGAATCCTGAAACAGCTAAGTCACTCACCACACACCTGCCATACTAGCGGAGAGTGACTTAGGCACTGCGGAAAGTCTGACTCACTAAATGTAATGAATGTGACTGCCATTATTGAGTTGGAGAGTAACCGAGGAGAAGGGATTGGTTTATGGTACGTGTTGAAAATCTGTAAAGTCAGATTTTATTGGATCAGTGTGGAATGGGAATTCCAGAGAACAGAGCCTTCCAGAATATTTGCAGTAGGAAAAAAAAAAAGTATATGTATATATATGGCCCTCTGAGTGTCAGCTTTAAATATATTTTTGGTCTTTGAGTAACAGTGTGCTCTTTACATGTTTAGAAAATCAGCTTTGGAAATCTCAAAGTAACAGTGAATATTGTAGCCCACATTTCTGATACTCCAAGTATTTGGGTGCTTATGAAATACACTGGAATGTACATGTATCATAAATCTATAAAAAGCATAAACTTTGAAATGATCTTTATATCTCCAAGAAACATTTACAGTACTTGTGTCAAGAGATATCTACAAAAATATTTATTAGTACATTTAAAAGGTAATTCAAACACCCAAGACTATAAAATAGTGCACAAAAGAGAGGGAGACTGTAATGCATTTATATTCTCTTGCATGGGTCTCATCTAAATTTTACCTTAATATTTTGCATTAAATTCACTAGTTCAATTAGTTTGACATTTAAAACTGTAGTATATGGAGGTAATAACTAAATTGAAACCATCATAATGTCAAAATTAAGAATTTTCATTCCATGAAATTCTGCCATTTGCAGCAATGTGGATGGACCTAGAGAAAATTATGCTTAGTGAAATAAGTCAGACAGAGAAAGAAAAAAAAATGTATGATATCACTTATATGTGGAATCTAAAAAATAATACAAATGAATGTATGTGCAAAACAGAAACAGACTCATAGATACAGAAAACTAGTGGTTACAAAAGGGAGAAGTGGGGAAGGGACAAATTAGGGGTGTGGGATTAACAGATACAAACTACTATGTGTAAAATAGATAAGCAACAAGGATATATTGTATAGCACAGGGAATTTTAACCATTATATTGTAATAACATAATGGAGTATAATCTGCAAAAATACTGAATCACTGTGCTATACACCTGAAACTAATATTGTAAATCAACTAGACGTCAATAAAAAAAGAATTTTCATTCCATGACTTTCTTATGATAAAAATTATTTATTATATTTATTGAATTTCCATCATTTAGCAAAAGAAAAGCTCTGAGGAAACTTACAAAAAGAGAATAAGTGAAATACAAATAGAAAAGGAGGACCAAAGATTAATTTCCTTATACATTTATACATCAACATTTTTTCTTTACAGAAAGATATTAAAATGATCAAGTCCTAGAATTTTAATCTGGTTGGCCTTAATCAGGCTTCATGAGAAGATATTAAAATAAAAATATATTTCTCAAACTACTGGAAACTTAATGCATTTTGATTTGAATCTGCGTCTTGTTGTTATTGTTCTTAATTGTGGCCTGCAAAAATCACTGAAGTACTTCCAAACTTCCAAATATTTGTTTCCAAAATTGACTTTCTCACTTCCCATTTGTTTTTTTAAAATCTTGTTAGAACATGAAGCAATGGAAAAGTTTGCTTATTAATTTTTTTGTTGTGAGATTATACTATGAAGAGCATTTTGATCAGTGGAATAACAGTGGGAAGGGGTTGGCCCAGAATCATAGCATTTGAGACCCGAAGAGACATCAGAACATTCCAGTATAATCCTTTTGTTTTATTTTACCAATGAGAAAACTAAACCCAGAGAAGCTGTGGGTTTTTTTCCGAGCTTGCAGTGGGTCAATGGCAGAGCAGGAACTCAACCTCAGACCTCTTGCATACCATTCATTTACTCTCCACTGTGCCATGCATCTTCTCCCAGTGTCACTGAAATCCCAACACCCAGGTCCTCTCTCCTTTCCCCTCTGGTATTTCTGGGCCTCATCGTTTTTGTAATTGTGGGAGGGACAGATATTTAGATGAGATGTACAATAGTTTGAGATGAGTATGAAGAGAAAGAGCCTAAGCATTCTTGCTTCTCATGGGTTCACGGATATACAGGGTACACCTGTGGCCATGACAGGGATCCGTCTGAGGATGAGTAGTCTCCGGCCCATCAGACCTTCTTTGGGTTTAGGACCTGGGAAGGGGCACTTTGTATATAATGTAAGCCTAGACTAAATGTCTGCCTACTGAGGGTAAGGGGGCTTTGAGATAAAACAATGTTTTAGTAAACATTTGTCATTGGAAAGTTATTGGTGATCAGAAAATCTAGCACATTTTAAGAATTAATAGTCAACTCCATGGCAGAAGCCATATTCTTGCCTAAAATTGTTTTTTATCTTCACACTGTAACTTATGACATTTTCGTTTATAGGGAGTGGTAATAGAGATGATGGCCATATTACGTGGGTGTCAAAAGGCAATCCGGAGAAGAACAACATTTATTGAGTTCATTTCTATAGAACACACCCTTTACATTACATATTGAGGGGCTCAGATCTCTTTGAAAGTTGTGAGACCCCCTCCCTAGCGAAAGATACATACACACATTTACGTACATATTTACAGCTACTTTCAGGGCATTCCCAGACTCTCCTCTTCCTGTCTTCATGCATCCACTCATGGAACATTAAAGCATTTGCCTGTGTGCACACAGAGAATTCACTTGTGGATATAGAGATAAATCTCTCAGCTCCTAAATGAACTGACTCTAAATATGGGAGAGACTTCCCATTTGAAGGCACTGGGCTACCGATTTTGAGGATCTGTGGTATGTGCTGTGTCAGTGAGCCTAACATTCTTTGCTCTGATGACCCTCATACCTTGGAGGTCATAGCTGCAGGAGGCTTTGACTCTCCCTCCATCAAAATGTCGCAGCAGCTTTTCTGAGCAGCAGGAATAGGCTAGGTTGTGGAGGTAAAATGGGAGAAGAAAGGCTGGAGGAAGGAGAGAGAGAATTATTAAGGGGAACAAAGATTGATGATGGGGCAGGTCAGATACCAGCTGGGAAGGAATGTGCATGGAACCCCTGGGGCTTGGCCAAGTAGTTAGAGCGTGGAGTCTCCAGCTCAGCCAATTTCACATTCTCTGTCTCCTGTGAAGGTCCTTTACAGAGTTGGCTGTGTTTTCTGAAGGTATGCAGGACCTCTAGGTTTCCTCAACCCTCCCAGCTTCCTAGGACCAAGACTGTCTTCTCACGGTGAATTCTGAGTATAAACTCTTTCCCTTGAATGGAAAAGATGACCTGTATTGATAAGAGTTGAATGATTAGGATTATGGAACTTGAAGTAGCTTCATTTGTGTGAACATTATCATAGGGATACTTAAGAGACTTATTCGCTTGTCTACAATGGGTAATTTTGTTGTATATCTGAAATTAGGCATTATATATCACGTATTTAAAAACATTTTTAACATCTTTATTAGAGTATAATAGCTTTACAATGTTGTGTTAGTTTCTGCTGTATAACAAAGTGAATCAGCTATACGTATACATATATACCCATATCCCCTCCCTCTTGCATCTCCGTCCCACCCTCCCTATCCCACCCCTCTAGGTGGTCACAAAGCACCCAGCTGATCTCCCTGTACTATGTGGCTGCTTCCCACTAGCTATCTATTTTACATTTGGTAGTGTATATATGTCCATGCCACTCTCTCACTTCGTCCCAGCTTACCCTTCCCCCTCCTCGTGTCCTCAAGTTCATTCTCTACATCTGCATCTTTACTCCTGTCCTGCCTCTAGGTTCGTTAGAACCTTTTTTTTTTTTTAGATTCCATATACATATATGTTAGCATATGGTATTTGTTTGTCTCTTTCTGACTTACCTCATTCTGTATGACAGGCTCTAGGTCCGTCCACCTCATTACAACTAACTCAATTTCGTTTCTTTTTTTGGCTGAGTAATATTCCATTGTATATAATATATCATATATTTTATATCTTAGTTTTTCAGGTTTATTGTTTTTAACTATAGTTTTCTTATTTTGTAAACTATGGTTTATTACCTAATTGTTCGTTCGCTTCCCTGTTTTGCTTTCTACAGCAATTTGTAGAAATAGTTGTGGAGATGGATTTTGTTCCCGTCCTAACATGTGTACTTGTTCCAGCGGCCAAATATCACCAACCTGTGGATCAAAATCAAGTACGTTTTTAATATGTGACCTTATTTACTGCATTATCCGTAAGCTTTTGAGTCAATACTGAATGTCCTTTTCAATGAGGATATAGCCCCATGATAATTTTCCTCACTAACTAGGTCAGTACTAATCTTTGGAGTAAAAATCTTTGGTGGCTTAGTTGTTGCCACCAACAACTAAGGGGTAATGGGGGAGTGATTTTCATTAAGAAAAATAATTTCATACTGGTCCAGAAGCTATGTGTCTATTCAGTAAAAGAGCCTGGATTTAGTGGAGAAGTAATTCTTTGCGAGTAATAGCTATAATTTACTGGGTTTTTACCGTGTTGCAGGTACTGTTTTAAGTGTTTAACTATATCATTTTATTTAATTCTCACATGAATATTATGAGATACTATTATTACCCGATTGACAGAGAAGGAGAATGAGGCATATAAGTTTAACTAGCCCAAAGTAACATGGATTTGAAGCCAGGGATTCTGATGCCTAAGCCTGTAGTCTCAAACCCTCAGCTCTGTTTTTTGCCTTTGCTTAATTCCTGTGGCTCATATCCTGTTTTGTGGGTTAACTAAAGGGAAAAGATAAGAGGATTGAGATGACAACAAATATTTATTGTGTACTGACCAGATGTTTTACATATATTAGCTATTTTGCTTTACACATACTGACTCCCAACAGCTCTGTAAGATCACAATAACAGTGGGCTAAGATTGTGTTTTTCATGACCTAAGTAGAAGTTTTTGGGTCTTTAAGGTCCAAAATTAATCTTTTAGGCCAGTGTTTAAGGTAATATTTTATAGCAAGTTGGAAGCAGATATTATTTATTTAATTGCTCAATAATTAAATCTTTGTCTGCCTCAAACTAGTGTGAAGTTGGTATATTTTTAACACTTCTCTCTACAAATTTTCCCTAAGAAAAGGTAATAGATAATCTATCTGATTGAGGAATATAAGATTCAAGATTCATATAACAAATGTCATTGTCTGATGATGAAACTTCTGATTAATGCTCTAGTTTCGTTTTCTGTGAAAATAATCTGTCATTTTCCAGACCTTTGAAAACCTGTTATTTAGAATTCATCAAGACTTTCTACCCTGATTAGCAAATTTCTTCCACTACTTTCCTGAACCTCCCTTGTCTGACTGCCTGGACGATACCATTCCCCATATCTTCATTATCCTGTTCTCTTAGTTTTCTCAACTACATCCTCAGCAAAAAACCCAAATCTGGAGAAATTTTTTTACAGTTCAGTTTCTTAATTCCTCTACCTGGGCAGCTGAACAATCACTGGCTGACCCTCAGTTTATGGTATGTAATTTAATAGGGGATCCCTGAATTCATTTGGCCTTGAGTAATACTGGCTGCCTTTCCATCAGTAACTTTTCTCTCCTTTCCAGTCCTCATGATGCTCCAGCTCCACAAAGCATTTAGCACCATGAATCAGTATCTTCTTGAAATGCTTTCTTTTCCCTTCACTTGTAAAATATTAATGGCTCACAATACTCCTTTTCTTGATATTATTTCTTAGTCTCCTTTCTGTATCTTCTCTATTAGCCTTACAGTCACAGTTAGGTATTCCCAAGAGTTCTGTCTACCCTGGGTGAACTTGTTTACGTATATGTCTTCAGTTACTACCAATGTGTGGAGATAATACACAGCCTCCTTGGTCATGGAAGGGTTGCATTATATCCCAAATCCAACAGGGAATCATTGAAAGGGTTTCAATAAGAAAATGAAGCAATGCCATTTATATTATTAAAAGATTACTGTAGCTGCTCTGCAGAGAAAGAATTTGAAGAGGGTAAGAGTAGAAGCTAGGGAACCTATCAGGAGGTTACTGCAACAGTCCAGGTGAGAGATGATACTGAACCACACAGTATCAATGGCGACAGAAAGGAGAAGATGGATTTGAGATATATTTTCCAGTGGAACCTGCAGACCTTGTTAAAACACTTGACGTGAGAGAAAGAGAAGCAGTTGCTTAAGCACTGGGTGATGGCAGTGCCAGGCCTCAGCCACCGCATTCTGAATGGATACATGAGTGCTTCCTGCATCCTAGAACTTACACTTCTAGTCACCTTATATTTCCTTCTTTTAACGTTGAAAGTGTAATAGATTTTAAATATATACTAAATAACATATGTTGTAACAGATATGCTCGTGTGCATACTTACTACAAATAAATAAAGGTATGCTTGGGTCATAACATTTACTTCCGTAGAATACATTTGTCATTAATTGGGTATTTAGTATAGTTTTATAACTCTCACAGATACTATAATTCTAGTGATCGATAATTTTATGTTTTTTGTTGTTCTTTGCAGTTCAGCAGTGCAGCGTTAGGTGCATGAACGGTGGGACCTGTGCAGATGACCATTGCCAGTGCCAGAAAGGATATATTGGAACTTATTGTGGACAACGTAAGCAACATTGGGATAGACTCGATTTATTAGAAATAATTTGATTGAGTGGGCATTTGATACTGAGTCATAACTTAAGGTCTTGTAAAGGATCTTAAATTCCTTTAAACATATTTTGATGTAGAAAAGACATACCTTATAGCTGAATACCTAATTTTTTCCAGTTCTTTAAAAATTTTTGTTTTAGAGTATTGATGTTGTTGAATATTACTAGTGCTTTATCAAATTTGACGTATATCACAGGTAAATATTTACTTGATTTTCTTTTATCTAGTTCCATAAAGCATGGATACCTTTCTGAAAAAAATGGTAACGTTCGCTGTGATCTCTCTCTCTTTTTAGGATATCCCAAACTTAACCCTAGCAGAGCCAATCTTATAAATTGTCCTTTTCTCAAATATATTTTATTATTTAATACCACAGTACAGGGCTGTGAAGTGATTTTTTAAAAATCATGTCATTGTGAAAGAGGGAACTTTAATCCAGCAAAGCTCTTTACTCACTGGAGAATATCCTATTATAATCAAAAACAACCTTTTAACAAGAATGTAGGGATGATACCTCTTATATTTTGACTTATCACTGGGGAATACTTTAGGTTAGTGTTTCCCAAACTGTGGGACTCTTACAGGAATCCCCATATTTTTAAGTATGGATGAGTAGAAGGACATGATATTAACGAAAGTTGAATCATAAATAGTAAGAAAGTCCCTTTTCACTCCGTTTGCATTTCATCAGGTGCAGAGTCTAGGTTTGCTGCTAATCATCAAGGCCTCCCTAAGAATTGTTCATTAACCATTTTAACATAGCAAGACCACATCTTAGATGTGCAAGAATATCTAGCTTGTTTTAAACTAAACTTATTCTGTTTTTGTTGCAGTCTAAAAAACTTCTAAAATTATTATAAAATATATATATAATATAAAATTTACCATTTTAACTATTAAGTATATGTTCAGTGGCATTAAGTACATTCACATTGTTGTGCAACTGTCGCCAACATCCATCCACAGAACATTTTTTGTGTTGTAAGACTGAAACTCTGTACCCATTAAATGCCATCTCCCCATTTCCCCTCACCCCACCTCCTGGCAAGCACCATTCTACTTTCTGTCTCCATGAATTTGACAGCTCTAGGTACCACATATAAGCGGAATCATATAGTATTCGTCCTTTTGTGGCTGGCTTCTTTCACTTAGCATAATGCGTTCGTGGTTCATTTATGTTGTAGCTTGTGTCAGAATTTTCTTCCTTTTTAAGGCTGAATAATATTCCATTTTGTGTATATATCATATTTTGCTTTTATCTATTTGTCCATTGATGGACACTTGAGATACTTCCACCTTTGGTTACGAATAACACTGTGGTGAACCTGGGTGTATAAACATCCATTCAAGTCCCTGCTTCAGGTCTTTTGGATATATACCCACAACTGGAATCGAGGGATCATATGGTAGTTCTGTTTTACATTTTTGAAGACCTGCCCTTCATACTGTTTTCAATAGTGGCTACACCATTTTATATTTTACTACAGGTGGGAACCAGCAGTGCACAAGGGTTCCAATTTCTCCACATCCTCACCAACAATTGTTTTTTCTGTTTTCTTGGTGGTAGCAATCTTAATGGATACAAAGTGGTATCTCCTTGTGGCTTTTGATGTTATTTTTGAGGTTGCCTTCAGGTTTGGGTAATTTTAGCTTTCTGTTTATAAGTGCTATAAAGTTTTCTTTTAAAATAATTTAAAATAAACAGGTGAATTGATTTAAAGAAAAATATTCTCTTAAGGTCAGGAGTCGACAAACATTTTCTGTAAAGGCCAGATAGTAAATATTTTACACTTTGTGATCCGTGTCACTATTCAACTCTGCCATTGTAGTGCAAAAGCAACCATATGCAAATAAAAAAGCTTGACTGTGTTTCAGCAAAACTTTCTGGACACTGAAATTTGAATTTCATATAATTTCCATGTGTCACAAAAATATTATTCTTCTTTTGATTTTTCAACCACATAAAATTGTAAAAACCCTTCTTAACTCATGGACAGCACAAAAACTGGCAGTGAGCCAGATCTGTCCTGTGGCCCATAGTTTGCAGACCCCTTGTGTAGGTGGTTCTCAGGTATGGGAAAAGCTGTTGAGCTAGCCTGAGATTGAGCCTGGGAAATGGAATCTTAAGGAATCTGAGAGAACACCGTGCTCTGAGGCCAGTTTTTTGCAAGAATAGGAGATGCCAATGTAATAACTTTTTTTAGGCTAGGGTTGACCAAGTGAGAGCAGGAAACAGCTGGACAACAGTGGATCAGAGATTGTAACAAAATTCCTTTTTTCATAAAAGATTTTTTTTCTGTATTTTTTCATACATTCAAGCATTTTCCAAATTTTATACAATGGACTCCAGATTATAACTATTTAAAAAAGTCTACTATGAACACCATATTTATTTATTTATTTATTTATTTATTTATTTTTATTGGAGTACAGTTGCTTTATAATGTTGTGTTAGCCTCCACTGCACACCAAAATGAATCAGCCATACACAGACAGATATCCCCTCCCTTTTGGAATTCCCTCCCATTTAGGTTACCACAGTGCATTAGGTAGAGTTCCCTGTGCTATACAGCATAATTTGTCTATTTTATTTATAACAAAGCAGATTTATACCTTTTTTTACACCTACAAAAACATTAGGAGATCTGATTGTATCCCTATTTTATAGAATTCAATAGCCAGAGAAGAGACACTGTTAGGCTTCTTGAAACTCAACCTTTTACTTCTTAGGGAGAAAAATTGTAATTCCTTTAGAATTGCAGGGGAAGAGCTTTGCCTCAACTGGTCTTTCAGAGTATTTCGTCAAACCTATCCTAAAACTAGCCACTTTTGCCTGAATTCAGCTGCTGTACCTGTCTGGGATATGTGTGTGTATGTATGTATGTATTTTCCTGAAAGTTCTACAGAAAGAGCTCTTGTAGGTATGTCTCTTCCCTGCTCTTCACACAGAAATGGGAAATGAGGTGACGGAAAGTAGTTTCCCCATCCTGTAGGAGGTGCTTTTATGTTCTTCTGCCCCTGTGGCAAGCCATATTGATGTCACCACACTTTTCAGGAGGGGAAAGCAAAAAAGCACTGGGCCAGAAGACCATCATACATCTGAAAATTTGTGCTCTAGATATCTCATGGGACGGAACTATCCTTGCCTAACCTTTACTCACGGGTAATAGAACATTTGGTTCAAGAAAGTTATATAATTTAAAAAATTCATTAGTCCCAGCAAATAAGAAGGTGATGGTATGATAACTAGTACATGTCAGCTCAAGAAATGGTTTAAGGAAGATGCTTTCTAAGTTGTCTTATATAGAGAGAGTATTACTGGGAGTAAAGAGGAGGGTGTAACAGTGTCAGCTTGTGAACCCAGAAAAGTCCTGGAAATGTTCTTTAAAATGAAGATTATAGGGCTTCCCTGGTGGCGCAGTGGTTGAGAGTCCGCTTGCTGATGCAGGGGACACGGGTTCGTGACCCGGTCCGGGAAGATCCCACATGCCGTGGAGCGGCTGGGCCCGTGAGCCATGGCTGCTGAGCCTGCGCGTCCAGAGCCTGTGCTCCACAACGGGAGAGGCCACAACAGTGAGAGGCCCGCGTACCGCAAAAAACAAACAAACAAACAAAAAATGAGGATTATAAAAACCTTAAAATTGCTTAGCTGTTTTCCCAGAAATGTAGAAAATGTTCTTTAGAAAGTACTCTTTCATTTCCTTCAGCAATATTTATTGAATAACTACTGTATGCCCCACATTGTCCAAGGTGCTGGGAGTACACCAGTGATGAGCAAGATGATGCCCAACTTCTTAGAGCTTATCTTCTGGTAGGGAAGACAGGTAACAAGTAGGTGAAAAGTGAAATGCCTAATACAAATTTAGGGAATGAGAAGTTCTAGAACAATAAATGAGAGTAAGGGGGAGAGAGTCTGGGTCAGAATAAGCAGTTCTCTGCTATTTTTTAACTGGGGAATCTCTGAGAAGGTGACTTTGAACACAGACCTGAGTCTGTGCTTTTAGGTCTATGGGAAAAGTGTTCTAGAAAGAGGGAAAAGCAAATACGAAGGACCTGTGGTGGGAACATACATTTTTGAAACAAGAGGAAGACTTATGTGGCTGAAGTGAGGGAAAGAAATAATGGCAGGGGATGAGTTCAGAGACAAAGGTGTAGGGCCTCATAAACCAAGGAAAGAAATTTGGACTATCCCCCAAATATTATGGGAACCCATTGGTGCAGTTTGAGCAGTGGAGTGATACAATCCGATTAACATTAAAAAAAAAAATCACTCTGGCTGCTGTGTTGAAACTGGATTGTAGAAATGGCAAGAGAGAAAATGAAGGGGCCAGTTAGGAGGCTAGTGCAGTGGTGCTGGTAAATGATGCTCTAGTAACTGAGGATGTGATAAGTGTTTGGATTAAGCTTGCATTGGAGGTAGAATCTATGGAAGGAAGTGTGTACTGATGGAATGGGTGTGGTGAATGAGACTGAAAGAAAAAGCAAAGATCCATAATGACAACGAGAAGGTTTGGGTTGAGCTCTGGGCTGAATGGTGATGCCATTTCCTGATATTCCAAAGACTGAGTGGGGAGTGGGTTGGACTGGGGTTAGGTGGGGCTAAGAGCATGAGATATCAAGAGTTCTCTTTTGGATTTGATAGTTAAAGAAGTTTGTTAGACTTCCAAGTGAAAAGATCTATGAACTCAGCTCTTAGGAGAGAGCTCAGAGATAGAGATATGACTTCGGGAGCATATAGATTGAATTTTTATATGGTTAATCTTTTAATTGTAGGCCTAGACAAAGATCACTAGGAAGTTGGTGCAGGTAGAGAAGAGAGGTGGGCTGAAGCCAGAGCCTTGATTGCTGCCCAACATTTTGAGGTGGAGAAGAGAAAGGAGAAGCCAGCAAAGAGTGAGAAAGAGTAGACAGTGAGACAGGAGGAAAACTGGGAGAGCAGGGTAACCTGGAAGACAAAGGAAAAAGGTAGTGCCAGTAGTAGAGATTTATATTATTTCATGTAGAAAAATAGGCTTTTGTTTCTTTCCTCTTTGTAACATTTTAACCTGGTTTAGCATCTTTTTTTTGGAGTATAATTGCTTAACAAAGGTGTGTTAGTTTCTGCTTTATAACAAAATGAATCAGTTATACATATACATATGTTCCCATATCCCCTCCCTCTTGCGTCTCCCTCCCACCCTCCCTATCCCACACCTCTAGGCAGTCACAAAGCACCGAGCTGATCTCCCTGTGCTATGCGGCTGCTTCCCACTAGCTATCTACCTTACGTTTGGTACTGTATATATGTCCATGCCTCTCTTTCTCTTTGTCACAGCTTACCCTCCCCCCTCCCCATATCCTCAAGTCCATTCTCTAGTAGGTCTGTGTCTTTATTCCTGTCTTACCCCTAGGTTCTTCATGACACTTTTTTTTCTTAAATTCCATATATATGTGTTAGCATACAGTATTTGTCTTTCTCTTTCTGACTTACTTCACTCTGTATGACAGACTCTAGGTCTATACACCTCATTAAAAATAGCTCAATTTTGTTTCTTTTTATGGCTAATATTCCATTGTATATATGTGCCACACCTTCTTTATCCATTCATCCGATGATGGACTCTTAGGTTGTTTCCATCTCCGGGCTATTGTAAATCGGGCTGCTATGAACATTTTGGTACATGGCTCTTTTTGAATTATGGTTTTCTCACAGTATATGCCCAGTAGTGGGATTGCTGGGTCATATGGTAGCTCTATTTGTAGTTTCTTAAGGAACCACCACACTGTTCTCCATAGTGGCTGTACCAATTCACATTCCCACCAGCAGTGCAAGAGTGTTCCCTTTTTTCCACACCCTCTCCAGCATTTATTGTTTCTAGATTTTTTGATGAAGGCCATTCTGACTGGTGTGGGATGATATCGCATTGTAGTTTTGATTTGCATTTCTCTAATGAGTAAAGATGTTGAGCATCCTTTCATGTGTTTGTTGGCAGTCTGTATATCTTCTGTGGAGAAAAGTCTATTTAGGTCTTCTGCCCATTTTTGGATTGGGTTGTTTGTTTTTTTGTTATTGAGCTGCATGTGCTGCTTATAAATTTTTGAGATTAAGCCTTTGTCAGTTGCTTCATTTGCAAATATTTTCTCCCATTCTGAGGGTTGTCTTTTGGTCTTGTTTATGGTTTCCTTTGCTGTGTAAAAGCTTTTAAGTTTCATTAGGTCCCATGTGTTTATTTTTGTTTTTATTTCCATTTCTCTAGGAGGTGGGTCAAAAAGGATCTTGCTGTGACTTATGTCATAGAATGTTCTGCCTATGTTTTCCTCTAAGAGTTTGATAGTTTCTGGCCTTACATTTAGGTCTTTTATCCATTTTGAGCTTATTTTTATGTATGGTGTTAGAGAGTGATCTAATCTCATACTTTTACATGTCCCTGTCCAGTTTTCCCAGCACCACTTATTGAAGAGGCTGTCCTTTCTCCACTGTACATTCCTGCCTCCTTTATCAAAGATTAGGTGACCATATGTGCGTGGGTTTATCTCTGGGCTTTCTATCCTGTTCCATTGATCTATCTTTCTGTTTTTGTTCCAGTACCATACTGTCTTGATTACTGTAGCTTTGTAGTATAGTCTGAAGTCAGGGAGCCTGATTCCTCCAGCTCCATTTTTCGTTCTCAAGATTGCTTTGGCTATTCGGGGTCTTTTGTGTTTCCATGCAAATTGTGAAATTTTTTGTTCTAGCTCTGTGAAAAATGCCAGTGGTAGCTTGATAGGGATTGCATTGAATCTGTAGATTGCTTTGGGTAGTAGAGTCATTTTCACAATGTTGATTCTTCTAATCCAAGAACATGGTATATCTCTCCATCTATTTGTATCATCTTTAATTTCTTTCATCAGTGTCTTATAATTTTCTGCATACAGGTCTTTTGTCCCCTTAGGTAGGTTTATTCCTAGATATTTTATTCTTTTTGTTGCAGTGGTAAATGGGAGTGTTTTCTTGATTTCACTTTCAGATTTTTCATCATTAGTATATAAGAATGCCAGAGATTTCTGTGCATTAATTTTGCATCCTGCTACTTTACCAAATGCATTGATTAGCTCTAGTAGTTTTCTGGTGGCATCTTTAGGATTCTCTATGTATAGTATTATGTCATCTGCAAACAGTGACAGCTTTACTTCTTCTTTTCTGATTTGGATTCCTTTTATTTCCTTTTCTTCTCTGATTGCTGTGGCTAAAACTTCCAAAACTATGTTGAATAAGAGTGGTGAGAGTGGGCAACGTTGTCTTGTTCCTGATCTTAGTGGAAATGGTTTCAGTTTTTCATCATTGAGGACGATGTTGGCTGTGGGTTTGTCATATATGGCCTTTATCATTTGAGGAAAGTTCCCTCTATGCCTACTTTCTGCATGGTTTTTATTATAAATGGGTGTTGAATTGTGTCGAAAGCTTTCTCTGCATCTATTGAGATGATCATATGGTTTTTCTCCTCCAATTTGTGAATATGGTGTATCACGTTGATTGATTTGCGTATATTGAAGAATCCTTGCATTCCTGGAATAAACCCCACTTGATCATGGTGTATGATCCTTTTAATGTGATGTTGGATTCTGTTTGCTAGTATTTTGTTGAGGATTTTTGCATCTATGTTCATCAGTGATATTGGCCTGTAGTTTTCTTTCTTTGTGACATCCTTTTCTGGTTTTGGTATCAAGGTGATGGTGGCCTCGTAGAATGAGTTTGGGAGTGTTCCTCCCTCTGCTATATTTTAGAAGAGTTTGAGAAGGATAGGTGTCAGCTCTTCTCTAAATGTTGGATAGAATTCGCCTGTGAAGCCATCTGGTCCTGCCTGGGCTTTTGTTTGTTGGAAGATATTTTATCACTGTTTCAATTTCAGTGCTTGTGATTGGTCTGTTCATATTTTCTATTTCTTCCTGATTCAGTCTTGGCAGGTTGTGTATTTCTAAGAATTTGTCCATTTCTTCCAGGTTGTCCATTTTACTGGCATAGAGCTGCTTGTAGTAATCTCCCATGATCTTTTGTATTTCTGCAGTGTCTGTTTTTACTTCTCCTTTTTCATTTCTAATTCTATTGATTTGAGTCTTCTCCCTTTTTTTCTTGATGAGTCTGGCTAATGGTATATCAATTTTGTTTATCTTCTCAAAGAACCAACTTTTAGTTTTATTGATCTTTGCTATCGTTTCCTTCATTTGATTTCATTTATTTCTGATCTGATTTTTATGACTTCTTTACTTCTGCTAACTATGGGGTGTTTTTGTTCTTCCTTCTCTAATTGCTTTAGGTGCAAGGTTAGGTTGTTTATTCGAGATGTTTCCTGTTTCTTAAGGTGGGATTTTACTGCTATAAACTTCCCTCTTAGAACTGCTTTTGCTGCATCCCATAGGTTTTGGGTCGTGGTGTCTCCATTGTCATTTGTTTCTAGGTACTTTTTTATTTCCTCTTTGATTTCTTCAGTGATCACTTCGTTATTAAGTAGTGTATTGCTTTGCCTCCATGTGTTTGTATTTTTTATAGCTCTTTTCCTGTAATTGATATCTAATCTTATAGCATTGTGGTCGGAAAAGATACTTGATACAATTTCAATTTTCTTAAATTTACCAAGGCTTGATTTGTGACCCAAGATATGATCTATCCTGGAGAATGTTCCATGAGCACTTGAGAAAAATGTGTATTCTGTTGTTCTTGTATGGAATGTCCTATAAATATCAATTAAGTTCATCTTGTTTAATGTATCATTTAAAGTTTGTGTTTCCTTGTTTATTTTCATTTTGGATGATCTGTCCATTGGTGAAAGTGGGGTGTTAAAGTCCCCTACTATGAATGTGTTACTGTCAATTTCCCCTTTTATGGTTGTTAGTATTTGCCTTATGTATTGAGGTGCTACTATGTTGGGTGCATAAATATTTACAATTGTTATATGTTCTTCTTGGATCGATCCCTTGATCATTATGTAGTGTCCTTCTTTGTCTCTTGTAATAGGCTTTATTTTAAAGTCTATTTTGTCTGATATGAGAATTGCTACTCCAGCTTTCTTTTGGTTTCCATTTGCATGGAATATCTTTTTCCATCCCCTCACTTTCAGTCTGTATGTGTCTCTAGGTCTGAAGTGGGTCTCTTGTAGACAGCATATATATGGGTCTTGTTTTTGTATCCATTCAGCCAATCTGTGTCTTTTGGTGGGAGCATTTAGTCCATTTACATTTAAGGTAATTATTGATATGTATGTTGCTATTCCCATTTTCTTAATTGTTTTGGGTTCGTTATTGTAGGTCTTTTCCTTCTGTTGTGTTTCTTGCGTAGAGAAGTTCCTTTAGCATTTGTTGTAAAGCTGGTTTGGTGGTGCTGAACTCTCTCAGCTTTTGCTTGTCTGTAAAGGTTTTAATTTCTCCATCAAATCTGAATGAGATCCTTGCTGGGTAGAGTAATCTTGGTTGCAGGTTTTTCTCCATCATCACTTTAAATATGTCGTGCCAGTCCCTTCTGGCTTGCAGAGTTTATGCTGAAAGGTCAGCTGTTAACCTTATGGGGATTCCCTTGTGTGTTATTTGTCGTTTTTCCCTTGCTGCTTTTAATATGTTTTCTTTGTTTTTAATTTTTGACAGTTTGATTAACATGTGTCTTGACATATTTCTCCTTGGATTTATTCTGTATGGGACTCTCTGTGCCTCCTGGACTTGATTAACTATTTCCTTTCCCATATTAGGGAAGTTTTCAACTATAATCTCTTCAAATATTTTCTCAGTCCCTTTCTTTTTCTCTTCTTCTTCTGGAACCCCTATACTTCTAATGTTGGTGCGTTTAATGTTGTCCCATACGTCTCTGAGACTGTCCTCAGTTTTTTTCATTCTTTTTTCTTTCTTCTGCTCTGCAGTAGTTATTTCCACCATTTTATCTTCCACGTCACTTATCCGTTTTTCTGCCTCAGTTATCCTGCTATTGATCCCATCTAGAGTATTTTTAATTTCATTTATTGTGTTTCTAATCGTTACTTGATTCATCTTTAGTTCTTCTAGGTCCTTGTTAACTGTTTCTTGCATTTTGTCTATTCTATTTCCAGGATTTTGGATCATCTTTACTATCATTATCCTGAATTCTTTTTCAGGTAGACTGCCTATTTCCTCTTCATTTGTTAGGTCTGATGGGTTTGTATCTTGCTCCTTCTCCTGCTGTGTGTTTTTCTGTCTTCTCATTTTGCTTATCTTACTGTATTTGGGGTCTCCTTTTTGCAGGCTGCAGGTTCGTACTTCCCGTTGTTTTTGGTGTCTGTCCCCAGTGGCTAAGGTTGGTTCAGTGGGTTGTGTAGGCTTCCTGGTGGAGGGGATTAGTGCCTAATGGTGGCACTAATTAGGTGGATGAGGCCGGATCTTGTCTTTCTGGTAGGCTGGTCCACGTTTGGTGGTGTGTTTTGGGGTGTCTGTGGACTTTTTATGATTTTAGGCAGCCTCTCTGCTAATGGGTGGCATTGTGTTCCTGTCATGCTAGTTGTTTGGCATAGGGTGTCCAGCACTGTGGCTTGCTGGTCATTGAGTGAAGCTGGGTGCTGGTGTTGAGATGGAGATCTCTGGGAGATTTTCGCCATTTGATATTATGTGGCGCTGGGAGGTCTCTTGTGGACCAGTGTCGTGAACGTGGCTCTCCCACCTCAGAGGCACAGCACTGACTCCTGGCTCCTCAATTTGGGATGATTCGTTGTCTATTCATGTATTCCACAGATGCAGGGTACATCAAGTTGATTGTGGAGCTTTAATCTGCTGCTTCTGAGGCTGCTGGGAGAGATTTCCCTTTCTCTTCTTTGTTCTCACAGCTCCTGGGTCTCAGCTTTGGATTTGGCCCCGCCTCTGCGTGTAGGTCACCGGAGGGCGTCTGTTCTTCGCTCAGACAGGACAGGGTTAAAGGAGCAGCCGCTTCGGGGACTCTGGCTCACTCAGGCTGGTTGGCGGGGGGAAGGAAGGGCATGGAGTGCGGGGGCTAGCGTGCGGCGGCAGAGGCCAGCGTGACGTTGCACCACCCCGAGGCGCGCCGTGCGCTCTCCCGGGGAAGCCGACCCTGGATCCCGCAGGGACGGGCTGCACAGGCTCTCCGGAAGGGGGGGCGTGGACAGTGACCTGCGCTCGCACAGAGACCTCTTGGCGGCGGCAGTAGCAGCCCAGCGTCCCACACCTGCCTCTGGGGTCTGCGCTTTCAGCCGCGGATCACGCCCGCCTCTGGAACTCCTTTAAGCAGCGCTCTTAATCCCCTCTCCTCGCGCACCAGGAAACAAAGAGGGAAGAAAAAGTCTCTTGCCTCTTCAGCAGGTCCAGACTTTTTCCCGGACTCCCTCCCGTATAGCTGTGGCACATTAGCCCCTTCAGGCTGTGTTCACCCTGCCAGCCCCAGTCCTCTCCCTGCGCTCTGACTGAAGCCCGAGCCTCAGCTCCCAGCCCCGCCCGCCCCGGCGGGCGAGCAGACAAGCCTCTCGGGCTCGTGAGTGCTTGTCGGCACCAATCCTCTGTGCGGGAATCTCCGCTTTGCCCTACCCAGGTACGTGGGGAGTTTCTTGCCTTTTGGGAGGTCTGAGGTCTTTTGCCAGCATTCAATAGGTGTTCTGTAGGAGTTGTTCCATGTGTAGCTGTATTTCTGGTGTATCTGTGGGGAGGAAGGTGATCTCCGCATCTTACTCTTCCGCCATCTTTAGTGTCTGTTTTTATCCCATATGTTTGTGTAGAAGTGACTACCATAATTTCAGATTTGACTTATGTCCAAGTGTTTGTACCTATGAGTGGTACAGGAGTCTGTCTAGTAATAACAGACACTTGTCATATTACCTAGCACAGAGTAGGTGCTCAGTAAATATTTACTGAATAAAAATATTCAGACTTTGGCAGTCATGATCAGGGTTCTATATGACAGGCTGACCAGCTTGAAACAGTGTTTGCTTCTCCCTTCTCCCCAGATCATGGCAGGCAGGTAAGAAACCAGCTCATATTTCTTTCCATAGTCTTCTTCTTCCTTGCCTTTTGCTTTGTCCCACACTAGGTGTAAGCACTTTTTTTTCTTCCTGGGTGGTCAGCATTCTTTCCGTGGTGGAAATTTAGGCTTATACAAGTTTCTTTCCAACTGCAGTTGAAAGGTAAATTTGTTGCCATTATGTCTTGTTACTTTATAAAATAACTTTTATCCTAATTTATTCAAAAGAAGGAATTTACCTCTTTTTTTTCCTTTTGGTCCACTTTTATATCTACATTGCCTGCTTCTCTTCTTTGGCTATTGCTCTTCAGGGTAAACTTTGGTTGCTGTAGAACAAGTCTTATTTTTCATACAGATTCTTTGCAGTGTAAAAAAGAAGGGGAATTAAGATTGTAGAACACTTTAATGTATAGCCACTGTGAACTTTGTTTTTTACACCATTTTATTTAATCCTCAAACTCCTCTGGGGTAGGGACTATTAACTCTACTCTATAGGCAGGGAAGCTGAGAATCGGAAGGATGACGTGATTGGGATGTGCTGAGCACAGCAGAACTCCTCATCTGTTCCCTGCGTTGTTCCACCTCCCAAAAAGGTGGGAAGAATCCTGCGAGATTTTGATATATTTTGGGAATTTTTGAGAATCTGCAGTTCATCAAATACTACAGTAAATGAGGGGGAAACAAAGGCAAACTCCTTATGGTCCCTCTCCTGGAAGATCTCTCTCTCAGGTGAGAGTAGGAATAGAAGCAAATGGCTGTATTGGCTGGTCTCATCCTTCTTGTTCAGAGGAACCCTTGGTAGTTCCTTAAATTATTGAAGTCACCAAAGATTTTTTGTTTAAATGGGTTATACGTGCTGATATTTACTGTATTAAAAATTAAAATTGATAAATTAAATTTTTTTTTCATTTGAAGTAACAAAAAGCCATGTTGCATGTTAACATAATTTTTTATGAATAATAACTATGTTTTCCACACCAAAAAAAAATTCAGTGAGAAGAGAGGCATTGTTAGTCTAACCTGTGTAGGTTAGCCTGGATTTCATGTGTACTGGGCGATCTGTCTCCAGGAGATGCTCCAGGCTCATCCAGCCCTCTTCTCCTCCCTGGCATTTGGAAGCTCTGTCTTGGAAAACCCTGAGAGAAGCCCTCCCTCTGCCTCCCGAGGGATAGATCCTGAGTGACAGTCATGGATGGGTTTTCCCATTCACATTATAAGGGTTAGCATATGCATAATGAGAGAACATGTCTGGGACAGTGACTTTCATTGACATTTCTTACACCTTGATAGTATTTAAAGAAAATTCCTTTCATATTAATTAATTACATTAGGTGAGTGTTACCCATTTGCAGTATACCTTTAACAATCAAAATATTCAAATCCTTACGGTTGTTTCTGGGAAATTATACCCTACCGAGAGTTCTCTTGACAGATTTTTGTTCCTTCCACATTCCTGTCCACCTCCATCTTTCTCATGCTTCTCATGACCTTTATTTTGCATCTTTTATCCTGTGTACTTATCCGTCTAACTTACTGCCCAACTGTTTTTCCAAGGCAGTGATGAATTGGACTTTCTAGTAAAACTCAGCTTGGGACAAGTGAAGAAGCAGAAAGGTGTGGTTCTTAGGGAGACATTCCTGTGTAGACATACAAAGAAGTCTGCTTTGGAGCGAAGCCTGATGCAGACAAAGAATTTTAAGACCATTGGCACACTGATGCTTTAAGACGAAGGTGTCTTGTTTCAAAGTTTGCTTTGGTATTGCTACTATGAGCAGAAGAGAAATCATTCTGTGTGCTCTGGATGATGGTAGGTAATCCAGCTGCATGTTCCTGGTAAGGAAATAGCAACCCTCTTGCATCTTTAGATATCACTTTATTTATTGAGCTTCCCATTTCTGATATGGCCCTCACTTGAAGTGCACGTAAATGTGCTCTGCCTTGTCACTGCCCTTTCGTGTCTTAAGTCCTGTTTTGGAGGCACAGGTCATAGAATGTAATCCTCTTCTACTTCTGTGAGGACAGTGTTAATCTGTTCAACAGGTGGGTAGGTTATGACACAGCTTGTAGTATTGGTATTTTCTCTTGCAGGAGATGAGATTCTTGAATTCAGCTGTCCTCATTATGTTTCACAGGAATACTTATTTTTCAAGTAATCAGAAGGGTGATTTTTTTAGGACACTTTCTTGTCTTGGGTCCTGGCTGCTGAGTTGCTCCCCTTGGGAGGTGCAGTGGGGAGAGAGTTCAGATTCCTTTCTGACTCTCTGGCTCCCTCTGGGCCACCTGACTTCGGAATTCTGGTCTCCCTTCACAAGTCCAGAGGAGGGAAAGTGTGTGCCGCAGGCGTTTGTCATCATTACTTACAGATTTTGAACTGTGGGTTAATTTCATAAGAAAGAACCTTTTGTGTTGACACAGTGAGGTTTTCCCCTTTCTTTCTTTGTATAAATTGACACATTAGTTACTTCTCTTGGTATTTTATTGCTGAATTGATAGTATTTTCCCCCATTTTTCGTGTTAGGTTTGCCTTTTACTTATTTATTCTGCCTTCTTTTTTGGCTTCATTTTCTTTGTTTTTTTCTTTTTTATTGCCATATCCTCTTTATTTTTTCATATTGCATTTTCCTCTGCTTCTTTTTCTCCCTCTCTCTGCTCTCTAAAATCTACAATCCTTTTCCTTCATATTTCAGTCACCTTTTACCTATGAAAATAGATTATAGTGTTAATAGAACTGAAATAGTGGATTGAATCATTATATTCTGACTGTATGGGCATTAGAGCCAGCCAATCCTTGTGATTCTGATTAAAAAAAACTTTTACCAAATGCTTGCTTAACAACGTGATTTACATGAATTATGTAGGTTTTGGTCTCAACATACACTGAAATATATTTACTTAAATGCATGATGTGACGTGTTTTAGAGGTAAGATCCATTATTGCTACATTTCTACACTACTACATTGTACTTGGACATTTACTGTACAGTGAGCTTCTTGTTGTGTTTGTGTGCAGCCGTCTGTGAAAATGGATGTCAGAATGGTGGACGTTGTATTGGACCCAACCGCTGTGCTTGTGTTTATGGATTCACTGGTCCACAGTGTGAAAGAGGTAAGAAGAGAAAAGAGAACCTCCCTTTGGAGAAGTTTATCTTGTTGTAAATGTGTAATTTTTTATTACCTGATGAAAAAAATCTTCTAACGAAATATTTTCATTCTTCTTTGATTATGTCTATAACTTGTATGGTCAGATTTTGAGATATAGCTAATAGCAGTTGAAGTGTCTCAGTTTTTTCCACCAGAGTGAACTCAGTTCAGGAGGCCAACTCTGGGACTCCGGCTCTAGAGTAATTCTGAGTGAGTGACTGATGGCAGATCCTAATAACTTGGAGTTAATTCAAATTAGGAGTCACTGTTGGCAGTGCGGCCTCTGTTAAAAAAAAAAATGTAGCATGTTCTTGGCTGCAAAACCAACAAAAATCTGAAATAAATTGCCCTAAACAACAAGGAAATATATTACATTGCATACAGAAATTCCAGAGTCACTGGGCTTCAGGTAGGACATGATCAAGCCTTTCATTCTGTTGTTCTACTTCTCTTGGCCTTGCCTTCCTTTGTCAGTTTTGCCCTACCCTCCAGTTCTTTATAGTTGTGAAATGACTGCCAGCAGTAACTAAGGGAACATGCTTTCTTGTTCACATCTAGAGAGAGAAAACCTCTCCTTTAACCATGGGCCAATACTAGCCTTCAGAGATACTCCATACGCTGATTGGATTAAGCTTGAGTTTTTGAACCAGTCCCTGGTGAGAGGAATGGTATTAATATGTTCCATGTAGACTTACCAGGCCCTGTCTTTGGAGCAGGAGATGATGAAAGCCTCTCAAAGTCATCTATCTGAAAAGGAGAGTTTGGTATCAACCCAGTAGAAGTTGTGTTGGGCAGGAGGAAAGGGGTAGGAGAATGGCTGCTGGGTAGGCATCCAGCATTGTCCACCTTATCCATGTAAACTGTCGGTCAAGCCAATATGAAACCAATTTACCATAATTTAAATAGCAGTTAAACTTGTGACCTGTAGACTACTGAAAATCCCCAGTGTTGATGGAATAAGTGAACTATTAATAATGTTCTGATAGCAAAAGGGCATATCAAAGAAGGTAAATTTTATAAAATGTGATAACTGTTTAGCACTGAACCATAAAAGTAAAATAAGCTTAAACTAAAATCAATATTACATAATCATTCATAATTACATAATACTCAATTGATTTTCCCAGGGCTTTCATAGCATCTAAAGTTGTATAGTGCTTTCTTTGTTGTGAAACTTTGAGTATATGAAGCTATGTCATTGAAATGTTACAGATAAGTAGTGGTGATGGTTTATATATGTATAGAGGCTTTGAATTGCAAAGAAACCTTGTGTTTTTAAAATTATATCCATTACACTGACAAAAACTTAATCCTGGTATTCAGGTTGAAGCTTGAGAAGAAGCTGAGAAATTAGAATTATATGGTGAAGTTTGAAAAGTAAGATGTATGCAGCCTTTTAACATACACTTGTATGTATATGTACATTAAGATATTTACATTATTCCTAAGGTAATAGAGATTTCTTGGGACCGAAGTACATTCCACAAATGACAGAGTTTATAGTTACACTTAGGACAAATTTAAACGTCTTCACCAGATGCTTTTATTTTGGGAAGAAAAATTAATTGTGAAATGTTAGCATAAAATGATAAGTTGTTGAGAATGGAATAAAACAAATTTCCGAGATGATAAGTTTATTTAAACACCATAGAATGGAAAATAGTTAAATTTATAATTTCAAACATAGTTATAATTGGTGGAGATGATGTTCATTTTTTCTGGAGGTCATGTAAACTTTGTAGCACTTTTATCTTGAGCAGATTTCAAATTCAATTCCTAATTGGCAAAGGAATTGTGTAGTTTCGAGAAAGAGGCTTCCAGGCATTACATCGTTATTCTGCAACAGTTATTCATTCATTGGGTTTGTTAGTCCTTATTAAATTTATGGAAATTCAGTAAACACTTAACATATATTTTACATGTACAGTAGCATGTTTTCAGAAGAATTACAAAATTTATTAGTTAATGCATTGGCCTGAAGGATTTTTTTTTTTAAACATGGGTTTGTTTCTTAAAAATCTTTTTAAGTACTAACCTTCAGATGAAAGTTCTAAAACTTTGTTTCTTCCAAAGAAGAAATTAGCAATTTCCACTCTTAGGTTGCAACTCTGAACTTTAACGCTTTTGAAAGATATTTTCAATTGAATTTTTAATGTGTAATAGCTAATCCCACTGAAAGTGGAGTTCATAATTTTTCTCAAGAAACATTGTCTGCTTAGCTACAAAAGGAATAATTTATTTATGTTGAGGTTAGTGAATAGACCCATGTGCCCAGTTTACATTTATGGTTCATATTGTCTTTTTCAATGATTGAATTTTCAAAATATATGTTCTTTGTTCTCCTAGAAAAAACTGTTTTGTAAAATTAGGGATACTTTTCATTCTTAATGTAGAACACATATAATTTCTGTTTAAATTGGTCTCTTGGGATCAGTAGTGTGATAAACATGGCAGCTTTTTCTGCTATCTGGGCTTCTGGCAGACTGGTTTCCGGACTGGAGACAGAGACTGAATGGTAACCAATGACTGGCATGATTGTGGTATTTAACTTGAGTCTTGGTGCTGGGTAAGCTGAGCCTTTTTGGAGTTCTTTCCTCATTCTTGCTGATATGTACAATGACCTTTTATACTTAACATTGAAGAAAGAGTTCTTGTGGTCCCATGCTGATTGTAAAATGCAGACAGCTTAGCTATGTCCAAGGCACATGACAATATTCAATTTTTTTTGCTTCTCTCTCCATAAAGATGACATTTGAAATAAGATAAATATTGTACTTAATATAAACCTGAAAATACATAGACATGCATTCATCATTATATATCAAGACTTGGTGTTTTTTCTCTAACACTTAAAATATACCTTATTATTTATCAGTAGAAACTTGGAGGGGGCAGGCAGGCAAGAAATGAAATTACCTGAGGGATTTCTGGACTAAGTACAGTGATTACTTATTATAAACTCCAGTGGCCTGGAGACTTCCCTGGTGGTCCAGTGGTTAAGAATCCGCTTTCCAATGCAGGGGATGTGGGTTCGATCACTGGTTCAGGGAACTAAGATCCCACATGCCGCGGAGCAAGTAAGCACGTGCGCTCTAGAGCCCTCGCACCACAACGAAAGATACCACGTGTCACAACTAAGACCTGATGCTGCCAAATAAATAAATAAGTATTTTTTTTAAAATAAAAATAAACATGGCCTGCCCCAGGTCCCTGTTTCAACTTCTATACCTTAAATGGTTGTTGAAATCGTATTTTGTAATGGAATTTTCCTTGATGCTTATATAAAGACCATCTGTTAGAAATATATCCTAGACCCTTTTAAATTATGCATAAATTACTACTACAAATTGTTAAACAATTGTTTTTTAACAGTTTGTAGTAGTAAACATGTAAACATGACTTCCTTTTAAAAAGTGTGTAAATTTGGTAAAATTTCAAATACCCTTATGCTTAGTGATGTTTCCTTTAAAATGTACATCTTTCAGTAAATCGTACCTTAAAAAGGAGGATAGGAAATTTACTTTTTAACCTACTGATATTTTAAAGAAAAGTTCCTTTTGTTAATCTGAATCTGCATCAGAAAAAAAAGTGAGATCAAGTTGCAAATGTTAAAGTTTATAAAATCTAAAGTATCACGCCTTTATGTGAAATGTAAAATGGACAGATTTCCCTTCAGGATAACTTTCATAAAATCATCCAGTTAACGCATGAACTCAGTGTCTAAAAACATGTTGAGGAGGAGTAACTCAGCTTCTGCTCGAATACTTCCAGTCACAGGGTGTGCGCTTGCTCCCTCCATTGTGAGACGGAATTCCGTTGTCAGAGTCCTGGCTGTTTAAACTCTGCGTTATTATGCTCCTGCCTAAGCGGGCATTTAACAGATGTGTAGTGCCTCTCTTACTGTCTAATTCAGGGGGAACGTGATGATGGTGACTTCTCTAAAGGCATCCGTTATAACTTACTGCTCAGGATTGTGTGATGGCACCTTAAAGTCTTGAATTATTCTGTACATTTTTGTTCATCCACTCACATTTCAGTTGGTAAAGTAACAATGACTGTTATTAAACCTACTGAGACCTTATCCAGATTCTCCAAGAACGAGCGTGGAGATTGGCAAATTAGGGCTTTCCAGAATTCTGGGGATTATGTAGACCAGACCAAACTTTGTGCAGAAATAATTTATACATTTATTAATCAACATTAATTCCATACTCTTGGAATCTATTATAAAGTATGCAGGGTGGGTTTGTTTAGCCTATAGACATTCAAGTAGCATAGTAAATTAATAATGTGACCAGGAATACAGGGGAGTGTGGTGAGAGAACAGACTGGAATTCTGCAGAATTCTATATGCAGTGGATTTGATACTTCCAAGAAACGAATGGGCAGTACTTTTAGAAAAAATTCCTCCCATTGTAATGTTCTTATCTAAAGGTAACGTGTGTTTGTTATAAGGTAATTTAGAAAATAAGACAAGGAAAAACAAGAAATGCAATTATTTATGATTCTTCTCCAGTCAGAATTAATTACTTTTAAGATTTGGGTTACACTTTGAGTCCTTTCTTCTACCACACATATATTGCTTACAAAGAATGGGCTATTTCCATTCTTATGGAGTCGACTGTAAGAATATTTCACGTTCTGTAACATGAAATGTACTTATGTCCTGCTTCTTCTTTTAGGTTATGAACAACATTCTATTAGATTATGGATTGTAATAGTTACACTGCATGTTGTAATAATGAGGGCTAGGTATCTACATTCTAAACAACTGTATGATATTTGTAAAGTTATTTTCTCTGTCTCACAGATGAGGAAGTTTTGCCCACTTCAAACTTATGGTAGCATTGGGGGTATTAGAACAGGAGGAGGATCTCCAACCATCTGATTTCAGACCTTAAATTCAATTATGGTGATATAGCTGTCTACTGTAATTACATTTTTTATTAATTAACATTTAACATTTAAGGTCATTTTCAGGTTCTCTTGTGATTTTATTGGTTTGTTTCTTAGCAAAGCTGTGATAAAAATCTATGTAGATAAATCTATATCTTTGATTTTATTCTTAGAATATATCCTAGAAATGTAATTACTGAGTCATTGAATATGTGAAAATTTAAAGCTTTTCATATGTTCTGTTCATTTCCCTCCAAAAAGGCTTTTTATGATTAATTCCTTTGGTATTATGTTTAAAAAGTCTTCCCCATTTCCAAATATTATAAATATCTATAGTTTTTTCCTAGGAATTTCCTAAAATTCCTATTGGAATTTTATTCTTTTACCTTTTTAACCACAAGTTAGAACATACAGGATGGTAACTAAAATAAATTTATTTATAAATAAATATTTATTTATTTATCACATATCTATTGCGTACTTATTTAGTATTAGGCCAAGTATGTGGAGTTCAACTTACAAACAATATATACTCCCTGTTAATGAGAAGCAAATTATCTGTTTAAAGACTAGAACTAGTCATCTGCTTAAACACTAAAATAAAATACAACATAGTAAATACTATAATGGGAGTAGTAACAAATTTATGTGAGAGCTCAGAAATGGTTCCTGATTAAGGGAGAATTACAGAAGTGTTCCTGCAGTTAATCTGAATGAAACAAACTCACTCATTATAATGGGAAAAACAGTATCGGACTAATTCCTGTGTTAATATTACACGATATAGCATGATGGAATCTTGTACTGAATAACATTATTTAAACTCCACAATTAATTACCAGTTACCACAGTTACTGAGCTGATGTTGGTTTATAGAAATAAGAGGTCTCCCTTTTTCTTGCACTCAGAAGATTTAGTGAGAATGAAATTACAAGGAACAGAGAAAACATTACCAGCCGCAGATGTCAAACTCACACGCTCCTGCACGATCACACACACACACAGTTCTGCACTCCTGAGGTCATTAAGAACGTTTTATAACCTTGCACTCTCTAAGCTAAACTTAGCCTTAAATGGGCATCAGAGAAATACCAGAAGATCTGTGGGAACTGAACTTTTTGGCAGTAGCTCAGATGACATCCTTATCTTGAATGCCATTAAGAACACAAGGGAAGGAAAATGAGAGAGAAAAAAAGCAGGCAGTGGAAAGTGGAAGGGAAGGAAAAGAAGAACGGAATGAAGAATGATAGCAAAGGGAGATGGAAAGCTAAAACTCAGAGTGGAGATGCTGGGCTGTGTAAAGGACGGCTCTTAAGTTTTGGAGAAAATCAGTTCATTGATTAATCTGATCTGGGAGAGGCCAAGCTTCCGTTTCTCACTCTTCGATTTAAGCCTGTGCTCTTTTGCTCTATGCAGTAAGATTGAATGTGTTGGCAGCCTGTTAGACCCTGATGCTTTATTTCTAAAACTCCTTTGAGTTAAACCAGTGAGTATTTTCATTTATTCCAGCTCTAAGTGCCCTTATTTATGTATATCTTTGTTTGCTTTTGGTTTGTCTACCTAGAGGCAGAGGAACCTGCAATACAAAATAAAAATATTCAAATATTTTAGAGTTGTGTAGCTCCATAAATACTTTCCTGTTCTCCTATTTCAGCATCAGGTCCGAAGACATTAGAGTTTTAGCTGGTATGGAAACTAGGTGAAGCTACCACACACACACGAATTAAATATAATGAAAGGTTATTACATAGGATTTAGCCAAAAGCAATAAATAACAAAATGTGCATGGGTGGGGAGAGGGGTTTATGTTATATCACTGTATATTTAAAAAAAAATTCTCAAATACTAAAAATTCTTAAATAACACCTGTCTGCACGGGTTTCAGATAAAGGATTATGGATCTGCAATTACCTTATAGAGTTGTTGGGAAGATTAAAAGCAATACTATGTTAATAAGCTCTTAACACATAATAGGCAGAGCACCTGGCACATGGTAGGCATCTACTGAGTGATATTTGCTGTGTTTTAGGAACACAGGGTATAGCCAGAATCAAACCTTAATATTAAGACCTGTGTGGCCTTGGAAATGTGATTGCCCTCTCTGATCTGTGTTTCTGAATATATAATAGGTGTCTACTGTGTCAACCTTGAATTATTTTTGAGACTTAATGATACAATACTTGGCACCCAATAAATGATCATTATTGATGCTAATCTCTTTTAACTGAACTCCCCAGTTATCAAAAAGATAACAGTGGAATATTCAAAAATGGATTTTCAGATACGGAATAAAGAGATTTTGTCAACCGTTTAAATCATACACATAAAGTTTAATGCTGCTTTTATTGATAGTGTAAGGACTCAGAATAAATAGCATGTTTTAAGAGTGGCTCACATTCTTGGTATAAGAATTAAATGAAAGATAAAGTGCCTAGACAGTGTCTGGCACAGAGTAAGTGCTCAGTAAATAATAAGCTATAATTATGAAAAATAAAGCCAAGATATGATATGCTCTCCTACACAGAATTGTGTTTATGGATGAGGAAGATTGTTCCAGCATCACTCAGAATGTCTTAGGTCAGAGTGCATACGTTGTGAACAATGTAATTTTTGTGTGGATTTTTTGTGATAATACAGGTCAAATGAAAAATACTATATATCATAATCACTGCCTTGCCCGTTATGCAGTTGAATTTTTACACCCTGCTCATCTTTTTTTTGACATGTTTCTACTGTAAGTACCAGTGTTGCTATTAGTAGTTACTCACTATTTAACTGGACTCTTTACTCTCCCCCTGCTCTATGCATGAAGTCGTGTTCCAAGCATTTCACAGTATAACTAATATATAGTAGTTTATTTCACTCAAGGTACTTGTAATCAATGGGCTAGTATATTGCTAAATCTAATACAAGTAGGTCAGAGGGGTCTTCAGACTGTCCAGAGAACAGTTTCTCTGTGAAGCTTTCCTTGACCACCACCTGCCTCCCTGCCTTACCTTACCTTTGGTGCAAAAATTAGGCATGCTCTTCTTTTTTTCCTATACATGCCATATATCCCATTCCTTTAGACTAGCTCTCTTCATCATTGCATTGTGACTGCTTACTTTTTTGGCTGTGAGCCTTTTAAGAGCAGATATTTTTATCTTAAGTTGCCTTGTGTTCCCTCTGCTCCACACAGTATATAAAAGGCAGGCTGTGTATGTGACTACATAAAAATAGCAGTTCCAAGTAGAAAAAATAGAATGAAAAAAGTACAGACGTAGTTGAGGTCCTTGAGTGTTCATGGATGCTTATTCATCAGTGTGGCTCTAAGATACAGTGAAAGGGAAGAGTAGAAGATGAGGCTGGAAAAATAAACTTGGATGTTAATATCCAAAGTCTGGAATGCCAAAGCCAAGAGGCTGCCCTCTATGCAGTAGGCTCTGGGGAGAGGGATTATGAAGGACTTCTAATCTTGAAAGGAGTTCCCTATAAAGGTCAGTCTGGAGTGGTAAACAAAAAGAAATGGAGGGTGGAGAGGCTGAAGGCAAAGACCTCATTCAGGAGAATTCATTGCATGTCAGGTAGATAATAGCAGTGAATCTATTACGTTTGTATGTATAGTGTTTTCAGTCAGATTAAGATTTATCTCTGCATAAATTAAAGTAGTATTAATTTGAAATGGAAAATTATGTAATACTGGGGATTATGATAAGATTTTTAGAGAAATTAATACTTACAGCAACCCAAAGATAGCATTTTTTAACGTCATATTACAAATGAGAAAACTGAGGCACGAGGAGGTAAAACAATTTGCTGAAATTCACTCAGCTAATAAATGGAGAAAGTAGGATTGGAATACAGTGGTATAACCTCAAAACTCACACACTTAACTACAACTTTATTTCGAGTAAAACACAAAATTGCAAAAGTCATGTATTTCTACACTTTAGAAATATATTGTATCAATTGTTAAGTATGAGAATGATAGATAGGTACACATTTCCAATAGAATGAAAGAGATGGCTTGCTATTTTTATGTTCTTTTGTTATCTGGCCTAGGGAAATCTTTTTGGTATATAAATTTCTGATTATACCTCTGAATGCTTATACCCAGAGTTTCTTTATGTGTAAGATGTGGTAAAATATTTATTCAAAACTCATAATACTTAAAACAAATTTGAGACTTCTATTTCCAGCCAACATGGCCTAACAGGAACCAGATTAACCCTCCTGGCTGGGAAGAACTGAAAAACAGAATAAATATATGAAACAATGGGTTTCAAGATATTGGACCTCAAGTAACAATAGAAAGTGATCCCTGAAAGGACTCTGCTAGATTTTCCCAGGTTGCTGCTTGAGAGTTTTTCCAGGCTGTGCTGTGGGCAGAGAGAACCCAGGCATAGCCTGACAGATTCTTTAAGCTGTATGCAAAGTGTCTTTTTAGTTCACAATGGAATTAAATCAGAAAGCAGTAACAGAAAGATCTCTGGAAGATACCCAAACATTCAGAAACTGTGTAACTCATTTCTGGTATCCGTGGCTCAAAGAAGAAATCAAAAGGGAAATTAGAAAGCATTTTGAACTTAATGAATGAAAACAATATATCAGAATTTGTGAGATGCCATTGAAGGAATACTTGGAATTTTATAGCTCTAAAGGTCTATATTAGAAGAAGAGAGATCTCAAATCAGGGACCTCAGCTTTTTCATTAAAAAATTAAAAGAAAAATTAAACCAAAATAAGCAGAAGAAAAGAAGTAAGTTCAGAGTAAAAATAAATGAAGTAGGAAACAGAAGAAGTGAGAAAATCATTGAAACCAAAAGCTGGTTCACTGAAAAGATTAATAAAATTGATAAGCCACTATCCACACTGACAGGGAAAAAGCAAAGACACAGCTTATCAATATCAAGAATGAGAGAGGTAACATCACTCCAGATTTTACTGATAAGTGAATAATGAGGCAATACCATGAACAGCTTTAAGCTGATAAAAATGAAGTGGGTAATTTCTTGAAAGATGTAAATCAACAAAGTTCACTCAAGAAGAAATAACATAGATATCCCTATATCAATTAAAGAAATTGAACCTGTAGTTAAAAACCTTCTTATAAAGAAAAATCCTGACTCAGATAGCTTCACTGGTAAATTCTGCTGAACATTTAAGAAGGAAATAATGCCAATCCTATAAAAATTTTTCTAGAAAAGAAACAGGAGTTAAAACTTCCCAACTCATTCTATGAGGCCAGATTACTTTGAAACCAAAACCGGCGAAAGGCATTTCAAGAAAAAAAGAGCTTGCAAATATTTTTCATGATACAAAATTTCTGAATTTCAGCAAAGTGCACCAACAGTATATTGAAAGAGTGTATATAATAACCAGAATTTTATCCCAGAATAAAGAATCAGTATAAGTCACCGTATTAACAAATTTTTAAAAATCACATGATTATCTAAATAGAGGCAGACAAACATTTGACAAAATCCAGAATCCATTCCTGACACAAACTGTCAACAAACTAGAGAGTAAGAGATCTCCCTCAATGTGAGAAAGGGGCAGTTCCAAAAAAGCTGTAGCTAACGTTATACTTAATGATGAATAATTATTTTCTATTTCCTTGATTATTCTTTCTTTCCTATAATGGAGTATTCTTGTTTTCTTAATCTGCTCTGTGCCTTAAAAAAAATTATAGTATGTTAGAAAGTTCCTGTCCCGTTTCTTTTTATCTTATGCTTGCTTAAAATGGGCAGCTCTGTCCAGAATTTCTATTTCCACTAACTTGGTAAAAGTGAATTTTCCTTTTCTCCCTTCCAAAATTACCTAAGAGTTGTCTTCCTGTCCTTGCTCCTGTTCGAGAGCCAGGGATTCAAGTACTTGGTGTTCTGAGCCCAGAAGAGGAGAGGAAGACCTCAGCTGGGGTTTGGGCAGCTTTGATGAAAGGATCTGTGCTCTGCACTTTCTGAGGATATTCTTTGTATGACTTGTGCTAGGATCACTCTGTATGGTCATGGGAATATTCTCTTTTCAAAGAGTATATCCCTGAAATTTGAGTGATTCCTCCCATTTCAGCTATAGTCCCTGGTGTACCTTTGATTTCAGAGAATCGTGCTTGGTGCTGATTTCACCCATTTGCCCTATCATTCTCCAGCAGTAGTTTCTCCTTGCTATTGTCATCATAAGGGACTTCAGTCCAGCCTCCTGCTCCCTGAGAATTTTTTTTTCCATATTGTCCATGGGTCTCCTCTTCTCCTGTTGAGTACTCGGGATAATTGACCCTGTGTGGCGAGGATCATCCTGTCTTCACTGTCTGGTTTCCTCCCATCTGGTAGAAATCACAATGGCTGGTTCCTCTCTGTTTTTCTGCTTTCTGATGAGCTATTATGTTGGTTGGTAGGGACTTTTACTCCTCCAAACTTTCCCTAATTTCTCCATAAGCTGAACCCACAGTAGCTCTCAAGGGAGAATTAGTGAGACTTCATAGGATATTGATGAATCATTCTCATTCCCTGTATTATTTGGAGGAGCAGTCTCCTATTTCATTCCTTGGCTGCCATTTTCAAATATTATAGCAGGAGTTTGTGCCTATTTCCTACTTTAGGTGCTGAGAGTGAAATTTTTTGTTAGATTTTACCTTTTTTATTGCTGTTTATATTAGCAGTGGGAAAGGGAGATTCTATGATATGGTTTCAATCTCCTGTGTTTGCCAGGAAGTTGATATCACATTTACAAGTTTTTGATCTGAAATCAATCTGAAGTCACAGAGAAAGCCAGGTTATAGGGGTTTCTGATAGAAGATGATATGATTTGTGATATTGCAGTTGACATTTACAAGTAAGATTGTGGTGGCTTATTAAGTACACATTATTGTACCAAGAAACACTGGTTCTATGGGTGCCTCATCTTTTGTGGATTAAAGACTGTGTTTCCCATGACCATACTTAATGTCATGGTTTAATGCATGCAAAATTCTTCCATATGGACAAAGCTGAATGTGAATGTCTTCATCTGACTTAGAAATAGCATACATGGCACATTCCAAATTTTGAACATGACTATTTTCATCAAAGAAAAAAGAATTAAGTTCTGATTGTCACAGAGAGATTTTAATTAGAATTTGACAGATTAACTGTGCTCTTAAGCAAGTCAATTCATGAGTAATTTCTTGTTTGAAATGTGAGGACACTGGGCTAGATCACTGTTTACCTATCTTTGTTGGTAATAAGAATCACCTGGAGTTTTTTGTTCCAAAATATTGATTCCTATGCCTATACCTTGGAGACTCAAATTTAGTGCTCCAAATTCAATGAATTTCAACCATCGTGGCATATTTACATTTCCAGGGAGCATTTAAAATCCTGACACCCAGGCTTTATCCAGATCAATTACATAAGAATCTTGAACAATGGGACCCACCCCCAAGCATCAGCATTTATTTCTTAAAGCTCCCAAAGTAATTCCACTGTAAGGCGAAGTTTGTAGAACACTGGTCTAGCGTGAGGTAGGTACAAAATACCCCAGAATATTCTTATGACAAGTCTGAGAAATCATTTATTAAAATATAGTCAAGATTTTATCAACAACTCAGTTTTTACATTTAGAGCCCCAAATGAAGCCACTCTGAAGAAAACTTACTATCGGGTTATTTTGAACAGATTTATAATGTTTTAACAATATTAGAATAGGCTGTCCCTCTCTCTGATGTGGCAAAATTGGATTTGAAAAGAGTCAACTTTATCTTAAAGTTTTCTCCATTTCACAAATTTTTAAATCTCAGTGACCTCAGTAAGATGTTAACACTCCCTGCAGGGGGCAAGATTGAGTCAACAATGTTTAAAATGGCTTCAATTATAATGTTTATAATCTTGGCTTGGTTACTATGTGGTAAACTAAGAAATAAACCCAATATACCTTAAAAATCATAAGTAGAAAATGAAAAGCATTATCTAGGTCTTTTTTAAGGAAAATCTCACTTGTTTGAAGCAACCTTATGACATCATATCTTGCTTAAACTCTGTAGCTTATTCAAAGATACCATTATAGTTTTGTAGATCATAGTGAGATTATAGTAGTGTAGATTATACTGAGATGTACAAAGAGACACATCACATACTTTTCGTATCATACGTTATAATATTTCCTCTTTTTAAAATAATTACTGGCATTTATAAGTATTTATTTCTCACTACACAACTATGTACTTCCTGTTGCTTATGACTCTGCAAACTAAAAAAGTATAGTTTATTGTCCCTGTATTTGAGTGGGAGCCAAGGAACTTGATCTCTTACTTGTAATTGTTTTAAGAACGATTTGTGAAGGAGGTGGTATCTGAAACGCTGTTTGATAAACAGACAGTTTGGAGGGCTTGACTAGGGCTGGGGAATACCAGGCAGCATTTTTCAGGCAGAGGGCACTTCAGGAAAAAACCTAGAGCCGGAACCAGACAAGATGAAAGAGCAGCTGAGCAGATAATGGCCAAGGAGCTGAGGGGGTGAGGAAAGGACTTTGGGGAATCCCAGTTAAATCCTCAACTCTGCGGCAAGATGTTCGAAGGGTTTTTGCTTATCTGTTAGGTATGATCATGAGTGTAGGATTTTGCAAACATCCTGGCCAAATCCTCCAATAATTTCAAGGTCCTTGTGGGGCCGTGCAGGAGCCATTTTGGTTATCCTCAGATTGGAGTGGATTTGGGAGGTGACCTCTTCCTGGAGTCCCAAAAGAAGGCAGATGTACTGTGCCCTCTGCATTCCCCTTACTGTATCTAACACACTGTCCCTGCCCTGGACTTCTCATGCTGTGCTTCTCCAGCCTGCCTCTGACAGTACTCCTCAGCACAGAGGGGTCAGCCTTTCCTTTTGCTTTTCCTTCCTAACAGGACTTTCTTAGGTCTTATCCTCTTCCTGAGATGCTAGCTGCATGGCCAGTTTGGTGCTGATGAATGCTGGAAAGGTAGAGATTGGTCTAGGAGTAAGGAGCTCTGCATTATGGGTTAGTCCACAAGGTATACTCCAATATATAAAGAACTTGGTACATTGCTTGGTACAAATGCCTAAAAATATTTTCTATTATTTAATTACTAGAATTATGAAACATATACATCCAATCATTCAGTTAAAAGCTTTTAGGAGATTCTGTGTTACTTATTGTAAATATCACATTACAAAGGATCTTGAAATATAGCTCTAACCCTGTTTGCTAGCCCAAAGACATAATAATGAACTAGAAAACATATCTCTTTCTCTGAACACTGTACTGAAAGAAATTTGCAGTAATAAATGCAGAGTTCTAAATTACTGTGCTTTGAATTACCCTGTCTGGGGGCTGCAGTGACCTTGTTCTGTACAGAGTGGCTCTGGATGTCACAGACTATCTTATTGCCCGTTAGGATGACACTAAAGCAAAAGCTTGAACACAGTAGTTACTTAACTAGTAAGCACAGTAGTTCCTGACTCAGGGCATTTATGAGAAGTTTGGAGTGAACTATCTGGCCCTCTGCTTTATTCCTCATTCATTTTGGATTAGATTTATGGTGATTACCAAACCAAATCTAGGAAATTCCACTCACAGTTCCAAGGAAATCTGGCCCACAAATCTCTGAGAATCTGGAATTTCTTGAGTGTGTTCATCCATAACACATGCACACGTCATATGTTAAGTTTTTGTGTATGGTGTTTGGTGTTCTAGGTGTTGACGTCAGGCTGCCCTAGAAATCCTGCCCATCAGGCTGATTATCAGCGTAAGATAAAGCAAGGAATCTCCTTCCCTACCTTACTCTCATTTGTTGAAGACATTTAGGAACGGGTATCCCAAAATGTCTTAAAATAATTGCTTAATTTGTTCTTTTTTCTCCTTTATTTTATGGAATATCTTTTTATTTACTTATATCTTCTTTAATTCTAACAATGCTTTGTATTTTTGAAGTATGATTTTTATACTTCTTGTGTCAAATTTTGTTAAATTTGTTCCTAAGTATTTTATTTTTTGAGGCCATTGTAAATGGATTTGTTTTCTTAATTTCACTTTTTAATTTTTCATTGCTAGTGTATAGAAATACAGTTGATTTTTGTGTAATGATCTTGTATTCTGCAACCTTGAGGAACGTATTAATTTTTTAGTGGATAATTTAGAATTTTATATATACATGAGATCTTGTCATCTACAAATGGAGATAGTTTTATGTCTTTCTTTCTAGTATGCATGCCTTTTATTTCCTTTTCTTGCCTAATTGCCCTGACTAGAACCTACACTACAGTGCTGAATAGAATTGGCAAGAGCAGACACCCTTGTCCTATTCCTGATGTTAAGGAAAAAGAAAGCAACCAGTCTTTCACCCTTAAGTACGATGTAGCTGTGGGTTTTTTGTAGATGGCCTGCAACAGGTTACCTGTTGTCATAAAATGTTGAGGAAGTTCCCTTGCATTCCTGCCTTTTGAAGTGTCTTATGAGAGTCAAGCAAACAAAGACACACTTATTCAAGAAGACCTATTAAATCTAGGTAAAAACAACAAGGGTCTGTGTCACTTGAGCCATGACTTGCTTCCTCCTTCCCCACCCCTCAGTGCAGTGTAATGGAAGCTCCAATCCATGCAGGTATGGCCCATGAAATGGGGCTCCCTCTTCCTCTCAGTTCTCAGTCAAGAACTATTATATCTATACAGAAGGGGCAGCTGCCAGTATTTACAATATATATAGTAATGTGTATACACTGTATAGAGTATATAGTAAATAAGGTAGGAGGATAAGAAAGGGGGGACTATCTCTCAACTCTGAATTCTAGCCATTAAGTTCTATGGTGGGAAATCCAGGCAGAGAGAACATGAAGTACACAGACACAAGATGAAAAGGAAGGGCATGTTTGGGAAGAGAAAATTGGTCCACCATGGCTAGAGTGGGGTGTAATTTGGGGATGGGAGGTTGAGGAATTTATCAGTTATGAAGGAAAAAGGTAATAATGATAACAATAACAGCTAACATTTTTGAACACTCAGTAGTTTTCAGGAACTGGGTAAACACTTGACATGCATCATGTCATTGAAACCTCACACCTCCTCTAATGAGTGGTATCCTTACTTACAGCATAAAGTTCAGAAACATTAATGGTGTACAGTCATACAAAAAGGGCCTTCTATGTCAAGTTAAGAAATGTGGACTTTGTTATAAAGAAGAAACTAATTAAAAAAAAAAAAGAAATGTGGACTTTATCATATACTAACAGGAAGCCAGCCAAAATATTTTGTTAGGTTGGTACTTTAGAAAATTTTAACTTAGATGTGGAAGAAAATAAACTCTGAAGGCAAATGACACTGAAAGAAGGATGGCTGCTGAAATGGTCTAGGAGAGAGCAGAGGGCCTCAACTAAGGCATCAGAGTTGTACTGAAGGGGAGGCTATGCATTCCAGTGACATTTCCAAAGCAGAATGGACAAGACTTAGTGACAGATCTGGGGCTAGAGTGAGAAGTGTCAAGAATTACTGTAAGGGTTTTAGCTTGGATGACTGTGTGAATGCTGATGACCTTATCTGATGTGATGATCACAGAGAGAAAACCAGAGTTCTAGGAAATGACAGGAGGTTCAGGGTAAGACATGTCATACCTAAGACACCCATGAGACAGTCAGACAACTTTGTCCAGTAAACATTAGCAAAAATGGTCTGATTTCAGAAGAATAGGTGAAAAGTAGAGCCTAAGGATGGAGTAACATTGCTGAAAGGAAGGAACTAGCCCAAGAAAAGAATCAGAGAGGGAATAACAATATTTAATGGATAAAGATGCTTTCTTTAAAAAGTGGCCAGAAAGGAAGAAAGTTGATGAATTAGAAAATGAAATATTTAAAAGACAAATTTCTCTGCATAGAATGCACAAGAAGAGAATGGCAGCATGAAGAGCTCTGTTAATCTGATCCCCAACATTATTTATTTATTTATTTAGTTTTTGCGGTACGTGGGCTTCTCACTGTCGTGGCCTCTCCCGTTGCGGAGCACAGGCTCCGGATGCACAGGCTCAGCGGCCATGGCCCACAGGCCCAGCTGCTCCACGACATGTGGGATCTTCCCGGACCGGGGCACGAACCCGTGTCCCCTGCATCGGCAGGCGGACTCTCAACCACTGTGCCACCAGGGAAGCCCCCCAACATTATTTTTTAACAACCGTAACTGTTAAAAAATATTTTCAAAAACAGCCGTTTTAAGTCTCTGAGTATTTCTGAGTTTGACAAAATGAGATGGGGGGAAAACGTTAACTGTCATTTAGGCATGAATCTCAATACCTTTAACTGGTATTAGGAGAGGAGAAACTTCATTCAAATTCAAATTCTTCAGAGAATTTGTAGGTCATAGATCAAAATTCAAAGTGATCATGGTGTTTATTAGAAGGGATTGTGACAAGGAGAGAATGGCTCAAAAGAATATCTCTAAAAACTTGGCATCGATGCCCTCAATAGAATTTAATTAGTATCATTTAATTAGAATCAGGTTGAGGAAAAAAAATGCTCATCATTCAGAGATTGGTTTTTTAACTTTTAAAACTAGTGGCAACATTTTTTTATTCATCAAGGTGGGCTTTTTCTTGATTTGTTATTGTTGCTGCATTTTCCCCACTGTGTTTGTTAAACATTAGAAAATTACCCCCATCGGATATTGGAACCATTTTGGAAGAAATAATTTTGGCTCTATTAAAGAGTAAGAACATTGTCTATGACATAAATGCCAGTATTGTGCCAAAATCATTAGGCTTGTGGCTTGTACTTGGCTCTGGTAGCATTGTGACATGGTAGCTCTAGCAGTCTTCACTTGTTCCAGTTCCTGTGTGGACAGAATGGGATTATTCCCTAAACTCTGTTACCACCCGATCTTGCAAGGAAGCATGCCAGCAGTGCTTTTACCAGTGGAACCTGCTTTTGTTCTCAGTAAATTGTAGAATCTCAAAGTCTCACTGCTTGGAGCATAATTCTCAGTGTCCTGAGAACATTTGATTGCATTGCAGAAAAATCAAGTGTCTTCTTAAGAAAATTCCAGTATATTTTAGAAAGTGACCTTTTTAAAGGTTATTCAAATTGGTAAAAGTCAGTTTTAAAACTAGGACACCCATTTATGATAAAAACCCTCCAGAAAGTAGGCATAGAAGGAACTTTCCTCAACATAATAAAGGCCGTATATGACAAACCCACAGCCAACATTGTTCTCAGTGGTGAAAAACTGAAACCATTTCCACTAAGATCAGGAACAAGACAAGGTTGCCCACTCTCACCACTCTTATTCAACATAGTTTTGGAAGTTTCAGCCACAGCAATCAGAGAAGAAAAGGAAATAAAAGGAGTCCAAATCGGAAAAGAAGAAATAAAGCTGTCACTGTTTGCAGATGACATGATACTATACATAGAGAATCCTAAAGATGCTACCAGAAAACTACTAGAGCTAATCAATGCATTTGGTAAAGTAGCAGGATGCAAAATTAATGCACAGAAATCTCTTGCATTCCTATACACTAATGATGAAAAATCTGAAAGAGAAATTAAGGAAACACTCCCATTTACCACTGCAACAAAAAGAATAAAATGCTTAGGAATCAACCTACCTAAGGAGACAACGACCTGTATGCAGAAAACTTCAGGACACTGATGAAAGAAATTAAAGATGATACAAACAGATGGAGAGATATACCATGTTCTTGGATTGGAAAAATCAACATTGTGAAAATGACTCTACTACCCAAAGCAATCTACAGATTCAGTGCAATCCCTATCAAACTACCAATGACATTTTTCACAGAACTAGAATAAAATATTTCACAATTTTTGTGGAAACACAAAAGACACCAATAGCCAAAGCAATCCTGAAAAGGAAAAATGGAGCTGGAGGAATCAGGCTCCCTGACTTCAGACTATTTTACAAAGCTACAGTAATCAAGACGTATGGTACTGGCACAAAAACAGAAATATAGATCAATGGAACAGGATAGGAAGCCCAGAGAGAAACCCACGCACATATGGTCACCTTATGTTTGATAAAGGTGGCAAGAGTATACAATGGAGAAAAGACAGCCTCTTCAATAAATGGTGCTGGGAAAACTGGACAGCTACATGTAAAAGAATGAAATTAGAGCACTCCCTAACACCTTACACAAAAATAAGCTCAAAATGGATTAAAGACCTAAATGTAAGGCCAGACACTATAACACTCTTAGAGGAAAACATAGAACACTCTATGACATAAATCACAGCAAGATCCTTTTTGACCTACCTCCTAGAGAAATGGAAATAAAAACAAAAATAAACAAGTGGGACCTAATGAAACTTAAAAGCTTTTGCACAGCAAAGGAAACCATAAACAAGATGAAAGGACAACCCTCGGAATGGGAGAAAATATTTGCAAATGAAGCAACTGATGAAGGATTAATCTCCAAAATATACAAGCAGCTCATGCAGCTCAATATCAAAAAAACAAACAACTCAATCTAAAAATAGGCAGAAGACCTAAATAGACATTTCCCCAAAGAAGATACACAGATTGCCAACAAACACATGAAAGGATGGTCAACATCACTAATCATTAGAGAAATGCAAATCAAAACTACAATGAGGTATCACCTCACACCGGTCAGAATGGCCATCATCAAATTATCTACAAACAATAAATGCTGGAGAGGATGTGGAGGAAAAGGAACCCTCTTGCACTGTTGGTGGGAATGTAAATTGATACAGCCACTATGGAGAACAGTATGGAAGTTCCTTATAAAACTAAAAATAGAACTACCATACAACCCAGAAATCCCACTACTGAGCACATAACCCGAGAAAACCATAATTCACAGAGTTATGTACCACAATGTTCATTGCAGCTCTATTTACAATAGCCAAGACATAGAAGCAACCTAAGTGTCCATGGACAGATGAATGGATAAAGAAGATGTGGCACATAGATACAACGGAATATTACTCAGCCATAAAAAGAAACGAAACTGAGTTATTTGTAGTGAGGTGGATGGACCTAGCGATTGTCATATAGAGTGAAGTAAGTCAGAAAGAGGAAAACAAATACCGTATGCTAACACATAAATATGGAATCTAAAAAAAAAATGTTCTGAAGAACCTAGGGGCAGGACAGGAATAAAGACTCAAACGTAGAGAATGGACTTGAGGACACAGGGAGGGGGAAGGGTAAGCTGGGATGAAGTGAGAGTGGCATGGACATATATACACTACCAAATGTAAAATAGACAGCTAGTGGGAAGCAGCTGCATAGCACAGGGAGATCAGCTCGGTGCTTTCTGTCCACCTAGAGGGGTGGGATAGGGAGGGTGGGAGGGAGATGCAAGGGGGAGGAGATATGGGGATATATGTATATGTATAGCTGATTCACTTTGTTATACAGCAGAAACTAACACACCTTTGTTAAGCAATTATACTCCAATAAAGCTGTTAAAAAAAACTAGTACAGACTCTATGTATCCTTTCAAAAAAAAAGGCCTTTCCTTTTTTCTTGAAGATAATTTTCTCCTTTTCTTAACTCAAAATTTATAACAGGAGTTTATCTCTGTCTATCTCATGTTACCATTTTCTTTGGATGTAGGGTGTTATCCTCATCAGTTAAGCATTTGAAGAAATTACATATGGTAAAGGTTTTTCTGAGTATTGGATCAAATCTATTTCCAAATCAATATGGAAATAGATCAGCAAAAACTCGGGAGCACTCTGTACTTGGAAGGAAAAAGTGCATTCCAAGATTTCTGCATTAGTGGTTAAGGAATTGATGAGTAACTTGTTTGTTTTTCATAGAAGCCAGTAATCAGTGGAGTAGAAAACTTGCTATTTTTCATATGCTTGTTACTGTTAATGTAAACTTGCATATCTGGTTATAGATGGGTGAACTTAAAAATGATGTGTGTCCCCTGGCTACATAAACCCATGTGATTTTTTTTAACATCTTTATTGGAGTATAATTGCTTTACAAGGGTGTGTTAGTTTCTGCTTTACAACAAAGTGAATCAGCTATACATATACATATATCCCCATATCTCCTCCCTCTTGCATCTCCCTCCCACCCTCCCTATCCCACCCCTCTAGGTGGTCACAAAGCATGGAGCTGATCTCCTTGTGCTCTGTGGCTGCTTCCCACTAGCTGTCTATTTTACATTTGGTAGTGTATATTTAAGCTGGGACGAAGTGAGAGAGTGGCAAGGACATGTATACACAACCCATGTGATTGCACTGCATTATTCTCTATACTTCATGTCTCCATGTGGGCACTAGCATTGATCTCTCCACTTCACAGTACATACAATACCTGCAAGTATGAAGGAGTAAACTCTGGTTTTCCAGTTTCTGTTTAAGAAAATAAGTTGTGGAATTTTAAGGAAAAGTTTGGAGATTTTTATTATTCTCTATTTTGTTTCTTTTTGCATTTACTGAGGTTTCCATGATTCATCCCAACCTTGTTGTTTTTGTCTTCAGTAGAAATGCCAGTGCAAGTTCTCCTGACCTCTCTCTCTCTCTCTCTCTCTTCTTTTTCACAAGCCATTCTCACCATCTATACAGCTAACATATGTTGAAATAAAGTTGATATGAAATTGGTCAGCTTTCCTTTTTAATACTTGATCTAGGTATGGCTCTAATCTCAAATTGTCAACATTATAAAATTACTCTTTTTATATGATTTACTTTTTCTGTTTATAGAAATAATGCATGTTTATCATACAATGCTTGGGCAATGCTGACCATTAACAGAAAATTATTGAAGTCATGTTTAAATAATATTATGATAAATAGCTATTTTTTAATGAGCACCTACTATGTAGAAAGACTCTTCCCATGAATTTTTTCAATAAATTAGTGTCAGGAAGCTAGCAAATGTTGGCACTGAGATTGAACCCAGGTCTTTCTGACTCTAATGTGTATTCTCTCTGCTATACTGCTAGTCTGTATACTATATCGTTCTCCTGGTCATGCATTATAACTAATAACACACACACACTTATTGTTTTTTATGCTGCTGTATTGCTTTGGACGTAGTACCTACCCTCATAGAACCTTTGTTTCCTCAAGTGTCTATTGAGTATAGGAGTAAATTTGCTACTATTTTTATTATTATTAAGAACCATAATTATTTTCCTTTTAAAAATGAATTCATCTGTTATTTATCACTCATGATTACAAGGCATAGATACAAACACATTTACTAGAAAGCCAGAGTTTTTAACTTCATTATGGTATTAGAGAGATGTATCGCCTGAGTGCATTAAACATTTATGTAGTATAAAAAGAAAAAAAATGTTTTAAATGGAAGAATATGAAAATAAGAGTATAAAAGCATTTAAAATCCAAATCAGGGGAAAATATAGCTAAATGTATGAGAACAAATATTCCAAATAAAATTTGGTCAAGTGTTTCATGGGCTATCTTGGTCAAATACTTATTAATGAGTACAAATCCAGCTAAATTGCCACAGGTGTACTTGCCATTATTGACTCTGATCTAGCATGATTGTATAGAAATGTTCCTTTTTACCATATTTAGTTTAAACTTGCTTCCTGTCAGTGGCATCTTGCCTTGTCTGAAGCTAGACCTTGAAATGTTACTGAGTTGAGACCTCCAGGCATGTTAAAATCTCACACAAAATTTATGATAGATTGCAGCTTACCGACAATCCATGCTTGATAGTCACTGGCAAAAGTATGGCAGCTGACAAAGACTGTTAGTAAAGCAACCGTTTTTACCTTACATCCTGGCAGTTGAATGAGAAGATTTAGGGCTTCAGTGGATGCCAGCCTAAAATTCATTTTTGTAATAGATTCTTGAGTCTGAGTTTATTGAAGCATGAACTCCTAAGGTTTTATCCTGGCAACAAAAGATATGTGGAAAATGAAATGGTCATAAATATGACTGAAACGTTTATTAAATTTCAAGCAGGAGAGTAAGGACTCCAGCTTAGTATATGTGTTCTTTACAACTTCAATAAAATGTCATCTTTATAACTTTTATGACTTTTTAATATGTTGGTTAAGTTTAAGTCTACACTCTGTTTACATGAACTGCATCTGAGTTTAACTGGAATTATTTTTTATTTTTATTTTTTTGATAAATCAAGAAGTCTTCTCTAACTGATGTTGTCTAAATTGGAGCAGTGGTGTCCCAAAGGTAAAATAGCTTTTAAGTAATAGGATATGCAAATTCAGAACTTTCATATGTGTTGTGAGAAGTTCTTGTGCATTTTAACCTTTGTTGTCATTGGAATTTCTTGCCCAAGCATGTTAACTGTGTATCAAAATTTGTAAAGTACCTAACATGTTATTTTAAGTAAAATAAAGTGAAACATTCATTCATTTAGCATATATTTACTAAGAAGATACCATCTACTAGTCATTGTGCTAAGTACTAGGGAAACCACTATAACCAAGACATTTAAAATCCCTTTTGTATGGTGCTTACAGTCTGTTTGGAAAATTTAAAACAAACAAAAAAAAAATACACTTAAAAATATATTGTGATAAATTCTCTGAAGGAAACAAAATGTTTCCTGAGATAATGGATTAAAGCAATTTCAATGATCGTGTAAGAAATTCCACTCTTTAGAGATGCCATTTAATTTGAGACCTTGGATTAGTCAGATGGCCTAGGTTATGTTACTGTAACAACCTTAAAGTCTCTGTGGTTTGTTTACTTAGTAAACAAAGGTTAATTTCTTTTCACCCTATGTAACCAAGTGTCCAGTGTGAGGTATCAGGGGAACTTTGTTCATCATAGTTACTCAGGGATTCAGAGTGAAGGAGACTCTATCTCAACATGTCTCCATGGTCACCAAAGCAAAGAAGGAAGATATGATGACTTGAAGACTGGCCCTTAAAGGCTTTTGCGTGAAAGTGACATCTGTTATATGATTGGCCAGAAAAGGTCACATGACATGGCAACACCTAATTTTTAAAAATACAGGTATATACAGTTTTCTATGTGCCTGAAAAGAGGGAAAAATTGGATTTTGATGAGTGGTACTAGTGACTTGAACAGGCCTTAAGGATGAAAAGGAACTAGCCATTTTAAGAACTGAAGGAATAAAGTTCTTGGAAAAGGAGATTACACGGGGAAAAAGCCCTGAAATAAGAAAGAGGTGAATGTTTTGAAGATAAAAGAACAACGGAAGTGGAGTGTTGTGAACAATAATTTTTTATATGACTAAATATTATTTAGGAGAGTCATTGTTTTGAATAATTATCTGTCTTCCATTAAAAATACTAATGTGGTAATAGTGACCAATCATTTTTCCACTTAGGAAATATTTTTCCTAATTGTTTATCATTTAATTTAACTTTTTCATTCATTGTCAGCAGGGTTATCTTGAGATTGTGAAAGTTTTTCCTATTGTACTCCATTTATGGTAGGTGTACAGTTGTGTGGAATAAAAAGTCATGATATACTAATTTTTCTTAAGAAGACTTGCATTTGATGTTATGTCTTCTGGGTTTATAAGAACAACTGTGTTTTTCTCTTCTATGACTTGCCTTGTCTCTGATAGCCCTCAGAAGAGAAGTCTAAGTATTAAAATTGTAGGGTAAAAGAATATAGGGAGGATAACATAACATTCTAACCCTAAATTTATTTTTATATATGGGCATTAGTGAGATATGTCTGATCTCTTGCAGTTAAATAAACTCTGAGAAATGCCTCTAAATAAATTCTGTACTTAAATGATAAGTTTGATTTAGTCCTGGAAATCGGACATACTTCTGTCTAATTACTCAGGAATGCTCTGTTCTTAATTAAGTGATCTTTTTAAGAGTAATACTATGGAAAAATTTTAAAGTCTGGAATATAACAAAAGACATTTCAAGAAATCTTCCATGTGCATACCATCAAATGAAAAGAAAACTAACTTTAAAAAAATTGCTTCAAATCACTTCTTGTTCTTTCTCCCTCTCTTTTATAAAAGAAATACATCTTTACAGGTAAATTGAAATCTCCTTTGTTCTTTTTTTTCCTCTCTCTTGTTTTTCCAGAGGTAATCACTGTCATAATTTATAGTGTATTTACTCCATTCACTTTATACATTTACTACATTTAGTGTTTCCACAAATTATATATATATATATATCATTGTTTTACATGTTTAATGAACATAAATGCTATCAGACTCCATGTATCCTTTAACTTATTTTCATTGAACATTGTTGTTGAGATCTTCCCATGTTAATACATACAGAACTAGTTTATTCATTTAAACTATTCTGCAGTATTCCATTTGTATAACTGTAAAGCAGTTTACTTATTCTTTCACTGATAAACATTTAGATTCTTTCTCATTTTTCCTAATTAAAAAGTGCTACGATGAACTTCTTTTTTTTTTTTTTTTTTTTTTTTTTTGCGGTATGCGGGCCTCTCACTGTTGTGGCCTCCCCCGTTGCGGAGCACAGGCTCCGGACGCGCAGGCTCCGGACGCGCAGGCTCCGGACGCGCAGGCTCAGCGGCCATGGCTCACGGGCCCAGCCGCTCCGCGGCATATGGGATCCTCCCAGACCGGGGCACGAACCCGTATCCCCTGCATCGGCAGGCGGACTCTCAACCACTTGCGCCACCAGGGAGGCCCTACGATGAACTTCTTTTAAAGTGTTTCCTTGTGCATGTATGTAAGAGTTTCTCTTGACTAAACAAGATTGGATGTATGCATCTTCAACTTGTTACACGTTGTTAGACTTCTCTCCACAACAGTTCACTTGACCATGAACATGGTCCTTTCTTAGCCAGAGTTGTCTTATCCAGTATTATCCAATACTTTGTGTTGTCAAGTTAAGAAGTTGGGCTGCATGGACTACCACTCACTAGCTTATTGACCCAACCTCTCTGTACCTCACTTTGCTCTTCTGGAAAATGAGGGTATAATAGCCATACCTTGTAGTTTTCATGAGGACTAAACAACACAAAATATGCAAGATGCTTGGAACAGTGCTTGCTACATTTTTTGGCCTGTCTGATGTGTGTCCAATTATACTTCATTTTAATTTTGTTTCTCTCAGTATGTTTGCATATCTTTTCATTATTTATCAACCATTTGTATTCTCTTCTGTGAGTTGTGTATTAACATTTTTCTCTATCTTTCTAGAGGTGTTCATCTTTACTTTTTGATTTGCATGCATTCTTCATATATTCTGGATATTAATTCTTTGTTTATGGCATATAGATATATATATGTACATGTACATATGTCATACCTACATAAACCATAAACAGAATTAATGTCTATATATGTGTGTGTGTGTGTATATATATATATATATATATATATATATTTATTTATTTATTTTTACATTTATATGGCTCAGCTATCTGCTCTTAGACTGTTGTTTGCTTTTGAATTTTTGGTTATGGTGAGTTTTCTTATATATAAGATTTTAGTTTTAACTAATTCTCTTTTACTAACTTCTTTTATGATTTCTACTTAAAAGTATCTAATATGTAGGTATACTAAAATATTTAATATTCTGTATCTGCTTAATGCTTAAGTAATAGTAACTTTAAAGGACCTAGAATACATAAAGAGAGAGAATATGAACAAGCATGAATGTGCTCAAGTATAGATAATACAACGGCATGAAAAAAGCTGTAATTCTATGAAAATACAAAAATAAAAATTGAACGAAGTTTTACATTAAACAATTAGTTTTTCTCGCACCCCTCCGCCTTGCCCATTCCATATGCAGTTCAGTTTCTGGGAGTATATTAGACAGCCCAGTCACTCACAGGCTTCCATCACATATATGGTGGAACTGTTACCTCATAGCAGTCAAGTCGTACAAAGCAGAAGGATTGAAATGTTGTTAAGTAGCCTCTACTGGCAACCAGATTCATCTACTCTATAAAAAGAATTATATTATTGAAGAAAATTACTATACACTTAAAAATTTTTCCAGCTATTATCAGTTAAAATAAAATGTTTTAAGAACCATCAATTCATACAAAATATTAATATCTTCTGAGATCTTTTCCCCCAGGCAACTTATTTTTCAATGCTTGGGAAACTTTTATGGGTTCAAAGTCATTATACTTTATGTATCCCACAGACTTACCTGTCTTGGGTTGTTCATTAAAATTTTAACAAAGAATTAGTAAAAATTCAGAACTTGGAAACAGGAAGACTTTAAGTCTGTTGCCCCAAATTAACAGATTGCTTAGGGACTGTGAGACTCTTCCAAGATAAGTTAAAGAGTTAGCCGGTCCCAGGTAGTTTTTCCAAAAGGCTGGATCTCGTTTTCAGCTGGTATTCCTTCTCTCCATAACTTGTTGGATGTCACCTTTCATAAAGTGCTTTTTATTCTTGTCAACCCTAAATCAGTGCAGCCTGTCTAATTTCTTGTTCCTGTCTTTTAAAAACCTCTTAGCTGTTTCCACACCTTGGCAAGTTATTATAAATTAGACAAGAGCAGATTTTCACATTATAATGATTTTGAAGAATCTTTACTAAAACAAGCATGTGTACCTTTTAAGCGTTAAGCATCATTTAAATATCTTAATTATTAATATTTGCAGGTGACATGGGAATGATTAAAAATTTGGAGCTCCAGGGCATATTATTAATATAGCCATGTTCTAAAATTCTAATCAGAACATGGACGTCCTCGCAAAGAATGATAGCTGCCCATGAACTTCACATCCTACCTACAAGGGTACAGATGGAAAAAATTATGCGGAGTCTTAAATTTTAATTAACATATTTAATTTTATTTAATATTTTCCACGATGAATAACGTGCTACCTGAAACAGAGGTCTTAACTGCAAAACGCAAAAACCAAATTTGGCTCATTTAATTACAAATAATAACAAATTGTATGTATGGAAAGGATAGATATAGAATCTATGGGCAGTCTAGAGAAGGAAACTTGGAGACTAGGTAAGAGCCAAGGGAAGCTGACAGCAGAAAAATCAGCTGAGGTCTTGGCTGGTTAGTACCTAGTTAGTCCTTTGATGCCTCCCCTGTCCTCCTGCTGTTGAGACAGATTTCTGACTATGTATGTACCTTTGCATCATTTCTCCCACCAAAACTCACACAATAGAGCTTTCTCCTAAGCGGGAAATAGGTTTGGAGGCAGAACAAGCCAAATAGGTTCACATTTTCCCTACATAGCTCATCATATCTTTTGACCGTGATTTTCATGAACTCTATAAATCCATCTCAACTATTCAAATTTATGAGGAATTAAAATAGAGCCTTTTTGTTAAACAGTTTAGTTGCCCTCAAAATGTATGATTAATTAAGGAAACCCTGGGGGTTTATTACTTCCTGTCTATATATTATGACAAACATTCTGTAATGACCCAGGAATTAGAACGACTTGCTTACTGAGTAGAAATCTGATAAGCACAATGCTTATATACCAAAAAAGATAATATGAAATGTGTGAGTACTCAAAGGAAGATGTTTTTTTCTAGTAGGAAATTTAAAGTTTGATTTCCTTTACTAATTAGAGATAGAAGATATAAATAGATAATATAAAATAGGAATCATAATCTTCTAATTTTTGAAGTCAATCAGAGACACATACTTAACCTAGCAAACATCTGGTTGGAAATTTTAAAATTTACTTAAGTGTCAGGATGTGTTTCTGTATCTGGAATGTTAGCGAAGTTTGGAAACATGTGGACATATAGCTGGGGTTTTCTTTGATCTTCATCATTAGTCAGTCAGAGCCTCTCCCATAAGCTCAGATGCTGACAATCTCATTGTATTCTGTGCCATGATTCCTCCCTACTGAGGGCCTGCTCTCAGTGGCACGAGGCATAGTCTCCTGGCAAGGAGGTAGAGGCTGCAGGTAGAAATGGATAATCTGAAAACCAGATAATGTCATGGATAATCACAAATTGATGATGGTGCTTTTGTTGCCAGGCTGGAGCAGTACTGCTGGAATAATGGCTAGGAGTCAGGAATCAAAAGGGGTGCTTTCTTTTACAGACCACATTAATGGATAAACGTTGTGCTGTTATATTTGTCCATTGTACTCTCTGGCGAGGTAAAAAGGGAGATTATTTTTCACTGAGTAAAATTATGTGGGTCTGGTATTTCTCTTTGCAAAATAATTTATTTCTGGCTGCACAGTATTAATTTTCAGGCTGTGAAACCTGGCTTTGATTCCAAACAGATCTTTGGGAAAGAGGGAACTTTAATAGAGAAAATAACTCCATGAGGAAGTATATTATTTCTTGGAAGGATCCTGCTATCCATACAAGTGGTTTCTTCCAGCTTTCACATCCAGGAAGATTGTATCCATATATAATTATGAGGAGCAAAGGTGGAGGTAGGCTTTTCTGCTTCCCTCATCCTTCACCTTGCAATGTCACTGTATTGGCCGTAATGAAATAAAGCATAGAAAAGTGTGCTGTAAACTAGAGAGTGCTCTAAAATTGTTTACTAATAGCCACAATAGCCACAGTCATGAGACCAGCCACCAGCAGCTGCGCATTTATTAAAAGTCAGGCACTGTGTTAAGTACTGGAAGTTTTTATCTCATGACAGGCTGACATCCACATCATAAGCTCTAAGTAAAGTTCTCTTGTTATACACATTTTTACAAATAAGGAAACTGAGTTAAAGTAACTTACTCAAGGCTATAGGTGAGGAGTTTGTGAACCATAGGTGAATGGTTGTGAATCCAGAGCTGTCTGACTGCAATCCTGTGCTCTTAATTAGTGTGTTAAGTGCTTCTATATGCATATAATGCTAGAGCCCCAAAATATGACAGTTCACCTTTGAAGGTTTCAAGGTAGAAGATAAACTGCTTGAAAATCTCAATACTGTGTGGAGTAAGTGTACACACTTTATCCCATTATCATTAGTTGCTTTAAAAAGAAATGTGAGAAAGCTAATTGTGTGACTCTTTATCACATCTTTTTTTTTTTCCTGGTTCAGCCACTTACTATCTTTGTGACCTTGGACCAGTTACCTAACTTTACTGTACCACGGTATGCTCATCCCTAAAATGGGCATAATAATAGTACCTAAGTCATGGTGTTGTTTTGATGGTCAGAAAAGTAAAAAGTATATAACGTATTTATAGTAGTGATATAGTACTTTATACCTCTGTTCATATCACTATTTATATGTGTATTTCCTCACATTGCCAACGACATCCTACACAGGAATGTGGGACTGTGTGCTTTCCACTGATTATGGGACATCAGGTTTTAGGCTCTAGAAGAATAGATGTGATCTTTGATGTATAGAACAATAATGCAAGGAAACACAGAATCTCTGAACTATGATCACTTATAAATATTTCAGTATTATTAGCAGTTTAGGCAATAGTTTGGCAACTGCTAAGAAAGTTTGAATGCTACAGTCATGTCATAAATTTCTAAAGTTCTCCATGATATTTATGGTAGTAGTGATGTCATCTGGAGGAAAGCCAGTTACTCAAAAGATACCATTTTATTAAATCTATTCCAGGCAGTCATGTTTGAGAATACGACAAGGGACTCATCTTTTGATAAGGTTAGATAAGTGTTTGCCAAAGTGCATTTATTTCATCCCACTCTAGTTTATTTTTGGCTGTGTTGGGTCTTCGTTGCTACGTGTGGGCTTTCTCCAGTTACAGTGAGCGGGGGACTACTCTTCGTTGTGGTGCGCGGGCTTCTCATTGCGGTGGCTTCTCTTGTTGCCAAGCACGAGCTCTAGGCACATGGACTTCAGTAATTGTGGCGTGCGGGGTCAGTAGTTGTGGCTCGTGGGCTCTAAAGAGCAGGCTCAGTAGTTGTGGCACACAAGCTTAGTTGCTCCATGGCATGTGGGATCTTCCCGGACCATGGCTCGAACCCGTGTCCCCTGCATTGGCAGGTGGATTCTTAACCACTGCACCACCCAGGAAGCGCCCCCCTACTCTAGTCTTGAGGAATGCTATTGAATGAAAGTATTTTATGAGCAAATAAATTTTGAACACTGCCTGTTATACCCTCCTCTTGGCAGTTAATAATGCACACAAGTACACTGAGGGCTCCTGAAAATCATGTAGTTTCACACTCACCTGCACATACACACATTTTTCCTTTTTTTAAATCAAATATATTTGATCACAGAATTCTTTTTTGACAAAATACTCCAAATGTTCTGTGGAACTGGTGTTCCATTGACCACATCTTGGGAATTATTGAGTTAGACCGTATTTCTGTATCTCAACTCAGTGGGTGTATTTTGTCATGAAGAGCCCTTGACACCCCAGATTCCATCAGCTGTAAGCCTCTAATTTGATGTTGAATACTGCAGGAGAATGAATCAGGAAGCTCAAGCTGTTACATCAAATCCTTTTGACTTGGGGCTAGTTGCCAAAACTTTCTGGACTTTATTTCCTCATCTCTTCATCACATGATCAGATAATCTCTAAGGGTGTTCTATCTTTAAAAGTTGTTATTGAAAATAATTACAATTTAAATAATGCTATACAGTTCTCAAAATACTTTTCTATGCCTCCTCTAGAATGGCCTGGAAACCTTTTGGGAAGCTGGCAGCAAAGCCCAGCACCTACCTAATAGTGCAGATTATTTTGGAAGTTTGCAGAGCAGTGTTTCACCTTCTATAGATACTGTGTGTGGCTTCTTGGGCATTTGGCCAGCAATGTCTACAGTTCTAGCACTGCAGCCTGTCTCAGCATTGAAGGGATACTTCTTCATAGTCCACCTCCTCAGAGAACAGAAGTGAAGCTGCTGGTATGACATGAAGTTGGTTGGGTCATCATGCCATAGAGTGCCTGCTGAAAGAGAATTTCCATAGCTGAGAAGTACTTGCTCACTGAGAGTAGTGGAAAGGCTAAATCCAGTTGGACACGCAGCCATCTGAGACATGATGGCTCTCTTTGGAGGCATATCAAAGTGTCCAGGGAAGTATTTGGTAAGCTGGACTTCACTTATTAGCTAAATAAAAGGGTTACAGTCTTAAAACCAGGGAAAAAAATAAATGTCTACAGTAAAGAGCATTTAATGCAGAGTGAGAACCACTGAACAAACACAGGACACTGCCCCCCAATGATGATGCCACTGAGAGGTAGCAGATTGTGGTGCTTAAGGACATGGGTTTGGGGGTCAGATACATTTGTCATTTAAATTCTGGCTTTGTCATGCACTGTCTTGTGACTCTGGGCAATTTTACTTAATTTTTATTTTTTTTATTTAACCTATCTGAGCCTACTGTCATCATCTGTATAGAAAAGCTATTTATGCCAACCAAATAAAGTTATTGTACAGATACTTTAAATGATGGGCATAATGTACTGCACAGACTTCATGGTAGGCACTGAAAAAGGATAGGAATGATTTATAGCTTCAAACATAACCTCTTAAAGAACTCTTGCCTCAACGCCAAAGGCTGTCTCATTCTCTGTTTCCTCATGGTGTTGGGAGACAGCTACTTCTGTGTGCATCAGTAGAACTTTCTGGGATGATGGAAATGTTCTTTGTGCTGCCAGTGTGGTAGCCACTAACCGCATGTGGCTCTTAAGCGCTTGACATGTGGCTAGTGTGACTGAGGAACTGAATGTTTGCTTTATTTAATTTAAATATAAAGTTTAAATTTAGAGAGCCACATGTGGCTAGTGGCTACTGTTTTGGACAGCACAGTTACAGATTATAACAAACCACATTGGTATGCAATTTATAACTGCTAGAGTTACTTTCTCTAAAGTATTTTTTCATGTCACAGATTCTACAGTTTAAAAAGTTGGTTGTGATCCCTTTAAGAAAAAAACACACAAGGTATTCTTTTCTTGTGAATGTCATCAGCCACATTACTTAAAATCCTCCTATGCAAGGAGCTGATTCAGACTTTCACACTGTGGAAGAGAAAATATTCAGTGTAACCCCCCGAGGATGTATTGCATTTCACTGAAATGATGGTGTGCTTATGACCAAGTATTTGATTACCTTAATCAATGTCCCATAATAATAAAAAAAATCACGTTCTTTGTTTATATGGTACAAAATTGTAAATCCATCTATGGAGGCAAGCTTTTTGATTGTATCGCTATTTATTTTTTGTCTGTTCTGTCAGATTTGAAAATATTCCTCTTATAACTTTATGCTTGTTTTACTGAAACTTTGCTATTGATATTTCATTATAGTTTTAGTGTATAAATCTTATATCCTCTTAATGAATTGTAATTTTCAACCTTAAGTAAATATTCTTTTTTGGACTCAGGTATTGCTTTTTGTGCTTGAATTCCATTCTATTTGATATTGATTATTACTACTTCAGCTTTATATCATTTATGTTTTCCCTGATTTTTCTTTGTCCTGTTTTCTACTCTTTTTATCATTTCATTTTGATGGTTTTCTTATAGACAGAATAGAGCTAAATTTTGTTATTTTAATAAGATCTACAAATGATTTTTTGTTTGATTAAAAACTAAGCATGTTTGTGTTTATTGAGATTTCAGTATATTTGGTTTATTCCCATCATTTTACTTTATGTATAAAAGTCATTATATTTTGTAGTTTTCCTTTTTTCCCCTTTGCTATCATTTTTGGCTTAATCACTTACATTTCATTCCTCTGCTTCCACTGCCCTTGTTCCTTAATTAAGAAATTCTATATTCTTTAAACTAGTGATTACCATTGTATTGAAACATCTGTTCCTCTCTTACAACTGTTCTGTGGTATAGAAATTTAAAAAATACCTGTTCCTCTCATTCCTAGACATTTTACTTGTTCACATCTCCCAGTCCCAAGTTGAGATCTTAGGAATAATTTATTTCCAAGTCCTCATTATAGCAAGTACCTCTCCTATTCCCCAATTCCAGACATTATTATTTTAGGCTACTGACTTACCGTATAGCTCTTCTGTTTCAAGAATTCTTTCTCAAAAATTATAAATTAATAACCTGTAAATGTTGTTTCACTGTATTTTAACTCTCTATACTACAAATGGGAAGACTAATGCTAGGCTAGTCCATCTTCTTTGTAGATAGCCTGTTCTTTCTTTCTAGAGATGGAAAGATTTTTTTCCCTTTTAGTCTTAAGGTTCAGATATTCAGAGATTTTGTGAGGCTCTTTTTAATATATCTTTTTTTCCCATTATTCTTGTCTAGGACTCTATGAGCAATTTATTTTTATTTTTTAAATTTTTATTGGAGTATAGTTGCTTTACAATGTTGTGTTAGTTTCTTCTGTACGACAAAGTGAATCAGCTATACGTATACATATATTCCCTCTTATTTGGATTTCCTTCCCATTTAGGTCACCACAGATCACTGAATAGAGTTCCCTGTGCTGTACAGTAGGTTTTCATTAGTTATCTATTTTATATATAGTAGTGTGTATATGTCAATCCAATCTCCCAGTTCATCCCATCCCCACTTCCCCCTGGTATCCATATGTGCGTTCTCTATGTGTCTCTATTTCTGCTTTGCAAATAAGTTCATTTGTATCCTTTTTCTAGATTCCACATATAAGCGATATTATACGATATTTGTTTTTCTCTTTCTGACTTACTTCACCCTGTGACCAAAAGATGTAAAGCTACTTTTCACTTAAGCTTAGGAATTCTTTTTTTCCTATTATTTCTTTATTTTCTATTGGGTTTTTAAAAATCTTAGTTTGGAATTCATATTATTTACATTTTTGTCTTCAATCTCTGTCCTCCAAGTCTCATCTTTTACTTATGATATTAATTTCTTAGAAATTTTGCTCTGTGCTGTAAGCTATTTCTTCTGTCTGATCTTCTAGACAACTAATTTAGCTTGAGACAGTGACCATTTGTTTTTTTGTTCTTTGGTTGAGTCTGAATATTGAAAGGATTTACTTTCTTGAACCAAAAAAATACTTTAGTCTTTTAATATGTGTTTGTCTATTCATGAAGCAAATTCCCTTAATACCTATACCAGTCAAGCTACCTGGGTTTCTCCAGCGGTTACAAACTTGCAGGCTGTGTAAGATATGGTCTTTTTTATTTTACTGAGCTGCTATTGTAGTACTGTAACCTTCCTGCTGAGAGGTCACAGGGGTATCTTTTACTCTTGAGCCTCTCCTGGTCCTGATGTACAAGGAACAGGTACAGGCTCCAACTAGAGAGCCAGGAATGATTCACTTTACCAGTGTAGACCACCACCCATGCTGGACCACCCCTGCCAGCAGGGTCTGGGGACTCTCTGCTGTTCTTCATGTGGCTAGTCCCAGAGGAAGGGCCTCCCCCTTTGCAAGTCAAATGGATCTAATGATAGATGCTACCTGTGTCCTTTTAGAAGGCCTTATGACCTATGGTCTTTTTTGCTCTTCAGCATTTCCCTAAAACTCCCAAATAGTTAAAACCCCATTAAATGGATCACATGGCATTTGCTCTCTTCTCAGGAGAAATCCCAGCCCCACCCTGGCTGGTTAGATGTTATACTGGAAGTTCTATGTCAGGGCAGAATCATAGAGAAGGGCTTTGGTTTTCCAGTCATATAGTGCGACATGTTTCCTGGGAAAACTGTGATTTATGACGTTTGGTTGACTCAGTGCATGTATATAGCTGCCTACATGGCTCAGGAGGAGTTGATTTAGGCAGAAATTTCAGAAATAAAACAGTACGTTACATCCATATTATTACATAAAGACTCTGTCATCAAACTGTGCCTAATATTTTATTCACTGCTGCTTTAATCCAGTCTTATGACCTCACTGTATTTGGTGCAAGGGATGTATAAGATCTGTTCAAACATTGGTTTCCACTGATTCTGTTTCTGACTTTATTGATAATAGATAAATGTTTTGTGAGCCCATATTACCTTTCCCTGAAATTATTCAGGCTTACTTAATTATACTATAGGTTTTTCTTAGCTACCATAAAATTTGGTACTTTGTTGATTTGACTTGCATATTATCCATCTTCTGTGTTAATCATTTATGTCTGTGGTTCCCTTATTAACTCATGACAACATATTTTTGTCTTTTTAACTTTCTTTTTCAGAAGTGACAATATCTTTCTGCTTAAATAATCTTACTAGTTTATAATCTTAAGCAATTTTTGTCATCCTTAAAGTAAGTTAATTGGCTTTGCTCTTGGGAGAGTGCACTTTAAGTTCATAGGCCATGAGTTTTAGGACCACATCTTTGATGGCCCTCATCCTTATGAAACGTGACATCAAAGATAGCAATTTTGTTTGCATCATTGGCCAGTACCTAATTATCTTTCCTGCCTCTTCATTCTTCAAGTGCTCTTTGATGTCAGCAGTAGCCTTGTGCTTTGAAAGACTGTAGAGGGTGGTGAAAGGGGTCCTTATTTGCTGAGCCCACATTCCACTGAAATATTAAATAACGGTATTATGTTAGAAACAAAATGCAATGCAACTGCAGTAATTAAAATAGTTACTCATCTATTTGCAGAAGCGAAGTCTTTAATGTTTCTCTCAGTGTAAGAGAGAGAATTTCTCCCTAACCTAATCTGGCTAGATGGAGACTCATCTTTGGGAGAAATCAGAAACAAAGCAAGACCAGGCTTGCTCATTGGGAATTAGGAGATTGTACATTGGATGGGAGGAGGCATTTGTGGAGAGGTGACAATATTCATTTAAATGCTAAAGGACTTTGGTCTGTTAGGAGAAGGCAAAGCTACCAAAAGCTGAGACCGTGGATGTTCGCTCTCGGGGTCTCATGAATGTATCGTGCATGGTGCAGTGCTTTGGTATGAAGTGGATGGCCAAGTCCAATGTCAGCTTCACTTTTTTTTTAAATTAATTTTAGTTGGAGTATCGTTGCTGTACAATGTTGTGTTAGTTTCTACTGTATAACAAAATGAATCAGCTATACATACACATATATGCCCTCTTTTTTGGATTTCCTTCCTATTTAGGTCACCACAGTGCATTAAGTAGAGTTCCCTGTGCTATACAGTAGGTTCTCATTAGTTGTCTATTTTATACATAGTATCAGTAATGTATATGTGTCAATCCCAATCTCCCAGTTCCTCCCATTCCCCTCTCCTTTCCCCCTTGGTATACATACATTTCTTTTTACCAGCTCTTTGATTCTCCACATATAACTTAGTGTCTGATTTTTAGTTTTTTCATGTGTAAAAATGACAAAAATACTTTTTTAGTGCATCAAAATAAAGTGAGATAGTTTATAGAAAGGGTCATTATAAAGTGCCTGTCACAGAGTTAATTTTCTTCTCTTGATTGTCAATACGTAGGGACAATGAGTTGCCCTGTCATAATTCAGGGAAAACAATGAGATACCATTTTTCACTCATTAAACTAATAAAAATTAAACCGTTTGCTTCTACTCAGTGTTGGAAGGAGTGGGAGGAAATAATAGAGTGTAAGTTGGTACCACCTATTCAGAGAGCAATTCCGTAATATTTTTCAAAGTGGCTACTTGACCCAGCAATTCCAGACCTCGGAACTGACCTTACAGAAAATCTGCCAAGCTATGTAGTGAAGAAGACCCATGCAGCACTGTGTGCACTTGTGCTCAGTTGTAAACAGCATAAATATCCATCCCAAAGCAGGTGAGCAGTGTGGAAGGGGGATGTTTCAGTGCCCTCAGTGGTGACTCTGTATATGAAAAAGACTCAAAGTTTATTTGTTTTGGTGTTAAAAATTCAGGTTTGCTTTATTTAAGTATACTTTCAAAACCCTGGTCATTCCGGGAGCTTTTTAAAAATATTTTTTAATTGTGTAAAATACATGTAATGTGAAACTTACCATCTTAACCATTTTTAAGTGTACAGTTCAGTGACATTAAATACATGTACATTGTTGTGCTACCATCACCACCATCCATCCACAGAACTTTTTTGTCTTACAAAACTGAAACTCTGAGCCCATTAAACACTTAACTCCACATCTACCCTCGAGCCTCTGACAAGCACCATTCTACTTTCTGTCTCTATGAGTGTGACTACTGTAGACATTTCATATAAGTGGAATCATTCAGTATTTTTCCTTTTGTTGCTGGTTTGCTTTACTCAGAATAATGTTCTTAAGGTTCACCCATGTTGTAGCATGTGTCAGAATTTCCTTACTTTTTAAGACTGAATAGTATTCCATTGTATGTATTTCGTTTATTCATTAATCAGTCAATAGACACATGGGTTGTGTCCACCTCTTGACTATTGTGAATAATGGTGCTGTGTACATGGTTGTCCATATATCTCTTCAGATCCCTGATTTCAGTTCTTTAGGGTATATTCCTTGAGCTTTTAAATTCGGCGTATAAATATCACTCATCTACTAGTAAGTCTAGCAGATTTTAGTGGTCACTTTAAGAGGTCTTTAAATAGTATTTGGTTCCATTTTCATATGTAGTTAATGAAACACCTCCCTACCTTTTAAACTGCTTTAATATATTAAGTACACCTAATATCTCCCTTAAATACTTCAGTTGTGCAACTTAAAAACCTTTGTAAGTACTCAAGTTACTCTCATAAACCTAATAAAGATCTAAATGTCTAAGTACTCAAACTTACAAATTTATAAAAATCTGAAGTTCACTTAAATGATCCTGTTGTGTGTATAAGCATAGTCACATTTTAACATAAAAATCACAACTCTAAATAAATTACATAATTATTTATTTTAAACTCTGGTTACAAGGCAATCTAATGGAATGGGCAAGATGCTATTAAACATTACAGGTACTGGGCTTCCCTGGTGGCACAGTGGTTGAGAGTCCGCCTGCCGGTGCAGGGGACATGGGTTCATGCCCTGGTCTGGGAAGATCCCACATGCCGCGGAGCAGCTGGGCCCGTGAGCCATGGCCGCTGAGCCTGCGCGTCCGGAGCCTGTGCTCCGCAACGGGAGAGGCCACAACAGTGAGAGGCCCACGTACCGCAAACAAAACAAAACAAAACAAAACAAAACATTACAGGTACATAATTTTTGCACAAGTTCCTAAGAGCAAAAATATTAAATTAATGGCTTTGATTCTCTTAAACATTTCTGTAGTTAATTCTAAAATTTCCTGAGGGTGACAGATGTTTTTCCATCATGGAAGACAATTGCTATCTTATTTCACTTTACTTAACTCTGAATATTTAGACCTGGCATGAATTCTGGACCAGCAGACATTTAAGCAATTTTTATTGAGACTAAGGAAACTATAATTAGAGTGGTTGCCTTCTCTGCACGCTCCAGTTATATCTGTGATCAGATATTTCAGCTGGCAGACTGACTAGATAGATTCTCAATTAGAATCATAATGGAATGCACTAAACCTTATTTGTAATTGCTATGTCAAAAACTCCATTACTCAAAGGAGGCTGTCATATGGCCAGGATCATTAGACTTAGACTATACACATTCCATAGTTCTTTTTTTTTTTTTTTTTTTGCGGTACGCAGGCCTTTCACTGTTGTGGCCTCTCCCGTTGCGGAGCAACAGGCTCTGGATGCGCAGGCTCAGCGGCCATGGCTCATGGGCCCAGCCGCTCCGCAGCATGTGGGATCTTCCCGGACCGGGGCACGAACCCGTGTTCCCTGCATCGGCAGGCAGACTCTCAACCACTGCGCCACCAGGGAAGCCCCCTCCATAGTTCTTCATTGTACTCACTCATGTCTGCAGCTCCCACACAAGACGATCACTTTATTGCATGTTGCATTTCTTTGGTTCCTGAGAATGGAAGGAATGGAAATGCCTTCTTGCTTAAGTCCAGAGACTGTGCAGCTTGATGGGAAATCTCACGTATTTTCATACGCCTTCTGGGATCAGGCAATTATTTGTGTACTAAAGTGGGGATGAATGGAATTTTGGATATCTTTATGGCATTATTTGACTGCATGACTCCAGGGGATGTCATTTACATTACAGTAGTTGTGGGTAGCTTTCCTAAATTATGGAGTGTACATTTGTGCAGCTGTGAACCTTAACTGCATTCTGCGGACAGTTAAATAAATACTACTACAGCCACATGGACAGCTGATGTATTGCTATCACTGTGACTAATTTCCCACCTCATGTGGGGCTTCTTGGGGACACCTAGTCTATTGATCTTACTGCTTTCTCCCACTTCTTAATCTGTAAGTCCATTCCTTTTTTCGCTTCCCAGCTCATCCAGCTTAGATTCCATAGTCTATAATTTCAAAATATGTCTAACAACACCTTACACCCCCTTGCCATTCTGAATTTTTTTCTTCTCTGACAGACAAAACCCTAATCCTAGATGAAGCCTTATCTCTGAGTGAGCTTCTCAGCTGCCTAGAGCTGTTGGAAAAAGTCACAAAACAGACAGATGGGTCCCATTATAAGTTCATCTTATTCTTCCACCATAGAGAGGTGCTGTTGTCACCTGTGAATCTGCTGGATTCTCAGGTCAGCTCCCTTTCTTGGTATCTGCAGTGTCCATCTCAGTTAGCCTCCAAGATCTGACACCCCAGCCAACCTCTGCCAAAGACCTACTGTCCCACCTCCGTTTTACAAAGAAAAGAGAAGGTATCTGAGAGGACATTGCTCATTTTCCTCTACTATATAAACATGCCTACATCTCTGTGCATCCTGCCATTCCTCCCTCAGGTTACAAGAACAGTGCTTTTCTTCTTCTGTCTAAGGATAACTCCACACAAATTCTGGCTTCACTCTCAGCCTGACTCCTTAGGGGTCTTATACTAGAAATTATTATTCTCTATGGTAATCAGAAACCCTCCCTTTCAACTGGGTCATTCCCATTGACTTTTTTTTTTTTGCTATTTTTTTATTAGTTTCTGCTTTATAACAAAGTGAATCAGTCATACATATACATCTGTTCCCACATCCCTTCCCTCTTGCGTCTCCCATTGACTTTTACTAATCCTCGTCTCTTCCACAAAACAAAACAAAAAGAATAAATAAGAAAAAAAAAATTCTCCCTTAGTCCCAAATCCCCAGCAGACCTGTTTTTGTCTTTACCTTCTGGGAACCTCTGCAAAAGTTTTCTGGTCCATATGACAATAATGCTCATCTTTGGTTAGCTATCACTGTTTAACATCTCTAGTTATATTAAGAGGACTTGTGAAATATAGCAAAATTCCCAACTATATTCAATTGTATTTATTTAAAGTAAAATGGTAACATAGGCTATAATAATAAAGATAGAAACTAGAAAATATTAGCATGGATGTGGAGGAATTGGCACTCTCACTCATTACTGGTAGGAATATAGAACCATGAGGTCATTTTGGAAAACAGTTTGACAGTTTCTTTAAAAGTTAAACATGTGCTCACTATACAGCCCAGCAAAAGGCCACTGGTTGGTTATCAGATGTGGTATATCCATAGAGTGGAATAGTATTCAGCAGTAAAAAGGATTGAAGTACTGACCCATGCCATGGCATGGATGATTCTCAAGAACGTTATGCTAACCAAAAGAAGCCAGACAAAAAAGATCCCCTATCCTGTGATTCCATTTCTATGAAATTGTCCAGAAAAAGCAGATTTATAGTGACAGAAAGATTAGTGGTTGCTGGGGGCTGGGAATGAGCACAATTTGGGGTGATGCAAATGTCCTAAAGTTGGATTGTGGTGATGGTTGCACAATTCAATACAATTTATGAAAAATTATTGAATTTTACATTTAAAACAGATGAATATATGATGTATAAGTTATACCTTAATGAATTTAAGTTTTTGATGAGTTTGCTAATTGTACCAATTGCTTCATGTGAAAAAAAGTGAAATTATATAAAGCCAATTACTATGCCGTATTGCAGTTAGATATTTGAAAATCAAAATAGCACTATTTGTGTTTCACAGGATAATTTTTAACAAAATTTTCTTGGTCATATAGCAATGAGGAAAATATCTGTTTCCAACCCACTGGTTCCAGCATACCACGTGTTAAGCAGTTCACTCCTTTTATCCTTTGTTTACACACTGCACGTGTGTCCTGACCTATGAATGGTTAGCATGGTATACAATAATATTTTACCCGAAGTGAAAACATGATGAGTGTATGGCCAATCATAACATTTAATTAAGGTCTCTTAGTACTCTTTGACCATAATTACAATGCTAGTAATGTCTGGGACAGAATGTTTTTTAATCTGATCAGGAAATTTAAATCTCTTTTCAGTATCTAATATTTGTTCACGTTTTACATGTGAGTAATTCTGGAATAAATAGGTTACATTGTAAGTTTTCAATTTTAAGGTAAGCACTTGCCAACCAGAAAGCAAAGTGTAACCATGTAAGAAAATAGATTCTGAAGCACAGTCTTAATGAAGGGAAATATAGGTAGAAGAAATAAGGAATGGTAAACTCTGTTCCCAGGAAGGGGAGTCTGGGGTTGGCTTAATCAAGGCCTTTAACATGAAAGGTCGTTTGCAGGGACAAACAGCTATCCTTGTCCAGATAGTCCTCTTCTCCAAGAAGATCAGGCTAAGAGGACATAATTTTAAGAAGGTGCTGTAGTTAGAAGGAAGGTATTTCCTAACAAACTGGCTTACTTAAGAATGAGATTATGAGAGAGGCTATGCAGGCTTCTCTCTGGGAATCCTAAAAGGGTACAGAATGTGAATGTAGGTATATATACATGAATCTATCAAAAAAAAAAAAACAGAAAAAGAGACTTGGTGAAAAGTAGGCTTTTCCCTACTTGTTCAGAACGTGATACAATTTATCGTAAGTCTAATATTTATTTAAAATGGCAAAATAACATGTTGCCTGAAGGACAATAGAGTAGGTTTAAAAAATTTATGACCTGACAATTTGTGGTATGGGAAGCATGCTTCTTTACAAGGTTGACATATCTACATGTATAATACAAAGATTGTCTTCTTCAAAAACGTGATTTGCAGCCAGCACATCTGCTGTTCTTGTGTAATGGATTAAAATGAGCTATTTTTGTTGAAGTTCAGCTGCAGAGTAACAGAATGTTAAACCAGCTTGCTAAAAAAGTTACCTATTTTAGATTTTTTCCCTTTATATTGAGCTTTTAAAACGTTCTTCTATCTGACAAAGCCTCATTCTTCACTAAAAAACAGAAATTTTATGTGGCTCTAAGGTGTATTTTTGTCATACTGTAGCATTTAGATGATATCTAAGTTGTTCTTGTTTAGCATTTTGACTGTTAAATTATATCCAAGTTTGATATTTCCCAGTAACAGTTTTTCATAAAAATCTTACCAACATTATTGACTGTTCTTCCATTGAATGTAACATTGTTTTGTTCTTACAAAAATCTGAAATAAACTTGTTCTGGCTTTCCCCTTCAGATGGAATTATGTCATTCGCATTAAGGCTTATCAGGAAATCCTGACTATCTTCTTACATTCCCAAGAGTTAATAAACTGCATGCGTACAAATCTCTGTAAACGGGGGAAAAACTTTTTCACATATTTCTGTTGTAATTTTATAACAAATGTTAATCATTTAATTGGTCAGTCTTCAGGAAACTGACTTTTCTCTGATTTTCTGTCTTTCAAAACACAAACAACAACTTAAAAATCCATTAATAATTCAGTTCTGCTTAAAATAGTATACATATACTGATCATCTTAAAGAGTCATTTAAGTAAATTATAGCAGGAAGAGAGATATAATAGAAATGCCCAGCTTTCAAGTTGCTTGTAGTCTGGATCAGTCCTTCCTAAACTTTAAGGTGTGTATGGATCTCCTAAATATCTTGTTAAATGCATATTCTAAGTCATTGTGTCTGGTATGAGGCCTGAGTCTGCATTTCTAACCAGCTTCTGAGTGATGGATATGTTGCTGGTCCATGAACCACTTTGTGACCCAAGGGTCATAATAGCTGTCCTTAATATTCATAGAAGAGTCTGCGTGTAAATCATAAGTGACACACATTTGCTAACATTTTTATCATCATCATAACCGAGCTGGACAATTGTACAATCATCTTCTAGAGAATAGAGATCATATAATATTAACTTGGAAAGAATCCATGACCATGGGCCTTATTAGTACTGTCTTCCAAGCTGAGCTACACATAGAACTAAACAGACTGACAAGGAAACAAATCAATTGTTAGAACTAAATGATTATAGACAATCTGGACTGCCCAAATATAGATGTGATATGGAAGGGTATATCTTCATTGGTTCTGTTTTGATTTTCTGAACTCTTGACCACCTAGTCAAAGAAGAAATTTTTCTAGGTAAAGAGGAGTCATTAAAGCAGGTGCCATCAGGGCACAGGTGGTGCACACCAGTGAGTGGAGAGGGCTGGGTGGCTGTGGTGGTGGTGTCATAGAGGGGACGCACTTCACTCCACCACTGCCATGCAACATGTCAGGCCTAGCATGGCCAGAACTTCCAACTTTTTAAGAAAAGCCAGAAATATAAATTTCATGTGAAATTTCCCCATTTAAAAATGTTGGCTACTCATTTAAATTCTTTTAAAACATTAGGCGGCCAAGAAAACACATCTGTGTCCCAGACACAGCCCTTGAGCCATCTATTTACAGTGTCTAGGGTAGAATACATTGAACTCTTGTAATGCACTTCTCAATATTGAAAAATTATGAATTTTCAAAATCAAACACATTGGCCTTTTGTCGCACGATGTTTTCATCAGAAGAGTCTCTGTTTTATGTATTTGGAGGTCCTGGTGTAAGATTGGTGTGTGATCATAAAACCTGTCTTTCTGTCTTCTTTCACATTCCAGATTACAGGACAGGCCCATGTTTCACTCAGGTCAACAACCAGATGTGCCAAGGGCAGCTGACAGGCATTGTCTGCACAAAGACTCTGTGCTGTGCCACCATTGGACGGGCCTGGGGCCACCCCTGTGAGATGTGTCCCGCCCAGCCTCAGCCCTGCCGGCGGGGCTTCATCCCCAACATCCGCACTGGAGCTTGCCAAGGTGAGTTAGCCTTCAGCCTGTGTGTACAGAGTCACCCATGTGTCTGGGCTCCTTTCAGTGTGCTGGGAGAATCTGTCACTGTCTATGGATAATAACGTTCCTGAAAAAGCAAGTTTTTTCTATAAAAGATACACTATACTATATAGTATATAGTATTTACCATACTACATAGAATTCCTAGATTAGATATAGATTACTGTATAATTTATGTAATTTAATGGATTACTATTTTTTTTTTTTTTTTGCTGTACGCGGGCCCCTCACTGCTGTGGCCTCTCCCGTTGCGGAGCACAGGCTCCGGACACACAGGCTCCGCGGCCATGGCTCGCGGGCCCAGCCGCTCCGCGGCATGTGGGATCCTCCGGGATCGGGGCACGAACCCGTGTCCCCTGCATCGGCAGGCGGACTCTCAACCACTGCGCCACCAGGGAAGCCCTAATGGATTACTATTAAAGATAAAACACTGTATAGATCTACTAGATTATTACTGACTAGATTTACCAGAGTAATAATTTTTGTTTATTCTCTAGCACTTATCACCTTCTAACGCACTTGCTTATGGTCTTTATTGCTTTTACTGTCCCCCAGATAGAATGTAAGCTCCATTTGGGCAGAAATCTGTTTTATTCATTAATGTGTCTGAGGCATTCTAACATGTAGTAGATACTCAGTAAATATCTTTTGAATTAATAAGTGGAATTGATATTAAAATACTTCCCAAAACCACTGTTTCGTAGAAATAGTCCAGGTTGAGAAAAGCCCTCAACTTCAGCCAAAACATTGCAAATTATTGACTCTCCTCGTCTTCTATATTTGTACTTAGGCTTCTTTACCTTGGTATTTTGTCAGAGAGGCCTAGTTTTTCTGAACACAGTTACGAAAAGTGTGTGATCTGATCTCAAACTTCCTGAATGTCCTTCAGGATTGAGTAATGTCTGAAGGCTTATTTGTTTGAATTTGTTTATGTAGTAGAGATAAGTTTTGGGCTCCATTTGCCCAAGAGTATAATGGATTAATACAGCTACAGGAGCAAAATGAAATTTGCCACATTGTTAAAAGGTCTGGAAAAGTTGAAAAAGTTCTGCTTTATTTCAAAATCATGGCATCGTCAGAAAGTTCTCAATTAAACACTAATCCTCAGTTCAGGCTATTTTAAGACTCCATCTTACTGTGATTTCACTTTTTCCTTTAAATTCCTAGACTGTTTCCCAAATACTCTGCCAAATTAATTTGGAAGATAATAGGGCGTAAAAAAATAAGATAATAAAACATGATACACACATGTCATACTTTTTTTATAATAGTGATCTTTTTTATAGGGTAACTGAAAATTTTTGTGGAGTTAAAAATAAATTTCAGCTGTGTAGATGATAGCCAGTTTAATATTGGTTTTAAAACATGGTTTATATTAGCCAAGGGAGGACATTTCTGAAGTTCTAAACATAAAATTATCCTGTAGCTGATGCAATTAGTGAATTACTTTATCTATGGCTTAGGAGGGGATGAAATAAGGTCTTGTAGTAAACCAAATAAATGTGAAAAATGAGGGCCAACAGAAAATTAAGATGATACTTAAAAAAAACTAAGCTGTGGGACTTGCCTGGTGGTGCAGTGGTTGAGAGTCAGCCTGCCGATGCAGGGGACACGGGTTCGTGCCCCGGTCCTGGAAGACCCCACATGCCATGGAGCAGCTGGGCCCGTGAGCCATGGCCGCTGAGCCTGCGCGTCCGGAGCCTGTGCTCCGCGACGGGAGAGGCCACAACAGTGAGAGGCCCACGAACAGCAAAAAAAAACCCGAAAAAACTAAGCTGTGAGGAAACTAGTAAATTTTTTTACGTTTCACTGTTGCTGTCAAGACTTTCTGTACTCAAATAAGCAGTGTCAGAAGAGTATACCTTCCTAGGGTACTATGAGGTCAATCATAATGATTCTTGACTTCTTTCATATATAGAGCATTTCAGTTCTAGCCCTTATGCCTAAGTCTAATCTGCATTTAGTCTTGTACATTCTTCATTTTATTAAACATTGAAGGACTAAAGTTGGCTCACATAAGCCTTAAAATTTAAGCTAGCATAAAAATGAGTGAATTAAAGGTAATAAAAGTGGCATTAAGCTCTTTTCCAAGAATATCTACAAACTTTAAATAAATATGTCATAAACTGTCACGTGCATATGTTGTATTATTTTTTTACAAATAGGTTCTTCTTTTTAAATCTTTACTATCTTACACATTCACTCTAATTAGAAGGGTATTTTATTTAAGAATAGTACTTGACTTTGGGTCTTTTAGATTTTCAAATAGAGTATATTTAAAATTTTTAAAAAAATATTAAAATTTGTATAATTATTAATTTATGTTGCTTGATTTTTAGAAATTAGGCTTTTAAACTACTCCAGATGTTTCAAAACTGGAAGTATGGCAGAAGAAATTTGCTTATTTAAATCCAGCTTTTGCTTTATTATAGACAATAGTAATAGACTGATGCTGGGCCTCTGCTCCATTCCAAGCAGTGTGAGAGGCATGGAAATTCTGACATATGTGACAGAGTCAGGACCTACCTAGGACATAAGACAGGGACTTAAATAAAGAAAGAGCAGTATAGACCCTGAGTCAGTCCCTGCAAAACAAGTATTCGTACCTGTTCTTGTCAAATGGGATTAGTATTCAGAAATATTTAATCCTTCAATCAGACTGCACATGAATCATGTAGAGAAGTTGAATCTTATCTGAAACCAGGCAGGCATGGCTAGTTCCTCAGGTCTATCCTGAGAGGAAGATGCTCTCAGTAGAATGTTATTTGCAGGCCTTCTGTATAGCACAAAATGAAAAGGAGATTTGGTTCATCTGATTAGTATAAATTATTAAACACAAATTTATCTTGGCTGTCTGCATTGACCAAGTTAACCAGATCATTGCAAAGTTTAACTGTAGTTCACACTATGTGAACACAAGCCATCCCTAAACAATCCAAAAAATTTACCTGAAGCATAGTCAATTATAGAAACTCGTATTGAAAATAGCAGGATATTGCCCTTCTTCTAACTCAACAAAAACTAACAAGGAAAGGAATAATAGAGAACAAGCCCTTCTAAAATAAAACTGTGCAACCTCCAGGTCAGAGTAGTGATGGATACATGGCAGTTGTTGGGAAGTCATGGGGACAGGGAGAATCTTCTATGTGTTTGCTATGAGCATTAGCATCCTGAAAGGCTGTTGAGTGGTTGTGGACGGGCTCTTGGAGAGGAGGAGTATATCCCCATATGAGAGGTATTCTACTGCAGGCCCTCGGAGTAACTGAAGGCATATGGAAAGAGAGTCTTTGGTGGCAAGCCATTTCTAATATCCTCTAGCCAGCCTTCCAACCCAGAGACGCTCCTTTAGGTAAAGGAGGGGGAAGGAAAAGAGGATTTGGGAGCCACTAGTGAACAGCTTGCAGAGTCTGTATCTGAAAGGGCAGAGGTGGGAGCTACACCACTACCTGAAAGTTTAAAATTAATACCCAGGAGGAAAAGAAAGTGGAGAGAGTTTGGTAAGAAGCTGCAGGAGTCCCCATAGAAGTTCTCAAATCAACCTGTTTCTTCTTGGCTTTCTCCACTTTTGCTTCAGCAGGAAATGCCCCATTTAAAGGTGAGTACTAAAGAGAAAAGGCTTACATATAAAAGCTTAAAAAAGAGAGAAGTAACATAAGGAAAAGGCAGAGGAACATGCTTCATGGAAGAATTACCTAAATAAACCCAAAGTTCATATACTCTTTTATCTCAAGGAGGTGAAAAATAATATGGTTCTTCTCTTAACAGGTGCTCAAAGAAGCATTGTTAAGAGTTCAGAAAGGACAATCAGAGATAGTGCATTGGTAGCACTCAAGAAACTGAAGAAGGACTTGAAACTTTACCTAATGAAAGGCAAATGTTACACATACACATACAAACATACATAAAACTGAAAAAATTCAATGACAAAGGTTAACCTTGAGGAAATCACAAATCACAATGTCTGAGAACAATAAATAATGATTGTAAAGAAGCAGAAAGAGGGCTTCCCTGGTGGCGCAGTGGTTGAGAGTCCTCCTGCCGATGCAGGGGACACGGGTTTGTGCCCCTATCCCGGAGGATCCCACATGCCGCAGAGCGGCTGGGCCCGCGAGCCATGGCCGCGGAGCCTGTGTGTCCGGAGCCTGTGCTCCGCAACGGGAGAGGCCACAGCGGTGAGAGGCCCGCGTACAGCAAAAAAAAAAAAAAAAAAAGAAGCAGAAAGGTAGTGAAGTCAGCAGAAAGGTTGTAAAGAAAGCTGAAGAAAGGAACTGAAAAAAAGCATAAATATAATATTGAAAAATTTTCTAAAAGAGATAAAAGCTTCAGTTTGCAGATTGGAAGGCACAAAAGTTCAATAAGAAAGAGAAGATAAGGAAAAATTTGTGAGCATGATAAGACAGAATAAGCAAATATCTTTGTTAAAGGGAATATCCTAACTGGTCTCAAACTTCTGTAGAACAACTCATAGACCAGAAAACAGTGTGGCAGTGTCTACAGACTTCTGTCTTTGATTTACACATATGTAAATAAAAGTACTTTAGTTGCTCTGTAAAGAATCAACTCTGGGGGGCCAGAGTGGAAGCAAAAAAAACCAGTTAGAAGTTTCCTACAGCAGTACAGGTGATATATCATGGAGGTTGAGACCAGAGTAGAGGCAGAGGGCCAAGATTTGAGATATATCTGGGAAGTAAGCACTTGTTACTGATGGAATGAAGTGAGACAAGTGAGAGGATGCCGAGTTTATCTCTTAGGTTTCTGACTTTGACATCGGGATAAACAATGATGACATTTGTTGAGATAAGGAAGATTGAGACAGAACCATGCTCTGTTTTTTTTTTTAGTTCGGAGTCCTACAGGTAGTAAGTTACCAATATTTGCTTGTTAGGATGATCATTTATTCAACATTGGAATTTCGTGAATACATGAATAGGTATTCTGGCCGAATCAAACCACATTGAACGGTTGCCAAGACACCCTGTATGTCTTAGGCTCCAGTCAGAGACAGACCTATTCTTCAATTGTTGTACTTAAAGATTGGCATTTGTTTTTGTAGAAGTAGAAGTACTATGAATGAATATCTGTGGAGTGTAGAATAAGAACTTAAATTTTAAAAATGTATCTAATTTGGGGACAGGCCAAGTTAAAAAATCATGCACTATTAATACAGTAATAGGAATTGGTCCTTAGTTCCCACAGATATAAATTAAATGAACCATTTTTATATGCCTGTAGCACTGGCACATATTTTTTCACATTTTAATGTCAACTAAAAATAATATACCATCTAATGCTAATTTATATAATAAAATCAGTTTAATCTCTTAGGGCAAGTTTATTTGAAGAAGTTGGAGGATAAATGAGTTCATAAACTAGACTTACTATTGCTTTGTTACATTATTTATAACCTTAGTAGACATAGACTGAAGGGATTATATAAGGTTTAAGTTTCAAAAGATTCAATTTTATTCTGTAAAATCCTTACATGTGATTTGAAGTTATCCAGCATTTAAAGAAATAGTAAGTTTGTGCCTGAATTGAAGGGAGGAACAGAAACCCATCTGTATAACTTGGACAGTGGAAAACTAATCAGACATTAGTAGCTCCTTATGCTAGCACTTGGAAGATGCAGAAACTCTTGCATAATTTGGAGGTCTGAGGCTGGCTTCTTTTGTTTTTATAGGGAGCACTCGTGTGCTTCTAGGTTCATGTTGATTATTTCTATAAGATTTCTTTAAAATTTTCTTTTTTATTTTAGTGATTAACTTGATCTACCCAAAAGAAATTAATTCTGTATAGCTGCTCACTCTAGGGTATTTCAAAAATAAAAGTTTATTTTTTTCTCGGAAAGTACTTTTTAGGCAATTACAAAATAAACCCTGTAAAGTCAGATTGCTTTTTCCTTTGAAAAATTACTGAATCGACTAAATATGTAGTCAAAGCTTTTATGAATAGTATTAAGGGATTTATAGGTTTGGCCTCATTTTTTAGCTTATACCGAGATATTCTTTCTCTGATTTATCTGCCAGGAAAAGAGGTTTCTAGGGATGTTTTATACCACACTGTAATGAGGGTGGAAATGTAGTACATTTTTAAAATAATACAGTTTGAAATGTAAATTAAACTGTTCAGGATATAAACCTCCTGTCATGTATTTCATTCTAGTTGCTTTCTGTTTGGATCAGCTATCCTTTAATAAGACAATGATATCTACGTTAATTTCAGGATAAAAATACTTTGGACTATTGTAATTAGTTTTATAGACAGATAGTTAAAGTGAGGAAGAAATAATAAGGATGCTAAGCTCTTTTGTAAACTTAAATTCCCTAATTTACACACTAAGATACACCAAACTTGTGGGCTTACCAAAAAAATAATAGGATAAATAGATACTGACATAGAAATATATCCACAAAATATTTTAATGGAAAAAAAACGATGCAGAACAACACATACAGTGTGATCTTATTCTTGTGAAATAAATGGACCACCACTCTGAATGTGTGTATGAATAAGTCTAAACAGACTACTAACTTATATCAATGGCTATCTCTTTAATTTTCTATTTTTCTGCATCTTTAATGTTTATTACAATGAGTATATGTTATTATGTAATTAAATATGTAATATTAATAAATCTGTTATGTTGGCCTGTCAGTTTGACTAGATAATGTACATTTGCATAAGCTTATATATTATATTTCCTTTTTATACAGTGTTCATCATAACAATATACTGAATTACCTTTTACACAAAGAGAAATTAAGGCAAATTTACATAGATATAAAATGAAAGATTCAGAAACTCTAAATAAAAGAATTTTTCCCAGTCTCCTATAATATATTAGCTCTAGTTTTTTTGCACAGGCCCTTTATCAGGTTGAGGACATTCCCATGTATTTCTGGTTTACCAAGATTTTTAAAACAATGAATGAGTGTTGAACTCTGTCATTGCTTTTTTCACATCTATGATATACTCATATGTTTTCTTTTCCTTAATCTGTTAATATGATGAATTGATTTATGCTTGAATGTTGATACAACCTAGTTCCTGGGATAAACTCCACTTAGTCATGATGTATTAACTTTTTTATATATTGCTAAAGTTGACTTGCTAATAATTTTTGTGTGCCTATTCCAAAAAGATATTCTTCTCTTGTTTTCCTTCTTATGATGTCTTTGTCTGGCTTTGGTTTCAGGGTGATGCCAGCTCAATAAAATGGGTTGGGCAGTGTCTTCTCTTTTCTGTATGAATTTGTGTACAACTGGTATTGTTTCGTTCTTAAATGTTTGAAAGAATTTAACAGCAAAGCCACCTAGACCTGAAGTTTTCTTTGGGGAAAGATTTTAAACTATGAATTAAATTACTTCAATAGATGTAGGTCTAGTCATATTATCTGTTTGTTCACCTGAGGTGGTGAGAAGTTGGAGGATGCTGAGTGCCCATTGCCAGGAGAGTAAACACACTAAGTGTTCTGCAGCAAATCAAAGCAAGGGATTGGTTGCCCACATAACAATATTGTAGAAACAAAATTCTAAAAGAAAAAATCAAGAAACGAAATGAGATCTTTAACATATACCATTTATATAAGTAAAAATGCATGCATACAAAAGGATCCTGACTCCTCACACCTCATTCTCATGAGAACAAGCGAACATCTTCTGTGCATTCAAGAAATATGTATGTACAAATAGACATAGATATTCTGAAAATCAGTGATATCTATATTGAAAATACTTTCTTCTTACAGATGTTGATGAATGCCAGGCTATTCCTGGGATATGCCAGGGAGGAAACTGCGTCAATACAGTGGGCTCTTTTGAATGCAAATGTCCTGCTGGTCACAAGCAGAGTGAAACTACTCAGAAATGTGAAGGTAAGGGTCTCTATTTTAAGGACATGTCTAATGGTTGACTCTAAATCCAAGAAAAACATGACTTCATTTTGAGTTTTGGAGGATTTAATCACAATTGTAATTATTTATTTTAATATGAAAGTGAAGGAATAACCTTAGAGTAGTTTTGTATTAGTTTGTGTAATTAATGGGGTTGATTTGGAAAAAGAGCCAATGATCATTTTACATTTGTTATCTCAGGTTCTATGTTGTAGTGAGAACGGAGTAATCCAGCCATTTATATTTTTTCCTTAATGAAATAGTTTTCTATTTCACTTATGAAATTATATCAAACATTAAAATTGGGTAGAGACTAGTTCCTAGGAACAAAGAGAGTGTTTGATTATAGGTGAGAAGGCACAGCCACCGATTGATGAGAGTGGTTGTGACATTTCCATTAATCATCCAACAATGTACTACTTCTTAGTTGAATTGGAATGAGCCTTTTCTACAGCACGTTTTGTCAAAACAACATATAGAACCAGGACACAGTTTGGCGAAAGTCAGTGCAACTCTATTTGCACTGGTCTATGTTCTTTAGGAAAGGGGGCTATTGATGTAATGTAGGCACCACCTGGAGCCCTGAATCCAGTCGTCTCTTTCCTTATTTCCTGCCCAGGCAGCCAAATCCATTTAACCAAAGCCCAGAAAAAATTATGTGATTTAATGCTTGGGATTGGTGGGGAATAGTAGGATTGGAGGAAGTGTTGATTAGAATTTGAAAGCTAAAGGTTTTATGAAGGCTTTACTTTGTGTCTAAGTCATGTTTATTTGAATAGGTCTTAAAAGTGAGTATTATCAATTTTCTTTGGGTTATAGTGTTTCTTTATGTAAAAGATCAAGTGGTATTTCCTTACATAAAATTATTTAGTGTAATTGGTGGCATAATATATCTGGAAAGACTATAAACTGTCGCTACACTTGGTTACAGGTTTTGAATTATAGTCAGTTTACATATAGTTTATGTAGTATCAATGCAAAAGTGTTGCCATAAGTTTAAAGTTACTGTTTGTTCTAAATAAAAATATGATGATAGCAATTACTTTTGACCAACTGTCATAGGTAAGATTTTAATTTTTTATGTGGATTACAATGAATGTAAAATATAGAAGTACTAAAAGATTTAGTTTCAAATGATGCCCTCCCTATTTCTATTATAGCACATTTTATATTTCTGTTCATATGGCAATGAAATTCTCCAAAGAAATCTTTTTTAGTTTGTAAGTTACTAGATCTGTTCAGAAATAAGAAAGGTAACTCTAGAGCTTTGAATATATCATTAGGGGAGTGGTGGTAGCATTAACAAGAAACTGCAAAGTCAGCTTAATAACTTTGAAAAATTGTGTTATTGATTTTTTTGTATGTGTATTTGTTTATTGACCATCTCACTTCAACACTTGAGTAAGATCATTGCGGACAAAAACTCTGTCTTGGTTCATGCTGTACCAGAGAGCCTGGAACAGTGCCTGATATATCGTAAGCTATATTGATTAATTGGGAACAGGCTAGATAATAAGTTAAGTTCTTTTACTTGTGTTGAATGTCCAAAAGAAAAGAAAATACGGGGCCAGAGTTGAAATTGTATTTGGAAAGAGGCCAGTGATCTTCATGATGGGAATTTTTCCTTCATCTGACTTTTTTTTTCACTTTCTTAATAATCTTATTTTACTTTGGTTGCAATTCAAAGACCAAGAGCACAAACATTAAGTGCAGTTTAGCATTTTTAGATTTTTGTGTCATTGTCCCTATTTGGTCACCTGCAGGAAATGCTTTTGAGGTCAGGAACCTTCACTCTCTATTTAAAAGAAAGAGCTGTCTTCTGCTTGTTCATTGGGATATCTTCTTAACTAAAATCTTATCCTAAAAAGCTTGTTCTACTGGAAGTTTCAACATATATAGTTTATACTAAAATGAAAAATAAAAATGGTAAGGGAGCATTCATCTCCTAATTTAATGTTTGAAACCTGTGACTCTGTATCTATCAGTGAGGCCTGTTTTGTTTCACATCATTAGTCAGGTGGATTCTTTTTTCTTGTGTTCAGTTATAGGCTACTGTCCGAGAAGTGAATCTGAGTCCAAAGCAGAAAGGAATATATGTTTCTCTCTCTCTGTTTGTCTGTAAAAGAATCAGTTATTTTCCCCCATCACTAAGTTAGTATCCCAGATTCAATAAAACCTCTCATGTCTACAAAAGTCATGTCTTATTTCTCCTGGGCCAGATTGGCTACAAAATCTTTTCTTAATTCTGTCATACAGTGGGCAAAATTATTCTTTGGTGGAATAAACTATTTATTCACATCCAGAAAGAAAGTTGTTTCAGTTATTTACTCTTTTCAAAGATTCATTCATCTAAATGTCTGTTTAATTTAAATGAAGAAGAAAAGCAGAACATATCAATATAATATGAAATGGTGTATCAGAAGACTGTCCACATTTTTCTTTTTTATAATAAAATATGTTATTTTGAATTTCAGTCCACTTGGATAAAGCACAAGTAGGTACCAGATGTCCTTGCATGATCCCTCCTTCCAGACTATACCTTCTCTGACATTCCTTGAGCTACTTATTCTTTCCTGGCTTAAATGGAAGGCAGGAAAATAGCATCATTGTATTGGAAAGTTTCCCTTCAGTGGCCCTTTACATGTCAAATAGTTGTTTGTGATTTATTCTGAAGAGTCTTCAGCTTTGCTCCATTACCACAGTATTTAGTTGTTTGGGATTTGTGACAACAAATGTATTTACTTATGCTCATGAAACTCATGAAAGTTGTTGGCACAGTATCCTTAGCTGCTGTTCCAACTCTGATAAACCGTGGAAAATAAACGTCTGTGCTAAACTGAAAGGTACTTACTTTTACTCATATTACCAAAAGTGTATTAACTTTAAAATAAATAATAAATAAATTCATTGACTATTTCTCTCAAAGAAAACTACGTATTAAAAATTGAGATTCAAATAAGGGGACTGTAAACATTGGAAAACGTTTTAGGTCATTAATTTAAAAAACACAGAATGATCTTTTAAATCTTCTTAAGAAATTTGCAACACTGTGGTTAAAACATAAATCCCCTCTCCCTTAAATAAGAAAGCCCATGCTGCTAAACTCAAATCTACTTTCTGCTCTCATAACAAATAAGGTATTCCTCTATCACAACACTTTTTATTGTGCATTACTAGTAATTTTTTGTCTGAGTCTGCCTGCAGGTAATTTGCACCAAAATAACATATTAATAAAAGCTAATATTTATGGAGCACTTCATTTATTCTTGACTATACTTAAACCACTTTACATGGGTTTTCTTATTAAATCATAATACAGTGCTGTGAGGTTGGTTACTATTATTAACCCACTTTACAGAAGAAGAGACTGAGGCACAGAGAGTCTGAGTGACTTTTGCAAGGTTTAATGGCTAGGAAACCATGGAGCCAGGGTTCCAACCTGCTAGATTCATTCCAGAGCTTTCACTCTCAGCAAGCTCTGTTGAGCAAGCAAAGGTGGGTGACCGGGCAGCACACACTCCAACCCATGGACTGTATTTACAGGGGGAAACTCATGAAGACAGCAGCAGCAACAGGGGTACCTGTTTGCTCATTGCATTCTGTGGTCATGCCCTGCAATCCAGCAAGGCCAGAGTTAGACCCATTTAAGTGATCCTGGTACTGGCTGTGGAGATTTTGCTATATTTTCTATTTATTAAAATGAAAGTTTATTATGTACCACTGTGCTAAAATAACCCATTCTTTATGACTTTAGAATTGAAATTGCAGGGGAAGGAGAACAACAGTAGGGAAAAGTGGAATCGAACTAATTCTGTCTTTATTCACAGAAGGGAGTCAATAGCAGAGGTCTAGAGAAATTAATTGTAAAAGAGGAAGAGGTCAGGGTGTTAATACAATGAAGCTGATTATAATTTGCTTTTGGCAAAAATATAAGTATTATTTTAAAGGGTGTATGTGGTAGTTGTATTGTGAAGAAAGATGTTCTTAAATCATCTTTAAACAAAAAGCTGCAAAAATCCTGGTCATCAACTGCAAATGAGCTTCCTGGCCCAGTGAAATCACAGCTGATGCAGGAGTCAAAACACAGGCTGCTCGTTTGTAAATAAGTAGGTTAGGACTTTTAAAGTAGGAAACAGGTCAATCTAGCTCTACTTTATGGTGATTGCATTTGTCTATTTCAGGATTTCTTTTCTCTCTACACACACATACACACACATCTACCTACATATCTATGCTCCCTCTTTCTCTCAGTTGCACAGAATTTTATTCATCACAGTATTTGTTTCATGCCATAATCTCACTCTTATTCCACCCAAACCCTGCTTTCTTTTTTTCTTTGATTCCCCATCTTAAAGTGTGGAGCAATTTCAGAGGCTTCCACTTGGCCTTCCTCACTATAATAGCTCTTGCCCTGCAGGCCAAGCGCTGTCTGTGCCAGTTGTGCCAATTAATAGGTGTTTTCTGACTAATTAGACATTTGAGGTCTTGGGAAGTGAATACTGGCTGGGTCCATTCACCCAGTGGACCCACTGTGACCTGAACCTGGTCCAGAGCTTCATTCATTGCCTGGCTCTTCTGTATCCTCATACTAATGTGGGACCATGATGCCACCTCCAGGTGTCAGTGTCATTTCAGACCCTGTGTCCAAGGGTCCTCCCAATGTTCGGGTGTCATAGCCTGCTTTTTTTAGTTGCTTTAGATAATGTAATAAGCACCCATGAAACTACCAAAAATAAAAGCCAGGGCCAGGATAATAACCCGTATCGATCATGGTGCTCCCTCAACCACACTTTGTATCCAGGTTCTACATTTTTCTGGCTTTTTTTAGATGGTTGTATTACACCTATAGATATTTCACTTATTATTGTTAGTTATTATTCCAGTTTTTTAAATTTTACAAAAAAATTTTGATCTGTGTGGAGCTTTTATTATAATGAAATGATTCATCTATATAGTTGCATGTTGTTCTAATTCATTCTTTAGAATAGGATATAATATTCCATTATGTGGCTTTATCTTAGTGTGTTTATCCACTTTCTCACTGATGGGCATCGTTTTCTGGTTCTTCCTGTTGTGAGTAGTGGTCACCATACTTGCAGACACACATATGATGATTTTCCGGAGGGATGTCTACCTCT